>NC_091441.1:38309924-38628851 GCF_964237555.1 Oryctolagus cuniculus | reverse complement strand
CCACTTGGGTTTTAATGGAATTCTTGAAAAAGGAAAGACTTAATTTCATCATCACTACAATTAAATATTCTTTGACAATTTAGAAAATAGCTAAACATAAAATCATTTCCTTTAAGTTCAACAAGTATTAAGCTTTAACTAATGGCACTCTAAATGCAAAAATAAAAAACAGATTTATCCTCCCCTACAGGGACATTTCTCTCCTGTAGTGTCATTTTCTGCTATCCAGCGCAACCTGCCATTACATTGTGGCATCCAAGGTCTGTGGGACGATTCTCAATACAACATTATGTACACCAAGGCATTACGCACTAGCAGTACTGGGTAGTGATGAGATCTGCAACTGAGGATGAGAACTGTGGCAAGGGAAGAGGAAGCTCAGGATTTTTCTGAATCTTGCTCTACCTCTTTAAATTTCCATACATTTATTCATGAAATAGGAAAGATAATATCTGTTTTGCCTTCCGGTTTTAAATAGAGTATGCATAAAAAAAAAAAAAAAAACCCAGGTGTTGTGGCACAGAGGGTTTAGCTACCACCTGAGACATAGGGACCCCGTTATGGAATTGTGAGTCAGATTGTCAGCCGTTCCACTTCCAATCCAGCTCCCTCCTAATGTGCCTGGGAAATCAATGGAAGATGGCCCCTGCTACCCACATGGAAGATCTGGATGGAGTTCTGGGATCTTGGCTCCTGGCTGGCCCAGGCAGAGCCTTGTGGCCATTTTTGGAGTGAACCAGCAGTTGGAAAATTGATCTTTCTTTCTCTCTCTCTCTCTCTCTCTCTCTCTCTCTCTCTCTCCATTTCTGTCACTGAGCCTTTCAAATAATAAATAAATAAAACTTTAAAATAAAAGAAGAAAATCTTTCTAAAAGAATAAAATCTGAAGACATACATGCACTATAATATAAAATAGTATTGGGCTTTTAATCATTTTTGTTGACTTGGTGACTGATTATCTGATAATAAATTGGATAATAGGTAGTAGTTTAGTGGTTTAGAAAGTTGTAGGTAATGTCAAAATAGAATGGGGTCTATGGTGGCCTGTTTCTAGCAAAGGAGCAGTGCCAACATACTCCTATTAGAAGCATGATGTGAAATATGGTCACAAATATTTAAGACATGGCTGAGCTTGTGAAAAATGAAAGAGGGGCCAGCATTATGGTGTAGCAGGTAAAGCTACCACTTGTGATGCTGACATTCCATATGTGTTTCAGTTCAAGATCCAGCTGCTCCAGTTCTGCTACAGCTCCTTGCTAATGCACGTTGGAAAGCAGTGGAAGATGGCTCAAGTCCTTGGGCCCTGAACCAATGAGGGAGACCTGGAAGAAGCTCCTGGCTCCTGACTTTGGCTTGGCCTGGCCCTAGCCATTAGGGCCATTTGGGGAGTAAACCAGTGGACGGAAGATCTCTCTTTTCTCTCTTTCTCTCTTACTGTGCCTTTAAAATTAATAAAAATAGATCTTTACAAAAATGAAAGAGAAATACTTCCTTAAAGCAAAAGGAAAGCAATGGAGATAAAGGAGTAAGGAAGATCTCCTGTCTTGCATTGTAATCTCCCTACAGAATGAGGGGACAATCTCATACGCTTGAGCTAAACAGGGAATAAGGATTCAGATTTTTTAGAATAGATTTGGGGACTGCAGATTACAACCCAAGGAAACACATTCTCCATGCTTGTACAAGTGAAATGTAAAACATGAAGGGTCAAGGAAAAGTTTGATAGCAAAACGATTGAAATGATTTATATTGGTAAATACAAGCCCCAACATTCTTAATATCAACCAAAACACACTGTAAGAGATGGAAAAAATGTTAAATATGATTCTAAAACATCCAATTAGAAGTAATATATTACATTTCTGGAAAAATACAGTCTTAAAAAATTGGAAAGAAATAAAAAAATGGACAAAGCAAATATTAGAGTTGAAGGTTTTAAACCTAATTCTCCAAGGAATGTGTAAGTTATTTTATTGTAAATAATAAGTAAATATACAGATGATTTGCATTAATTTTTAGTGTATGGAAACAACTGAAAAATGTAATGTTTCTATTTATTTTAGTGGGGAAAATGGCTGGTACAAAAAAGAGAGCTCTAAGGAAAACAAATATCATAGCTACTTTGAGAATAAAACAACATACTCATTTTTCAAACATCCCATAATCATTGACATTGAGTATCCAAAGGAAGAGAATATATAAGCAACTTTCTAAAACTGACAGGAGATTTCAGGACAATTAAAGAAATGAAAACAATTGATAAAACAATAAGCAGTTTTTGCAGTTAAAACTAATGAATATATACTTTAATAAATATAAATTAAAGATTAATTTATTTATTTCAAAGTCAGGGTTACAGTGTAGGTGAATAGAGAGAGAGAGAATCTTCTATCCACAGATCACCGCAGAGGTCAGCGCTGGGTTAGGAGCCAGGAACTTCATCTGATCTCCCACATGAGTTGTGTGGTCTCAATCACTTGGGACATTTTCTGCTACTTTTCCCAAGCCATCAGCGGGGAACTAGATTAGAAGTGAGGCATCCATGATGCAAATTGGTGCCCATTTGGGATATCAGCATCATAGGTGGTAGCTTTACCCTCTATATCACAATGCCAGCTCCCAATATTTTAACTTAGAAAAGATTACAGTTTATAATTGTACCTGTAAAGACCCTACAAATAAATCTAGTACAAGGTGCTACTTTAAAAACAATTTTGAAAAGGTATTAAAGAAAACATAATAGTACCAACATCACTGGAGAGATAAGCCAGATTCATATGGAAAATTTTGATATGGAAAAGATGGAAATTCTCTCATGAAGTTAGTTCATAAGTAGACACAATTCCTATAAAAACTTCACAAGATTTTTTAGTGGAATCTGACAAACTGATTGAAATAACTTGAAAAATGATATCAGTCACCAAGATTATTATTTTTTTTTTGACAGGCAGAGTGGACAGTGAGAGAGAGAGAGAGACAGAGAAAGGTCTTCCCTTTGCCGTTGGTTCACCCTCCAATGGCCGCCGCGGCCGGCGCGCTGCGGCCGGCGCACCGCGCTGATCCGATGGCAGGAGCCAGGAGCCAGGTGTTTTTCCTTGTTTCCCATGGGGTGCAGGGCCCAAGCACCTGGGCCATCCTCCACTGTACTCCCTGGCCACAGCAGAGGGCTGGCCTGGAAGAGGGGCAACCGGGACAGAATCCGGCGCCCCGACCGGGACTAGAACCCGGTGTGCTGGCGCCGCTAGGCGGAGGATTAGCCTAGTGAGCCGCAGCGCCGGCCAAGATTATTTTAATAATAATAATAATGGGTACTGACCCAATGAGGACTCACTCCAGAGAAATAGTTATTAAAATAGTACAGTAAGCAATCAGACAGAACAGAAGACAGAGTACTAATGCATAACCATAAAAAATGTTGCATGGCAATTTATTTTTTTTTTATTTAGTAAATATAAATTTCCGAAGTACAGTTTATGGATTACAATGGCTCCCCCCCCATAATTTCCCTCCCACTTGCACCCCTCCCATCTCCCGCTCCCTCTCCCATTCCATTCACATCAAGATTCATTTTCAATTATCTTTGTATACAGAAGATCAATTCAATTCAGTATATTTTTTTTTAAACTTTTATTTAATGCATATAATTTTCCAAAGTACGACTTATGGATTACAATGGCTTCCCCCCCATACCGTCCCTCCAACCCACAACCCTCCCCTTTCCCACTCCCTCTCCCCTTCCATTCACATCAAGATTCATTTTCGATTATCTTAATATACAGAAGATCAGCTTAGTATACATTAAGTATGGATTTCAACAGTTTGCTCCCACACAGAAACATAAAGTGAAAAATAATAGATGATTTTTTTTAAATGATGATGAAATCAGAGCAGACCTATTGTCATGTTTAATCCCAGTGAGAGTCAAGTTGGGAATTGATAATTTCTTTTTTTTTTTTTTTTTGTTTTACAGAGGATCAGTTTAGTATGCATTAAGTAAGGATTTCAGTCGTTTGCACCCCCATAGAAACACAAAGTGAAATATATTGTTTGAGTACTCGTTATAGCATTAAATCTCAATGTATAGCACATTAAGGATAGAGATCCTACATGAGGAGTAAGTGCACAGTGACTCCTGTTGTTGACTTTACAAATGGACACTCCTGTCTATGGCATCAGTAATCTCCCTATGCTCCAGTCATGAGTTTCCAAGGCTATGGAAGCCCTCTGAGTTCTCCGACTCTTATCTTGTTTAGACAAGGTCATAGTCAAAGTGGAGGTTCTCTCCTCCCTTCAGAGAAAGGTACCTCCTTCTTTGATGACCTGTTCTTTCCACTGGGATCTCACTCGCAGAGATCTTTTGCCAGAGTGTCTTGGCTTTCCATGCCTGAAATACTCTCATGAGCTCTTCAGCCAGCTCCGAATGCCTTTAGGGCTGATTCTGAGGCCAGAGTGCTATTTAGGACATCTGCCATTCTATGAGTCTGCTGAGTATCTCACTTCCCATGTTGGATCACTCTCCCTTTTATTTACTCCATCAGTTAGCGTTAGCAGGTACTAGACTTGTCTATGTGCTCCCTTTGACTCCCAGTCCCTTCACCATGACCAACTGTGAACTGAAACTGATCACCTGGAACAGTGAGATGGCATTGGTACATGCCACCTCGATGGTTTTGCAATTCAATTCAGTATATATTAAGTAAAGGTTTCATCAGTTTGCACCCACATAGAAACACAAAGTGTAAAATACTGTTTGAGTACTAGTTATAGCATTACTTCACATTTGACAACACATTAAGGACAGATCCCACATGAGAAGTAAGTACACAGTGACTCCTGTTGTTGACTTAACAATTTGACACTCTTGTTTATGGCATCAGTAATCTCCCTAGGCTCTAGTCATGAGTTGTCAAGGCTATGGAAGCCTTTTGGGTTGGCCGACTTCAATCTTATTCTGACAGGGTCATAGTCAAAGTGGAAGTTCTCTCCTTCCTTCAGAGAAAGGTACCTCCTTATTTGATGGCCCCATTCTTTCCACTGGGATCTCACTCGCAGAGATCTTTCATTTAGGTCCTCTTTTTTTTTTTTTTTTTTCCAGAGTGTCTTGGCTTTCCATGGCATGGCAATTTATTATGTGGCAAAGGATGCATTGAAATACAGTGAAGAAATGATAGACAATTCAATAATTGGGAATTGAAAAATGATTTTACTTGAGAATTTAGTATTCAGATGGATCAAGAATGAAAATGTAAAAAAAATCAAAATGTTTAAAAAAGAACAGGAATATCTTCTGTGTATCAATGCATAATATTCAAAATAAAATGTTAAAATAATACACCATGAAAGTAAAGATTAATACTTTTGTCTCCATTAAAATAATAATAAAATATTAGCACATGGCTAGCCAATTAATGATCCAATAATTACTGAGTTTAATACCCAGAACACATAAAAATATTCTCAAAACCTTAAGAAAGATGCTTCAACAAAAATAACAGATTTAAGGAAGAAATTCAGAGAAGAATTTTTTGTCTACAAAAAGAAAAAAAAAACACCCAACTAATTTCATTAATAATAAATGAGATTCAAAACAATAGAAATTTGAAATTTCAGATCTGTAGATGAACAAAATTAGACAAATCTGATAACCATGTTAATGAAAACCTTGGGTATATAAATATAACAATTGAGTATCATTTTAGTGAGGAGCTGTATAAAATGTAGAATAGTCAAATCTGTCTCTAGTTGGTGATACATATATTTCAATCTTTGGTAACTTACTTAGAAGACATTTGTTTGAACGTGTGCAAAGATTCATACAAATTTTTATTGCAACACCATGTAAAACTGAAAAAATAATTGTGAATACAGCCTTCCCTGAGGGAGGATCATTTCAGAGCTTCTAGTCAGAGACCATACTCAGGAGCTGTTCCCATAGTGCATGTTAGAAAGGACTCACCTTTCCATTGCACTTGGTTAGTCATGACAAGTTTGCTAGATTCCCCTGAGGGACAGACACTGTGGCATAGTGGGCCATCCCATTTGGGTGCAGGTTCTTGTCCTGTCTGCTCCATTGCCAATCCAGATCTCTGCAAATGTAGATGGAAAAGCAGCAGAAGATGGTCCACATGCTCGGGCCCCTGCACCTACATGGGAGACATGAAAAATCTCCTGGCTCCTGGTTTCAGCCTGGCTCAGCCCTGGCAGTTGCAGCTATCTGGGGAGTGAACCAATGGATGAAAGATCTCTCTGTCTCTCCCTCTCTGTATGTAGCAGTGACTTTCAAATAAATACATAAATAAATCTTTAAAAAAGTAAAAGAAAAATTTTGCTGAGAGAGTATACCACTCATTCTTTTATTTTATTTTTTTTTTCTGGTGGGGGTTCTTACAATTTTGGGAGAACTAGGTTAATTATTACATGTGACAGTCGTTCTGATATATGAAGTTATGTTCCTTCGTAATTGCAACAGACTGATATCTATATGTACAGACCCCCCATTACTCTGCCCTCTGTAGAGTCTTGCTTTTTACAAGTGCTTTCTGGAAGAGCAGATGAAGTCCTCCTGAGAGGGGTGTGTGACATCAACCATTTTAAGTCCCTTCCTTCATTACTTTCTAAAGAAACATTTCTTGCAGAATGATTTGGCATTTCAGCTGTGATACTTTTTCTTCCTTCATGTTATTACAAAAGGACTTAGCAGTGGGTGGGTATGGGAGTTCTCTAGAAGGGAAGCTATAGCCATTGCCATCCTATTGTGCATACAAACAGCCTGTATCCCCCCATACATATTTATATAGATGGGAGACTTGGGTGATTTTTTCATATCATGAATAATTTTAACACTACAGACGTTTGACTTTGAATCAACAACTAGTTTCAGATGTAATTGCAGCCAAAGAAAGTTTCTAACTAAAATTAGTTACTTTTCATATTTAACAAACTACTGCCTGCAGCATTTCCTGTGATCTCGGCTTTCATCTTCCTCTCATACAGTCACATGTAACAATGACTCCTTCACTTCCGCGTCTATTTTCTTCTTGGCTTCTCTAAGTGTAAAACTTGCAGCTCCTCCTGCCAAATGACTTTCCAAGGCTGTGCCTAGGAGATGCCAACCTAACTCATGCTCACAGTCATTCCTGTATTTTCCTCAGATTTCCGATTTTAAGGGCCACGAATCCCTGTGCCCTTTAAGTAGATTCCAGAAGTATAATGTGAGTGTCACATAAAAATAAACAAACAAACAAAACCAACGTGAGTGAAAATTTAAACAAAATTTCTCAGTACAGCCTTAGACGGATAACATGTTGGATAGTTTCAAGAAGTATATCTCATTTAATCTTTACAAAATTCTACACAGAAGCTGTGCTATCCATATTTTATTTATAAAGAGCTTAAGCAACTCACTAATGGCTAAAGTATGAATATTCTACTTTGATTATTTAATTTGATATATTGGGAACTAGAGCACATTCTCTCTTTTAGGTCTAGTCATGAGTAGCGTGTTAAGGTGCCACATAATTACTATTGGAGGAAACCGCCCTAATTTATATTAGTCACCTATTATCAGACTGAAATGTGAACAGTAAGGACTGAAGTTATTCAACTGGGGTGTTCTATGATGTAGAGATGAAGTTTTCCACGAGTGTGTGTGGTGGATGAGAAGTTCATACTAGAAATTTTATTAGGAAAACTTTTCTTAGGATCAGGCCCCTTATTCTCTATGTTCTTACTCAGCTTTAGAAATTCTGTGTTCTCAGCATCAGAAAGAGTTTTTTTTAAGATTTATTTTTATTTATTTGAAAAACAGAGTTACAGAGAGAGGTAGAGAGTGAAAGAGAGAGAGAGAGAGTCTTCCATCTGCAGGTTCACTCCCCAAATGGCGGCAACGGCTGGAGCTGCGCCAATCCGAAGCCAGGAGTCAGGAGCTTCTTCCTGGTCTCTCATGTGGGTGTAGGGACCCAAGGACTTGGGCCATCTTCTACTGCTTTCCCAGGCCATAGCAGAGAGCTGGACTGGAAGAGGAGAGCCGGGACTTGCCCATATGGGATGCTGGTGCTTCAGGCCCGGGCTTTAACCTGCTGTGCCACAGCGCTGACCCCATTTTTTTTTTAAAAAGATGTATTTACTTATTTGAAAGGCAGAGTTACAGAGCGAGATGGAGATACAGAGAGATATCTTCCATCCAATCTTCATTCTCTAAATGGACACAAAGATTAGGGCTGGGCCACACTGAAGCCAGGAGCTTCTTATGGACCTTCCACATGGGTGGCAGGAGTCCAAGCACTTGGAGCACCTTATGCTGCTTTCCCAGGCCATTGGCATAGAGCTAAATAGGAAGTGGAGCAGCCAGGACACAAATTGGCATCCATATTGGATGCTGGCATTGCATGTGGTAGCTTAACCCACTATATCGCAATGCCAACCCCATAAAGCTCTTTTTTAAAGATTTATAATTGAAAGGCAGTGTGTGTGTGTGCGTGTGTGTGTGTGAAAGAGAGTGAGAGAGAGAGAGAGAGAGAGAGATCTTCCATCTGCTGGTTCATTCCCCAAAATGGGCACAATGACTGGAGCTGGGCACAAGTTGAAGCCAGGAGTCACAAACTCCATCCTGGTCTCCCACATTGGGTGTAAGGACCCAAGTACTCATTCCATTTTCTTCTGTTTTCCCAAGCACATTAGAAGGGAGTTGGATCGGGGAGGTATATTGGAAGCAAAGTAGCTGGGTTTCAAATTGGCGTTGTGATATGGTTGCCAGTGGCAAGGAGTGGCTTAACTCATTGCACCATAGCCCGTCTGGAAGCTCTTGACCAAGATTTTCCATTAAGGAACAAGGTACTTGGAGGTTGATTGGAACTGCATTAACAGTATGGGCTCTGCGATCTGAGTCTGGCCTCAGATTCCATCTTCACTGTGTACTAGATCCATGGCTTTGCATCTTATTTCTGACGGTGGTTGCCTCACCTGTAAATCAGGGATACTAACAGCATATACTTCACACAGTTTAGGAAATATATAAAACTCTCAATTTAGTATAAAATAAAATTTATTATAAATAGAGGCCACAGTTTGAACTCATCCAGTAACAGCAAGGTTCTTTCTCCTATAGCTTCTCAAGCATCTTACAAGAAAGTAAATATTTAACATTTGACACTTCCTGTTAAGCCATAAACATGCACTCCATAAAGTTGTATGCTATTGAAATATATCTTATATCTCTAGAAGATGGTGCTAGTTATGGAAGCTTTATGGACTACACAGAAATCATGACTAGAAATACTGAAAAAGAATTTGGTACTCATTGGTACCAAAGTTTTTCTTCCTTATCCTTCTCTCCAACACACATAGTGAGAAAAGGGAAAAAAATTTATTATACAGAAAGATTTAGTAAGAAAATAAAGAAACTGAGAACAATCCTGGCATTATTGAGAAATAAAATTTTCATCTTTTTCTAGGGAGTTGAATTAGATACTTAGCAGAAGATAGGCTTGGCTTAGCTTCTCCTTTAGATGCAAGTCACTATGGTTATGTTGATTATCAATAAACAAAACTTTATATTCTTTTTGTTTAAAAATTACAAATGGGATTAAACTTAACTGGAAAGTGATCACTGTTAAATATAAGAGTGGGAATAAGAGAAGAAAGAGATGTGCAATTCGGGACATGCTCAAGCTGACTTACCTCCAACAGTAGAGTTAGAAACATACCAGGGGATTCCAATTCAATCCCATCAAAGTGACATGTACCAATGCCATCTCACTAGTCCCAGTGATCAATTTCTGTTCACAATTGATCATAATGATAGGACTAAGAACCAAAGGGATCTCATAAATAAGAATAGTGTCTACAAATACTAGCTGATAGAATCAAAAAGGGAGAGAATGATCCAACATGGGAAGTGAGATACACAGCAGACCCATAGAATGGCAGATGTCCTGAACTGCACTCTGGCCTCAGAACTAGCCCTTAAGGTATGCGGATCCGGCTGAAAAGCCCATGAGAGTATTTCAGGCATGGAAAGCCAAGACACTCTGGGGAAAAAAAAAAAAGAAAAAAAAAAAAACTAAACGAAAGATCTCCACGAGTGAGATCCCAGTGGAAAGAATGGGTCATCAAAGAAGGAGGTACCTTTCTCTGAAGGGAGGAGAGAACTTCCACTTTGACCATGGCCTTGTCTAAATATGATCAGAGTCATGAACTCATGGGGCTTCCATAGCCTTGGCAGCTCATGACAAGAGCTTAGGGTGATTACTGATGCCATAAACAACAATGTCAATTTGTTAAGTCAACAACAGGAGTCACTGTGCACTTACTCCTCATGTAGGATCTCTGTCCTTAGTGTGCTGTACATTGTGATTTAATGCTATAACTAGTACTCAAACAGTATTTTTCTCTTTGTGTTTCTGTGTGGGAGCAAACTGTTGAAATCTTTACTTAATGTGTGCTAAACTGATCTTCTGTATATAAAGATAATCGAAAATGAAAAAAAAAATTACAAACGGGATTTTTGACAACATATCCTATTACTCAGGTTTCTTCTAGGAAATATTTTTAAAGGCAAATAAAAGGGGAGAGAAAATGGGTTTCACTTTTGATTTGAGTCATTTTATATTGTAAATCGCAATTTGGTTTTGTTGCCAAGATTGTGTCCTCGGATCAGTTTCACAGAAGTGAGAGAACTGATGTGTGGGCATGCATCAGTAGTCTGCGTGGTGAAGGTGGTCAGGGAGGATGTCTGTCCTTGGAGTCTGCAGTGTCCATTGTGTATAATTAGTAGAACTCACTGGAGACACTGTAAGGGCTCGGACTGTTACGAGGACTCTAGGGGTTTCCTGCTGTTGACTTGACATGGCCTTTTGCCCTATCAGTTTCTCTTTTGTGATTCTGTAAGTTTAGTCCTTCGAATGCACCATTTTTCTTAGTTTATCTGTTTAACACTAACCTATGAAAAATATTAAAATAATTCTTTCTTCCCCACCAGTTCTTTACACTCCTGTATTCTGTCTTTTCTCTCATTACCAAATTATTGTCTGTATGCACTGCAGCACTGGAATACGTGGCTGAAGAGGGAATCATTTTCTACTCATAATTTCGTTTTTTCCACAACCCCACTATATGCTCTTCCTCCACATATAAATATTAGAAAGACAGTGCCTTCCCCCATATTTTCATTCATCTTTCTTTGAGAGAGGTAAAGTGAGAAACAGCTATCTCTTGTGCTGCTCACCTTAGCTCTATGACTTTGGTCTTCAGTGAAGAGGTGGTTGGAGGAGGGATAGCATCAATAATTTTCCCAAGAACTTGTTACCCTCACTGAAACAATACCCAAATTTAGACTTGAAACCAAATGGAGATCATATACTCAGGCTGAAATTCTGAGACCTCCATAAAAAGTGCTGGGACTACACTGAAACATGAAACAATATTATCCCTAAATTTTGTGTTGTAGTGAACAAACTAATATATCCTAAACACCCCTAAGTTTTCTTAGTACTTTGCCTTCATTGGACCTATTCTTCCTTATAATTTTCTACTTTTAAAGCTCTGACTTCTAAAATTTTATCTCCCAGTTCTCTAAAGTAGTTCAACTTTATTTAAAAAGTCAAAATATCACCTTTATTCTGTATTTTAATTGCATAAATGTTTTTACCTCTCTTCTGAGACTGCCAATTTCTTAGATACAAGAACAACTTTTTTTGCTTTTCATCCTCAAAAATGCCTAACTTAGTGATTTGCAAGCAGTGACAACTCACTATTTAATTGTTAACTGGGGCAATGAATCTTTAATGCAGAAGAGTTCATGGGAGTTGGTAGTCATGGTAGACAGGAAAGATGTGGGTCAGCAAGAGGTCTAACAATCATTGCCTTTCTCAAGACTAAATGACTTGGGGCTCCATCTCCTTGTGCTAATTAATAAATTCCATACATCTCAGGATCTTAAGGATGGGATATTATCAATAGATAAAATGGAACTGAAGGAAAAAAATACTAACATATTTGCCTGTTTTTATGTTACTTTTTTTAAAAAAAAGATTTATCTATTTATTTGAAAGTCAGAGTTACACAGAAAGAGGAGAGTAAAGAGAAAGAGGTCTTCCATCCATTGGTTCACTCCCCAGATGGCCGCAATGGCCAGAGCTATGCCAATCCGAAGCCAGGAGGCAGGAGTTTCTTCTGGGTCTCCAACGTGGGTACAGGGGCCCAAACACTTGGGCCATCCTCCACTGCTTTCCCAGGCCATAGCAGAGAACTGGATCGGAAATGCAGCAGCTGTAATTGGAACCAATGCCCATATGGGATGCTGGTGCTTCAGGCAAGGGCATTAACTGGCTGTGCCACAGCACACACCCCAAATGTTCCCAGCTTTTTTCCTTTGTTTCTGTTTTTTGTTAGTTTGTTTACGTTCAGGAGTAGGAAAGATACTCTGGCTGTGGTCAGAAGAAATCCTACTAGGGAGGTCCCTTAATTTTTCCACAAACCCCTTCCTCTCACTTTTTCTTTCCATTCTCCTTATGCTTTGGTTTCACATATTGACTCTCACTTTTCAATGCCTCTCAGTGTAGTGACTTAGCAGGACTCTGATTCCTTGGAATTCTGCTCCAATCTGAAGCAACTTTACTTCCTCTCACAGATATCTTGAAATCATTCTAGTCTGGAGAACACTTTTTAAAACTTTTTTTTTTCTTTTGCAAAGCTTTATTTATTTGAAAAGCTGAACAACAGATGGGAAGAAGAGAGGGAGAGAGAGAGAGAGAGAGAGAGAGAGAGAGAGAGAGAGAGAGAGATTTCTATGTACTGGTTCACTTCCCCAAATAACCTCAACACCTGGGACTGAACCAGGCTAAAGCAAGAAGGCAAGACCTCCATTTGAGTCTTCCTCATGCATGGCAGGGACTCAGCTGCTTGAACTATCTTCTGTTGTCTTCTCAGGTACATTAGCAGGGAGCTGGATGGGAAGCAGGATAGCCAGAACTTGACTCAGCACTCTGACATGGGATGTGGATGCCTTTTTAAGCAGCAGTTTAACTCACAATGCCACAATACCACACCTGGCAAGCACTTTTATTTCTTGATGGCACACTGTTTATCCTACAGAATCTTTATCTTATATCACATTCAGGAAGACACCAGCGAAGATGTAAAAATAAAAAGAATCCGTAAGATTTAGTAATCCCACAGGAATGGAAAATATGTGGGGTCCTTGAAATGAGAAAAGAAGATAAGATAGGATAAAGGAAAGCCACCATCCAGGATGGATGGAGGAACAGCCTCTGTTGGAGACATATATGATGAGAGTTCTCTTAAAGGTAAATCTTGGAGTTAGGGAAAGGGGAATAGCAGCAATAACATGATCAGTTTCGTGCTATGAAAGCAATCAGACACATTGGTCCCCTAGCACCTCTACTGCTGCCATGCTAAGAGTAGTAACTGGGCTGATGGCCTCCAAGAGGCAGCAGATAGTCCACCACCTTGAACTGAAGACAAAACAGCTCTCTGAGTGTAGTGTGTGTGTGTGTGTGTGTGTGTGTTTTGTAGGAAGTCTGATAGTACCCTTACTAACAGTCTGTCTTTCCTTTTTCTAAGTCTGTATGAATGCATTGCAGAATGTAAGCAAGTATAGGACCTCCAGGTCATTTCCACAAGAAAGCTAGAAACAGGAAAATTCAACTATAAAAGTCATGACAAATACAAGACTCACCACAGTTTGTGAAACAAATTCAATGCGTTCCTACAAATGATATAGGTTATGGACAAGGGAACAGTCACAAAATAAGCAATACAATTTCAAGGATCAGAGATAATATTTCATCTATAAAAATAGTATCAAGGAAACATCATTTGGTATTTTCCAACAGTCTAAATGAACAGAGTAACTAAAGATCTTGGATATAAAATATAGTTGATAAAATGAAGTACATAGTAGATGCTATTATACAAAAAGTAGACACAGAAGACAAGAAAATGAATGATACTGAAGTCCTGAGAAGCATGCAAATTAATGTATCCAGAGCTAGGCATGAGCCTTTATTACTATCCTAGGTAATTTGGGCCATTTAGGAAAACCAAAAACTTGGGAAATATATATGTATGGTATACATATTTGAGAGATTTATATACATCTATACACTCATTTGTATGTATTTGTATGTGTTTGTAAAGTTTCCCATGTGGGTGTGATTATTCACTATCTTATTTAAATAGGTCATGCATTATATATTAAATATTTTTCACATTACATGTGTGAAATAAGGTGATGAAGAATAACTAGGTGTAGAATCGAGCAAAGGAAATTACCTAGGGTTTTGAACCACTATTTTTCACTGCAGAAAATGTTTGCTAACTTCAGAAAACTCAGAAGAGAGTTTTAGAAGCACAGTTGATATTCATCAGTGGCTACATGATCAAAAAATTAATAGTTGGCATGCAAGTTCACCATAAGAAACATACCTGATAAAGCCCAAGGACATTAAGTCATCCATAATAATTGCTTCTCAGCCTTTTGGCTAAGATCAAGTGAAGTCATCCATGAAAAAAATCTCAAAAATTATATAAGGCTAAAGTCATACAAAATATGTTCTCTGAGATGGAAATCAACATCAAAAAGATAATTAGATATATTTAGAAATTAAGATATGTGCACAGAGAAGTATCTGCAAAATTGATTAATAAATCAAAATGCATTTCAGGAAACATTTTGAACTAAGTGACAATAAAAATGTTATATATCAGTTCTTATGGATTATAGCTAAATGAACGATTAAGAGAAACTTTATGGACTTAAGTGAATACATTTAAAGATTTTTCACTTCATCAGAGAAAGACAAAGCTGACTATAATTACTAATTCTTTCTCATATGTTACAGTAAGTAAAGTAATAAAAGTATTAGATTCAGGAAGAAACAGTGGTGTGATTTTCAGAACACATAATTAAGCTTAACTATTAGAAAAAAAATTAAAAAAAGAAAAACAATAATTCATCTATTAATGTTAAGAAATGAGTTCATTGGGGCTGGCACAGTGGTGTAGTAAGTTAAGAATTTGCCTGTGGGGACCTGCAATGTTATACAGTGTGTTCAAGTCCAGGCCTGAACCTCCGCCAGCCCATATGGGCGCCAGTTCGAGTCCTGGCTGCTCCACTTCTGATCCAGATCCAGCTCCCTGCTAATGTGCCTTGGAAAGCAGTGGAGGATGGCCCAAATCCTTGCACCCCTGCACCCCACCCACGTGGGAGACCCGGAAGAATCTCCTGGCTCCTGGCTTTAGATTGGCTCAGCTCCAGTGGTTGTTGCCATTTGGGGAGTGAACCACCAGATGCAAGACCTCTCTCTGTCTCTGTCTCTCTGTAACTCTTAAAAACAAAAACAAAAACAAAAAAAAAGAATTTGCCTATGGTGCAAACATCCCATATGGGTGCCCATTTGAGTCCCATCTGCTCCATTTCCAATCCATCTTCCTGCGGATGGCCTGGGAAAGCAATGGAAGATGGCCCAACTGCTTGGGCCCCTTCACCCATGTGAGAGTCTTGGAAGAATATCCTGATTCCTCGCTTTGGATTGGCCCAGCTCTGGCCATGTGGCCTTTTGGAGAATGAATCAGTGGATAGAAGACCTATCTCTCTGTCTCTCCCTCTCTCTGTCTATAACTCTGTCTCCAAAGTAAATAAATAAATCTTAAAAAAAAAGGAACAAGTTTATCACAGTTGCTGAATGCAATGCTAATATAAGAAAATACAATTATATTTTTGCATAACAAGAAACTCATAGCTATGTATTCAAATTAACTTGAAGCATATCAGTTTCAGTAACATGAAGAAGTAATAAAAGGCTAGAAATTAATCTGACAAAAGCTATAAAAGACTCCTGTCCAGAAAATGCAGAGATTATCTATCTTCATGGACCACAAATCTAAATAACATAAGCAGATAAGATTTTTCTGATAGTTAGCATTCCAGGAAATTTTAATGTAAATATAGTAGAAATTTGGAAGAGCTTGATGATCTGTCTCTAAAGCATATAAGGAAATTCAAAGCATCAAAAATCATCAAAACCATTTCTGAGAAGAAGGAGAATTTGGGAGGACTTAAGTTTATATAATGATCAGTCATAAATTAAAGATCACATGGTTTGGTACAAGAATGAATAGGTAGTCTGATGGAACAAAACATAAAGCTGAGAAAGAGTGATACATTGCCAACAGTGACACTACAGAGCAGTGTGGAGTGGAAAGTCATGTAGTAAAAGCAGTAGAGTCAGTTGGATATTCATATAAAACAAAAAGTAAACTTGAACACTGCTTTGTTCTGTAGACAACTCATCTCTGGTAAGATATCTAAGTGTTGAAGAAAAAATAATTAAACTTGAGACAGAAAAGAATGTTTGAAAGAGTACAAAAAGTGGCCAGTGCCCAGGGCTCACTAGGCTAATCCTCCGCCTGCAGCGCCGGTACTCCGGGTTCTAGTCTCTGCTGAGGCACCAGTTCTGTCCTGGTTGCTCCTCTTCCAGTCCAGCTCTCAGCTGTGGTCTGGGAGGGCAGTGGAGGATGGTTCAAGTGCTTGGGCCCTGCACCTGCATGGGAGACTAGGAGGAAGCACCTGGCTCCTGCCTTCAGATCTGCGCAGCACGCTGGCTGTAGCAGCCATTTGGGGGGTGAACCAGCAGAAGGAAGACCTTTCTCTCTGTCTCTCTCACTGTCTAACTCTGCCTGTCAAAAAAAAAAAAAAAAAAGAGTAAAAGAAGCACTTATATATTTTACTACAATAAAATTAAGTATACATATTTATGGGGCCTGGAGATGTGGTACAGTTAGTTAAACTACTGCTTATGATGCTTGCATCCCATATAGGAGTTCCGGTCCGGTTGGAGTTCTGTTACTCTGTTTCAAATCCAGCTACTGTTAATGTGCCTAGGAAAGCAGTCAAAAATGATCTAACTACTTGGGTCCCTGCCACCCACTGGGAGACCTTGATGGAGTTCCTGGTCCTGGCTTTGACCTATCTAGTCCATGCCATTGTGAATTTTGTGGTCACAAACCACTGGATGGGGGATCTCTCTTTCTCTCTCTCTGTCATTCTACCTTTCAAGAAAACAAATAAATCTTCAAAAAGAGAGATAAAAAAATCTCAAGATGGTGGATAAACATATGAATTAGCACTCTGATTCATTAGTAATAAGCGCAACGCAATGAAAATTAAATACTCACCAGAACAGCTAAAACTAAAATCACTAACTGTATAAAGTTACAGACAGAGATGTTCCCTCTATCTTATTTTTGTTCAGAAATAAGTGCATTCAATAACATTTTCAGGGTAGATGCCTTGGTTTGAGTTTATAAAATTCCTCTAGAATAGTGACAACTTCTTGAGGTTTGTACATCATATCAGACTATTTTGCATAGTGGTTAAAATTTCAACAATAATCACAAGAAATATATCATTTTGTCTAATTTCATCCTAGAGAATATTTCTATTTCTATTTTTATAAAATAATTTTCATTTTAGGAACTTTTGAAGAAGATATTTGATAGTGAACATTCAGTTTGATATTAGCATGCTAATTTTTTAGGAAAATAATATATTAAGAGGTGATAATGAATAATTTTTATAACCATTAATTCTACTAATTCTATATTTTATACCATTCAGACTGCATTCTCCCCCTCTTGCTTTCATGGAGAAAGAGAAGAATGATTATCAGTGATGGCAGGTGGCAGCCAAGATGAAGCGAAACCAAGTCAGGGGAGGGTACTGTGCCGCCTTCTCATGGTCTAGTAGTTTTTGAAATTATTAGTTCTAGCCACTTTAAAATGGATGATACCACAGCAATAGAGAATGTAATCACCAATTCAGTCCTCTTAAAACCTCACTTTTCCAATTAAAAAAAGAGGATCTCCCTCATCATTAACTTTCTCCTTTATCCTGTTGCCAATGGAATGTGAAGCTTTGTTGTTATCACGTTGTCTAGGATCTCTTTCTATCCATATGATGCACGCATGACGGAAGTATTTGTTAAAGTATGCTAGCTTGTGGGGGATGTCTACATTTAGTTAGTTTAGAGCAAGATAAAGAAGACTTTGTGTTAACATTTTTTATTTGCTTAAGTGTTTACAGAATTATACATTAATTTAATGTAATGTATATCTGATGCTACTAATAAATATCAATAAGAAGACTCATACTTTATGAGGCAACTCATGTCTTTGAGCTTAAGTCTTACTTCTTTTCCCTGTTATGCATTACATATTAAATAACATTAGTAAATCCAAATATACCTATTATGTACCAATCTCAGCCCTCCAGTGAGCCCATTTCTGTGACTCTATGGTTATATCTTCTTGTTGTGAAAGTGGCAAGGTAAAGTGAAATAATATAGAAATCATGATGATGGCTTTGGCTATCCTAAGCTTTAAAAATTTATACAGACCAGGATCAGCAAGATTTTTATAATTATTTTTGTAACTATTAGAGATAGTATGAAGAAAGCTTTTAACTCACTACACACACACACACACAGAAACACACACATAATTGGTCATCCCACATGTCTTAATATGTGTGATCTTTAATGGTGATATCTCTGGCCAAATTTGCATAACCTCAAAACACTGAATAAAGCATAAGATGTTTGCCTCCCTATGGATGACTCTGCCAGCTATTTTCATTCTTTATATCCTAATATTTGTCATTATTAGTGTTTGAGACATACTGTTAATAACATAATTAAAGCACTGAAACTTGTCAAAACCGAGTAAAAAACTGAAGGTCACTCAGATATCCTGATTTATATGATATGTTCACTAACTTGCCCTTGAATCATTTTTTAAGACATTTTATTTATTTGAAAGGCAGAGTGATAGAGAGGGAGATACAGAAAGAGAAAGAGATCTTTATCCATTGCTTCACTTCATAAATGATCTCAACAGCCAGGGCTTGGCCAAACCAAATCTAGGAGCCCAGAACTCCTTTCAGGTCTCCCATGTGGCTAACAGGGGACCAAACACTTGGACCATGTACTGCTGCTTTCCTAGGTACATCACCAGGAGCTGGATTGAAAGTGGGGAAACAGGACCTTCAACTAGTGCTTCTATATGGGAAGCCAGCATCATGAGCGGAGGCTTAACCAGTTGTCCCACAAAGGCAGACCCTTTTAATAGAACAGAGGTGCTGAGACAAATACAAGCTGACAATTGTACCTATTTAGGGGAAAATAGAAAATGGTTCAAAATGGAACAACAACACAGTGGACATATTTGAATGAAGAACAGAAATGTGTTTATTTGATCCTGTATGGGTGTATTCAGAGTCCATGCTGTCCCACTTTTCCTTATCTTTTGTCCTGCAAAGTGTATTCCACATTGATATCTGAGCTATTATTAACTTGCATTTTATATATTTCATGTACCACCCTTGATAGATTAACACATCTGAAATAAGAAAAATGTAAGCACAAATTGTTTACCATATTTACAAGTAATTCTTAATTTGTAGCATCAAAATAATATAAATTTTTTGTCTACAATTCAGAAAAGCAAATGCTTTATTCATAAAACCTAGACAAAGGATATTTTGGAACATGTTAACTGCAGTTCCAGAGAATTATCATGAGGTAATATTAATTTTTTCAATCAAGAGCCTCATATCTTGTTAGTAATATCTCACCACATTAACATATTAGCAGTATCTCATTGCATTGTATTAATATTCATATCATAGCAGAATTTATTGTTGCTTATACAGTGTTAAAGTCATATCACATTAGTGACTTTCATATCAGATTAGTGAAAGCGGATCCTAATAAGACTTTCATATTCAATTACTAAGGTAACAGTTTTGTCTTTCCGAGTCCCTTCTAACTTGAGCCCGGAGTACAAATTGATGAATGTGGTAATAAAGCAATCCTTCTGGCTGAAGATGGATGGCACCTGGGACCGATGGGGCTGTGAAAATGAGACTTGAATAAAGGGCCCACAGCTGACTGCAAAAAAGTTCCACCCTTTTCCCACACAGCAGCACTTCTGCAGCAAACACTTCACAAATTTAAGAAAGTAGAAATACAAATGTGAACCCTGGTAATTTATAGCCCGCCATCCTGTCACAGCCTCATGACTTGACCCATAGGAAAAAAAAAAAATAAGAAACACCAATGGAATCTTCTCATTGAAGTAATACACACCTTCTATTCCTTAGTGTGCATGACCAGAGCTTATTTAAATTTACAGGGTCTTTTGCCTGACATTTGGATGGGTAGGTGAGAGATGTTGCGATAGACATGTAGTTGAATTCCCTCAAATAACACTCTATAATTAATCCATGAATTACACATAATTTTAACATCTATTTCAAGATACAGAAGAATTAGAAACTATGATCAGGGGCCTATATTGATTTGATTTTGTTGATAGAATGGACTATGCTCTTTTCAACTTTGAATGCTAGCCCTCCTTGTCAACATCCGTCATATCACATATGCAGGATGAGTTCAAAACGCTCTAGAAAATTACATGTGGATTATCTTTTTTCTCACCAAAAATCCTTTTTTTAAATTATCCTTTGCCTGTAGTTTTTGAAGTACCTTGTATACCCTACATGCAATCTCTCTGTGGGTGTGGAAACAGGCAAGTCAGTGGAACATACACAAGTTTGGAGAACCAGGACCAGAAGCAGATCAGAAGAGATGAGGACCTCTCTTAATCAAGACAGCTTTTATACACACATACGCACATGTGAACACACACATTTATGTGTATGTGTGTACATGTATTGTGCATGTGTATATATCGCTTTATGGTAGTTTTGTGTCTGCTTGCAGTCTTTTAATCTCCAATTAATTACACATTTCCTAAAAGTTCTCTTTCTTTCATCTTTTCTCAGAGCTTTATTTATCCATTCATTTGAAATGTAAAGTGACAGAAGGAGAGAGAGAGAGAGAAAGAGAAAATAAAGAAGTGAGAAATGGGAGGGAGAGAGAGAGAGAGGGAGAGAGAATTTTCCATTCACTTTTTTACTCCCCAAATATCCACAACAGCTGGGCCAGGCTGAAGCCAGGAGCTCCATCTGGATTTCCCATGTGGGTAGCAGGAATGCAAGTACTTAGGCTATCATCTGCTGTCTCTCAGACACATTAGAAGGAAGCTGTATCAAAACCACAGGTGGGGCTTGATTTCAGGCACTCTGATAAGGGATGATCCACAACACCCTCTCCAAATGCTTGTAAAAGAATTATAATAGGGGCTGAGACTGTCGTCCAGCGGGTTAAAGCCCTGGCCTGCAGTACCAGCATCCCATATGGGCACCAGTTCAAGCCAAGTCTGCTCCACTTCTGATCCAGCTCCCTGTTAATGCACCTGGTAAAGCAGAGGAGGATGGCCCAAGTCCTTGGAACCCTGCACCATGTGGGAGACCAAGAAAAAGCTCCTGACTCCCCGTTCCAGATTGGCTCAGCTCCAACCACTGTGGCCATTGTGGGGGTGAACTAGTGAATGGAAGACTCCTCTTTCTTTCTGTCTCTATCACTCTCTGTAACTCTGTTTTTCAAGTAATTAAAATAAATCTTTAAAAAAAAAGAACTACAATAATTTTTTGAAGTGTTCTCTCTAGCTTCTCAGTTCCTTCTCTGAGTATATTGGTATCTTCAAATCATTATAAGGGAAAGAAAAATCAGAAACCTCTTCTTGGCTTCAGTATTTCTCTGGCATTAATATCTCCCTATTTCTTCGTAGAGTCATGAGTTTTTAAATACTTAGGCATTTATGATCTCAACCTCATTGCTTGTCAGCCCACTGTAGTCTGACGTACTCCAAGCATGGCATGTATCCTCTTGGAGCCTGCAGGATGCTACCATGAGGCATCATTTCAGTCTATAAATTCTGACCTGTCAATCCACCGGTCATGGGTTCAGATCAATCTCCCGATTTGAACATTTGTTTTTCAACTTTTGAAACACTACTTTATATCAAATTTACTCCACACCATCTATTTGTTTCCACTGAGCATTTATACCACATCTTTAGGTTTTCCTCTACTCTGCAGTCAACTGAATTGATTGGGTACCTCTCTTCTAGCTTGATGGTTTTAAACTTCAGTGTGTGTGAAAATCAGTCAGACTTGTGAAAATTCAGGTTGCTGGAAAATTTGAACTAGAAACCTAGAAGCCATTCTTATATCCCTCCCCACTCCACCCCAATGTTGTACCTCTCCTGTGTTCTCACACAAGCCATACTCACATGATGTTCCACTAGTTTTAACTTATGCCCAAACAAGTGTCCTATCTTATACTCATTTTGAATATTGCTTAAGTGTATTAGCCAATAGTTGCCTCCATGTTCTTTTCTTTAGGAAGATGGTGAGTGGAACTCTTACGAAGTTTTTATTTTTATTTGCATTACCTGATAGTATTTTCTCATTTTTTTCAAAAATTATTTTTAATTTATTGTATTGAAACTGCTGTTGAATAGGTAAACAGATATGATGTCCCACAGAGTTATTGCCTGATTTTCCACAACCACATAGGAGTATATGGTTGCCTACTTCTAGAAATTACTAAGGGGTTCATAAGGAAGGGATGGAAATAATACAGTGCAATTAAGAGTGGTCCTATAATTTTAATACACAATCATCACTTCCTGGGTGAATTCTGTATACTAAATAGCTTGCTTCCATAGAGATAAAACCACATTTTGTAGGATTTGAAACTTAAGTTGAGGAGTGCTTTTTATGAAAGCACATAGATAATTATGGACACAAAATTGATAGCATTTTTTCCAGAGACAATGAGGAAACCAAGAGGTCCTGCACACTAACTTTATGACCTTCTTGCAAGGTGTCCGGCATGTAACAAATCTTCCCAGGCAGCCGAATCAATTAATTCACAAGCTTTTATTAGGATTTTGTTCCCAGGCGAGGTTCCCCAGTCCCAACAGAGCGGGGGCCGGGGAAGGTTAGGAGGGCTCTTTTTATAGATACAGGGTGTGGGGGTTAAAGGTTGAGGCAGGTCTGATCCTCACTGGTTGAACTTTAGGGACCTTGACAAGGACTTTTTGTCCCCGGAAGTGCAGGTAGGGACTCTCCATTCCTGGAAGTGTAGGCCTTCTCTCCTTGCAGATCCCAAAGCTACCATCTCTACCTTTTGATGATAGGAAAAGGGGTGACGATGAGTCTCTCTGGCTACTTCCTGCTGATTGGGGACGTCATCTACGGGGGCCTGCTGGGGGTATCTTGGGGCTCTGCAGGGACAGGCATGTATGGATGGAGAAGCATCTGGTTGACCGTTACTCTGGAGGCTTCCTGGATTCGATCTTTTATGAGCCTGGGAGCACAAAGAGCAATCATTACAATTATCCCTACAGTTACTATGGGTCCCAGGGTTGGAGTACCCAAGGGAGAAAAGAGGAAAATAGATCCCATCCTTGTTGTCCCTGGTACTCCTGTTGTCATTTGGCAATGTGTTCCTTAATTGTTGTGCCATGTTTCTGACCACTCCAGATTTCTTAGTAAAAAAAACAGCACTGTTTGCCCAGAAATACGCATGTTCCCCCTTTTTCTGCTAGTAAGAGGTCCAATGCCCCTCTGTTTTGAAGGGCTACATCAGCCAGGGAGTCAATTTGGACTTATAGTTTTATAATGGAGGATGCAATATTTTGTAGCTCTGTATTCAATTTGTTTAACAGTTGCTGTATCTGGGTAGTCCCATATGCCAGGCTAGCTACTCCTGTCCCCACTCCTGTAAGAACACCTAGTGCTGCTAGAAAGGGAAGGATAATTATGTCCCTTTTAGCTCAGGCATTTTGCAGCACTGATATATGGAGAGACTGGTTTTGGGGCACCAAGGAGACCTCTGAGAGGACAACTACAGGAATACAGTTATCAGTCACATTAGGTGGTAGACAGCGGAATAGGGAGCTCCCACACTGGAGGAAGTAACCTCCAGTTAAGCAATCTGCATTTAAAGGGGTCATGAAATTACAGAGAGTGGAGCTGAAAAAAGGGTTGGGGGATAATGGGTCTGGAGATAATGATGAGGCTAGATCGAAGCACTGGTGTAGTTTTTTTTTTTTTTTTTTTGGGTAAGGGAGGTTAGTAAGTAAAGGAAAAGTTGTCTCATTGGTGGGTTCAGGAGTAGAATTTGTTGGAACTTCAATAGTTCTCTGTAGATATATTGCCATTATATCCTTAAAAACTCAAAGAGGCTACTATTAGTCCAATGTTGTATCTTAAGCACTGATGTTTTTACAGACAAGGTAACTGTCACTGATGATATTGTTGAATTGAGGTTAGAATGAATGCCTAATTCCATCATGTGTTCCTAACATGCATCCACTCATTTATTGTGAATATAATCTAGGACAAAATTAGTCAGTCCTTCTCATGAATATTCACTGCTAATGACAATTTCCTTTTAAAAGTTGGTCATTGTCAATTATAACATTGAGCTCTGAGTTATCATTCAGAGCCTTAAAATATTCTGTACATTAACAAGTTTCTACTGTAGATTTTGCGCCCCTCCTATAGAACATAAAGTGCTTTCCAGCCTGGGCTAATCTTAAGTGCAGAGCATAGTTGTCCCACATTATGCTCCATCATTCCTGGGGATCCTTTTAGGTTTAATCAAACCATATTCCAGTGCCAAGACCCAATCTCATCATTATTAAACAATCTTGATAAAGTAGGTATTTAGGCCAGCAGTTAAGGTCCTTGCCTCCCATATCAGAATATTTGGGTTCAAGTCCTAATTCTATCTTCCAGTTGGCCTGGGCCCTGGAAAACAGTTGGGATGGCTTGGGTCATTGGGTTTGTGCCACCTCTATGGAAGACCTGGATTGAGTTCCCAGCTCTGGACTTTGTCCCTAACCCAGTCCCAGTCATAACTGGCATTTGGAGAGTATACCAGCAAATGAGAACATTCTCTCTCTCCCACATCTAAAATATAAACAAATAAACCTTCCTTGGCACTGTCATGGTTCATTACATATTTCTTCCTCTCACTGTTTCCTAAGGGCATGTTGGTCTGGGAATTCTATTTTTGCAAGGGGTTAGAAGCTGCACATTGGTCAGTTCAGATTTTTCACCAATAGGTGTGCATGTGTAACAAAAAATGTAAGAACAATTCTTCAATTCCTCCACTCTTGTTACTGCTACCCAGTACCTTGGCCAGGAAGATTCACAAACAGGTGTTCTCAAAAGTGAGGCTGGTTAGATAGCATTGCATGTTGGAGTGGGGGACATTCTGCATTTACACTTTTTAGGAGTCTATCAACTAGGTGGCATCATTGTAGATTCCAAGTTACTACTGAACCCGGAATAGCTGTTATTTCAATCTTAAAATTATAAATAAATGTATCTGTCTACTCAGCTCTGAAATTTGGGAGTCCCTTTGATTGAGCAACCTCCTTCTAAATCATATTCTCTGAGCTTAGTTTGTATTGTATGAACTTCCAGAATGTGAGTTAATCATTTCACCTGTATAACAAGACGAATTCCTTTGAGTTTTCACTTTACTCCGTTTTACTAAGCTTTCTCTCTTCTCACACAGACCTGGCTCAGATGTCTTCTGAGATGGTAGATCTGGTGATCTGGTCATGGTGAATCAAAATCTACCATAGTGCAAAATACAATGGAGACTTAGAGACTTGGGCTTTAGGATCCAACAGAGACACCAGAATGTCTTTTGATAACATTAACTTTTTCCCCTTTAATTTATTTGCAGAATATTTTCTGAAAATTGAAATCCTTTATCTTGGAGCCAGTGATTTTACCTTTACCTCTACTGCCCTTTAAATATGAATAAGAACTGGTATTGAATGTTACCTGTCATATTTGCCAGGTCTACTTGACTATAAAACACTTTGTAGTGCTTGAAAGACAGTTATTTTTCCCCTCTTCTCCTCAGTTAATAATTTCCTTTGAGACTTATGGGAGTTTAGAGAAATATTTCCCCCTTTTTCTTCATCTTTTTTATTGTATCCAAATTATAAAGATTATCAGAATTATAATTTGGATTAATTTCTTTTGATTAAAATAGCAGTATTTGAACTACAAACTATTGTTTCAAAAACTAAGAGTTTCCATTTCCGTTTCACTCCCCAGAGTATTTCATCAAGGTTTCCCCTTGTCAATCAATCAGTTTATTTGCATTTACATTAACTGTTTAGTCAGGGTATGTGAGTGTGCACCACATGCATACACAAGTTCCTCCCGCTCTCTATCCTACAAGTGAGCTACAATATTACTCGTGTTAAAGTAGGCTGGAAATTAACAAACACCAAATGAGTCTCACTTTGAGTTTTAATAATGACAGAGAATGAAAGATAATTATTGAATATGAAAAAGGATTAGCAGCAACAGACTCCATATGGCCATTTTATTTGTGAGGGGCAATGTTTTTTCAAACTGTTTTGGGGACTGTAATATATGTCTCCCCAACCAAGAAAGTTAAGTTTATTGATTTGGGAGAGTATGAGGAATTCCTTCTGACAAATCCTAATCAGCAAGTGTGTCTGAGGCAGAAACTATTTGCTCTGGACTAATTGAAGTTCTCCCAAATTGCATGTGTTGAAGCCCTAGCCTCTCCCTCCTGGGCCCATTTTGGTGATGCAGCCTTTAAAGATATGATTAAGTTTTGGTGAGGTTGTAGGAGTGGGATCCTGACCCAAGGGAACTAGGGCTCTAAAAAAGAATGAAAGAGAAAGCAGAGCTCTTTTTTACTTTGGAAAGACACAGCAAGAAGAAAGTCATCTGGAAGGCAGAAAATGAGCCCTTGCCAGAACTGACCATGCTCTCAGATTCCAGGCTACAGAATTGTGGGAAAAAAATTTCTGGAGACAAATTTCCATTAGATTTTGTTACAGCAGCCCAGGATAACAAATAAATCATTGATATCTAGGAAAACTATACTAATATCAAATACAAAGACAAGCATAACCCAAAGTAGAATCAGTGTGGTCTGGATAACCTGGAATTTCAAAGGCTACTATAACATCGCCTGTGAGTTAAAAGGAGGCTAGGTGGCATGTACCAATGCCATCTCACTAGTCCCAGTGATCAATTTCTGTTCACAATTGATCATAATGATAGGACTAAGAACTAAAGGGATCACATAAAGAAGAATAGTCTCTACAAATACTAGCTGATAGAATAAAAAAGGGAGAGAATGATCCCAACATGGGAAGTGAGATACACAGCAGACCCATAGAATGGCAGATGTCCTAAACAGCACTCTGGCCTCAGAATCAGCCCTTAAGGCATGCGGATCCAGCTGAAATGCCCATGAGAGTATTTCAGGCATGCAAAGCCAAGACACTCTGGGAAAAAAAAAAAAAAAAAAAAAAACTAAATGAAAGATCTCTGCGAGTGAGATCCCAGTGGAAAGAACAGGCCATCAAAGAAGGAGGTACCTTTCTCTGAAGGGAGGAGAGAACCTCCACTTTGACTATGACCTTGTCTAAACAAGATAAGAGTCGGAGAACTCAGAGGGCTTCCATAGCCTTGGAAACTCATGACTGGAGCATAGGGAGATTACTGATGCCATAGACAGGAGTGTCCATTTGTAAAGTCAACAACAGGAGTCACTGTGCACTTACTCCTCATGTAGGATCTCTGTCCTTAATGTGCTGTGTATTGAGATTTAATGCTATAACGAGTACTCAAACAATATATTTCACTTTGTGTTTCTATGGGGGTGCAAACTGTTGAAATCTTTACTTAATGCATACTAAACTGATCCTCTGTTAAAAAAAAAAAAAGAAATTATCAACTCCCAGCTTGACTCTCACTGGGATTAAACATGACAATAGGTCTGATCTGACTTTATCATCATTTAAAAAAAATCATCTATTATTTTTCACTTTATGTTTCTGTGTGGGAGCAAACTGTTGAAATCCTTACTTAAGGTATACTAAGCTGATCTTCTGTATATTAAGATAATCGAAAATGAATCTTGATGTGAATGGAAGGGGAGAGGGAGTGGGAAAGGGGAGGGTTGTGGGTGGGAGGGACGGTATGGGGGGGAAGCCATAGTAATCCATTATTTGTACTTTGGAAATTTATATTCATTAAATAAAAGTTAAAAAAAAGATTTATTTATTTATTTGAAAGGCAGAGTCACAGAGAGAGAGGGAGAGAAGAAAGAGAGAGAAGCAGAAAGAGAGAGAGAGAGAGAGAGATCTTCCATCCTATGGTTCATTCCCCAAATGGCCACAATGGCAAGTATTGGGCCAGCCTGAAGTAAGGAGTTTCTCCCGGGTCTTCCACATGTTTCTGGCAGCCAAGGACTTGAGTCATCTGCTGGGCTCCCAGGCACATTAACAGGGAGATGGATTGGAAGTGGAGCAACTAGGACTTGAACCAGTGCCCATATGGGATGCTAGTGTTGCAGGTGGCAGCATTATCCACTATGCCACAATGCAGGCCTCCCGGAAAACAATTTTGATTTCATTAGATTATGTGGGTGCTGAATGTAGTATTAGCAAGAACATGGAATTTGACGGCAGAAAAAAGTGCATAAAGGCTGGATTACCTATATAGTAAATCTCTAATCATGAGTAGATTTTATTTCATTTCTGTGAGTTCATTTGACATGATTTTTACTTATTACGTTATCTTGATCACATGAGTTTATATATAAAATACAAAAGTATAATAAGCACAATTTGTGCTAGGTATTTGAAAAACATGAGTTTTGACAATTCCTTTCCTTCTCATCTCCACATTTGTTTGCATAGCATGACAAAGCTCTCTGTCTTATTGAATAGCGGGACTTATTTTGGAATAACTCTATCACAAAAAGATAAGTTATCAAAAGTGTCCCCAAGCAGGGGTTAAATAAATATGATAAATAGCAGATTTTTCAGGCATCAAAATTAAATTATAAATTAGTAATAATGGAAATTATAATATGTGGATTTTGAAAAATATAATAAAGTCTCTAAATGTAGGATTTTATGATTTAATTATTTTAAATCAACGGCTTCTGAGAATATTTATTATGTAAAGATTACTAATAGTACACATAAATACAATGTTGCTATTAGCACCTACTTTTGACTTCTCCTTCTCTTTTGCAAAAACCATCTCCTTAATTCAAAGTTTCTAAGTCTATACTTCCAGCTTTGTGACTATTCCCCCATGTCCCACTTTGTAAATGTTCATTTGCTTGTAATGGCAATTTATGTCACTGTGCATTATACGGATGGCCTAATTCAAGGCCAGTCATCCAGTGGAGATGTCTTCACTTCGAGGGAAGTTGGTTAATGGTTGGAACCAGGACATTTTATTGTACCATATCATTGAACTGTATTTTCTACAATGTCTTTTTACTGACTATGCCTAAAAACATTTCATTATGTTCAATCATATATACTCATTCTCATTAGAAGGTTATGATTTCCTTGTAGCTCTACCTTCCCAATGTCAGCGATACTACAAGTTTCTCTCATAGCCGTAAGAAAAGAGTTGGTTTTTAAATGAAAACTCTTATTAGGTGTCCAGTTGTGTAAATAAATGGAATGTGTCATGCTTCACTGAAAGAGATGGTGTGCTTGGTCAGTGTCTAGCACATGTGGAAGTGGAGGCAGCGAGCTCCTTGATTTTCAGAGCCCCAGCAGGTGCTCCTGAGTCTCTCCCACATCACCTTCGTCTTTATCACACAGGAAGTTGATTCTTCACATTCCTTAAAAAGATCCTCATTATTTTTTTCTCACATTAATTTATCCATTCACTCATTCTTTTGTTATTATAAAAGCCTTGGAAAAAGTTACCTTTTTTTGTTTCTATGAACTCAAAGAAAATTCATTCAATTTTATTAACATTAAAGCAAAGTATGTATAGTGAGGACACTAGCAATACAAATTACCATTCAAGCTTTTAAACACTGCAAATGTTATGTGCACAAGATGCCAGTGGCACACAGGAAATGCCAGAGACTTCACTGAGATGATCCCAGATGCATCTGAGAAAGTTAGCAACGGGACGGAGGAAAGGCACTGAATACAACAGTCAAGTAAATAGCTTTTGGAAGAAGGTGTATGATTCTAGTGTGTTCAAATAAGAGCAAGCAAATTTAAATAAGTTTAACAGCTCTGTGGAGTAGCAATGTAAATGCTGTGCTATGTCAGTGGTGCACAAGATCAAGGGAGAGTTTATATTCAGGGATGGATCAAGAGAGTTGGACAAAATTTTATGACTATTGTTAATGATGATGACACTATAAGTTCATGTGTTCTCTGCAAAAACAATATAAATGTTCTCTGCAAAAACATGGCAATATGAAAATGTGTGGATGTGTAATGTATCTGCTGCATGTATCCTCACCTCAATTTCCACCCTATGAAGCTTATTTGATCAAGTCATACAAAGCACTGAGTTCATTGCTCCCATCACAATTAATGACATGATGTTCCAATTATCAACTGAAAATCAGCTGAAGGAATCATTTCTTATATGATCAAGCTTCTATCCTGAAAGATTGGGTGGATATTGCCCAAAAATTCAAATCAAACTTTCTGTCAAATTCCCTCTAATTTATTTGGTCATATCTAAAATCTCCATAAAATGGAATGGTGTATTCATTTAATAACAAAACAGCAAAGTTTGCATTGCATTTACCAGCAAGTATTCGCTAAGATGTTACATCATTTAAAATTATAGATTTTATGAATACTACTAATGAGTTTTTGAGCACCAAATTCTCTTACTTTGAATTTTTTCCAATCTAAAATTCTTATGATATTTTACTATTGTTTTCCAATGCAGGATCTATATTATTATTTTTTTCTTTTTTATGACTTTGAGCAAGTATCATACATCTTGTGAGAGAATAATAGGTAATCTCATAGGTTTTTTTGTAGATTTTTGAGAGGTAAACTGACAATCTTATTTCATTTGTGAATTCCACATCCAGTAGGATTATTCCTGTTTGTCTCCTGCATTCCTACTCATAGCTAAGGGATACATTTCCACTCTTTAAAAGAAGTTTTGGAAATTCCCTTCTTACATGTCTGAGAACATAGGTTCTATATATCATCTCTTTTTTTCCTTACTCATTGTTTATTATCCATTTTCTTCTAGTTAGATTTTTTATTTTTATTTCTCTAATCCTAATCTTAAATTTAATAATAATTCCATTATAAATTCTACCAGCTGCCTAAACAAAACTGGATAGAAATACACACTGAGGATCTGGTTGTTTACACAGCAATAAGCATTTAGGAAATATAACACTGCAGCTTTTCATTTTATGGATGAGAGACATGGAGGCTCAATGGGGTAACCTGATTGAGGATATTACCTAACCAGTATTGAACTGAGTGGGGGAAGGTAATACTCCAAGATAGACATGTGCTTATAAATCGCTAATTTGGCCCAAAGCCCTTTGTTCCACATTACAGCAGTGCTACATAATTTAATATATAATATCAATAATTATGACAGATAGGAGAGAAAAATTATAACCAATCAAAAAAGAGAAAAAATGCTACCTGTGTTCAGCAGAATCAGGTCAGAGAATCTGGCTTGCCATCCACCAGAGAATGCTGGGAGTGTAACAATTAAAGGATGCTTCTCTAGAGACTGGAGGCTATGTTGCCCTCCACATTGCTAATGAAGTGTAATTCATTTTACTTCGCCCCCACCTTTAGAAATCAAAGTTCAAGCGTCCGTATCAGACGTGTTTGAAAGGCGAGGTCTTCTCTCCCCTTGCAGCACAGTGTCTCCTCTTCAGGGAGCATTCTCGTGTTCTATTAATTATTGTGCTTTGACGACATTATTATTCATGGACTAGTGTCTCAAAATACTTGACTTAGCACTGGGTCTGGAACTAATACTAATAAGTACAAGGCTTGAGTAGTGGGTGATGTTTTTTTCCCCTTTCTTTTTCTACACAACACATAAAGAAAGTAAATACTTTTATTCAAAAATCAGCTGCCTTCTGCTTCTAAACAGAATTTAGTCTGATGATCAGTTAGAGCAGTGTTGTGAAAAATAGTTCCATTTCCAATGTATGTCCAAGAAAAGAAAAAAAAAACAATTCCCAATAATCAATAGAGTAAGCAGAGGATTAAAATGACTCATTAATTTGTTATTTTTTTAACATAATCTACAATATTGTTTATTTTGGGGGTAGAGATTCTTTGTTCACTGACATAGAGTCAGTGACTGCAAACATGCTGCTGTTTTGGTAAAAGATATCAGAACTTGTGGTAAGATTATGATAAGATTATAATAGAATTATGCAAGGAGTCTGATTGGACTGGGAGTCATGTTTATCATGGATGTGAAGAGGTTAGAAGCCCAGATATGTGAGCTAAGCTAGAGAGAAGGGATCTGAGATTGGTAATAGCGCTGACCAAATGATGAGAATTTTTTCTTCAAGATTTCTGTATTTATAACTCTTCCCTATTAACTCACATCATTTTCAAGCCAAGTTATTCTTGGGGTATAGACCATGTCTGTCTTTATTTAGCAGTGCTGCTTAGCTTGTAGCATAATGTTTCACAATGCAAGTATAGCATGAATGAATCCATCAGTGAATACAGGAACTTGACACTTTCTCCACAAGGTGCGTGTAAGGGGTGTTACATGTGACTCCCATGCAAAGTGGATAGATGACAAACATCTAAAAAGGTGAAACAGAGATCAATTTTTTTTAAAAATTAGTTATTCATTTATTCATTTGAGAGGTAGAGACACACACACACACACACACACACAGAGAGAGAGAGAGAGAGAGAGAGAGAGAGAGAGAAACTCCCATGTACTGATTTACTCCCCAGATTCAGGTCTCTCACCTGGATTGTAATAACCCAATTACTTCAGAGTCCATCATATGCATTTTGACAGGAAGTAGAGGTAGGAGTCAAAGTTAGATGGAACTCAGGCATTCTCATGAGGGCCGAAGTGTCCAAAGGGTCTTAAACATTACACTAAATGAAAGACTTTATTTTAATTTATTTTAAGTGAATCAACAAGTAGGAAGTATTTTATATGGAAAATCTCAGAGGGTTTGAACAGGGTCAGTTGGCCAAGCTGACCCAGTGCAAGTCCTTCCAGGTCACAACAGTCAAGACACTGGGGCTGCTCATAGCAACCACCAGAGCCAGGAACTAGACCAGGATACCTGATCCTTTCCCTTACTGGTTTGTCCTTTATCACCCCGGTTATATCTTCCATGTGGTCCCCTCAGTACTACTTCATTTCTGAAATGTCTGAATACTAGAAGCTCCAGCTTAAGCAAAATATTCCTATAGAACTTTAATCAGTTTTCCATTAATTTCCTTTGTTAATAAAGTTGTGTGTATATTTCTTCCACCTAATACTTATAAGCTACAAGTCAGTCTTCAAAACAATACCTTCATCAGTGAAATTGCTTGAGTTGCCTGCGAGTTTATTGAAACTTCTGGTTTTCAGTGATTTAATTTCTAAGAAGCTGAATGCTAGGATTGCCTTTCTCGTCTGTGTCTGAGAAGCATCCTGGCTAGTGTCCCTTATGCCTTTGCTTAACTGAGCAACTGAGGAATGAAGGACAAACAAAATGTATATGAATAAAGTAAGGATAATGACTAAAATTCTCCTCTAACAAGAATTCTACACATACAATTTTAACAAAGAGATGGACTGATTTGCCTCTGTTCTTGAATTTGTTATTTTCTGCTATTCCATTTCCACTTTCTCTAATCTCATGTTATTTCCATCACCACACCAGCCCTGTCTTACCTATTTCTCAGGTTCACCAGTATTTCCTCTCCCTGCCATCCAAACAAATTATTTAAATTACTGTTGCATGTTATATATTCAGAACTGTCATAATAATTATTGAGGTTAATCATTTGAGTGATACTAGGAATCAGATGAATGTGATTTACTTCTATTTAATAGAGTTAGAATAAACTAGTATACTATGAGGTTAAATAGGGTCAAGTCAGCAGCCAACTCAAAACCAACCAGGGTTTTCTTCATCTTAATGCTTTATTCTGTATACACCAGGCCACAGGCAGTCAAAGTCATCTAATCTTATCATTTGAAAGTAGAATTACATCTCCCTTTCGAAAAAAGCATTAAGTCTAGTTCGTTAGACTAACTCTCATTTTGAATTTATGGTGAGTCTATCATCTGCAGTAAATGGATTTTCCTAGCCATGTCTGGAAATTAGCATAGTAGCTGAGATTTTTGGAGATTCCAAAACTCTAACTCTTTTTGTAGCAAATGGGGTCCCCAACAAACTCCTTAAAGGAAGAGCACATGGTTTTCCTCGCCTCATCACACTTAGGTACCTGGCAACCAGCAGAGAAGAAGCACCATCATATAAAGACTAGTAAAGCCTACTGCAATTGGCACTTGAATTGGGATTTTATTGGAGAAATAAATCCTCAGTCTCTGATGACTTTGAGTCTGGCCTGGAGTGTTGGAAGGGTGTAGGGCATCCATTGAGGTCTGTGAAGCTAGTGCATATTGGTCCACTTCCCTCTCTCTATCAAGGTGCCCAACTCAACTTGCCTTGGTGGAGCACCTACCAACTTGCTGCTGGCTCCAGGAAAGTCACAAATCTCTCTGAGAACAGGGAGGCTCATGCGACTGAGTAGATGCCCTGCTCCCTGAAGCTGTGGGAGATCTGTGCCCAGTGACTATTGGAATTCTGTGACTGTGTGATAGGGCATGGAATGTGGCTGGGTCTTTGAACAATCAATAGGTCTGGCTTCAGAGGCTCAGAATTCCATGATGGGTCATTGGAGAAGGCTCTGCTTTCACACTGATGAATGCACAGACTTTTGTGTGGTTCAGGCATGGGAGTGGGTAGGGTGCACAGGCACTGTTTACTCACCCTGGACAGTTGGCATACACATCAGCTAATGTGATCATACCCTCCTCCCTGATGACCCATTATCAATTTGGGTCTCAGTCTGGATTCTTGTCCACCAAGAATTCTGGCCATTGTTTAATGGCCAGAGCTCCCTGGTCCCACCCAACAAACACTTCTGAATAACCACTGAAAGAACAGAACTCAACTAAGTCATAGAGACAAATTTCAAAGATAAAAGCCCTCAGAAAAGAAAAATACATTTGCCATTCTATGGGTCTGCTGTGTATCTCACTTCCCATGTTTGATCATTCTCTCCCTTTTTTATTCTATCAGCTAGTATTTGCAGACACTATTCTTGTTTATGTGATCCCTTTGGTTCTTAGTCCTATCATTACGATCAATTGTGAACAGAAATTGATCACTGGGACTAGTGAGATGGCATTGGTACATGCCACCTTGATGGGATTGAATTCGAATCCCCTGGTATGTTTCTAACTCTACTGTTTGAGGTAAGTCAGCTTGAGCATGTCCCAAATTGCACATCTCTTCCCTCTCTTATTCCCACTCTTATATTTAACAGTGATCACTTTTCAGTTAAGTTTCAGCACTTAAGAAGAATTGTGTATTGATTACAGTATTCAACCAAAGGTATTAAGTGGAACAAACAAAAAAAAAATACAAAGAGGGATAACATATTAAGCTGCTCATCAACAGTCAGGGTGAGGGCTGATCAAGTCACCATTTCTCATAATATTCATTTCACTTTAACAGGTTTCCTTTTTGGTGCTCAGTTAGTTGTCACCTATCAAGGAGAACAAGTGGTATTTGTCCCTTTGGGATTGGCTTATTTCACTCAACATAATGTTTTCCAAATTCCTAACAGGGATCACTTTTCAGTTAAAATTTAAACACCTAAGAATAATTGAAATGTCCTAATAGCACTCTGGCCTCAGAATCAGCCCTTAAGGCATGCGGATCTGGCTGAAATGCCCATGAGAGTATTTCAGGCATGGAAAGCCAAGACACTCTGGGTGGGGGGGGCACTAAATGAAAGATCTCCACGAGTGAGATCCCAGTGGAAAGAATGGGTCATCAAAGAAGGAGGTACCTTTCTCTGAAGGGAGGAGAGAACTTCCACTTTGACCATGGCCTTGTCTAAAAATTATCAGAGTCAGTGAACTCAGGGGGCTTCCATAGCCTTGGCAGCTCATGACAAGAGCCTAGGGTGATTACTGATGCCATAAACAAGAGTGTCAATTTGTTAAGTCAACAACAGGAGTCACTGTGCACTTCCTCCTCATGTAGGATCTTTGTCCTTAGTGTGCTATACATTGAGATCTAATGCTATAACTAGTACTCAAACAGTATTTTTCACTTTATGTTTCTGTGTGGGAGCAAACTGTTGAAATCTTTACTTAATGTATGCTAAACTGATCTTCTGTATATAAAGAGAATCGAAAATGAATCTTGATGTGAATGGAAGGGGAGAGGGAGTGGATAAGGGGAGGGTTGCGGGTTGGAGGGACGTTATGGGGGGGAAGCCATTGTAATCAGTATTTTGTACTTTGGAAATTTATATTCATTAAATAAAAGTTCAAAAAAAGTTAAAAAAAGAAAGAAAAATACAATTATTTCCATAGATAAATAAAAATAAACAGAAATACAAGAAACTTGAACAAGGAACAAAATATGACTCCCAAAAAAGAACACAAGAACACTTCAGTAATAGAATGTGAAGAAAAAAGGATTGATTCCTGAAAAGGAATTCAAAAGAATGATCATAAGATTACTCAGATACACAGAGAAGCAAATACATGAGTTAAAGAAATCCATACATGATATGGCTGATAAATTCTACTGGGGGATACATATATTAAGAAAATGAAACTGAAACGTTATATATGAAGAATCAAATATGTGAAGCAAAAAATATAATAGGAAGCCTTTACAACAAACTTGCTGAGACATATAAAAGCATATCTAGTGTAGAAGACAGATCTTTGAAAATATTCAAGTCAAGTCAGATGAAGAAAAAGAAGGAGGAGGAGGAGATTAGGAAAAAAAATAATTAGAAAAATTAAAAACACATTAGGAGTTCCTCATGGTTTAGAAAGACAAAATGGTTTAAAAAACATATTCAGTGAAATAATCACAGACAATTTCCCCAGTTTGGACAAAGGTAAGTATAACTAAGTATAGGAAGCATACAGAACTCCTAATAGACATATTCAGAAGAGATCTGCACTAAAACACATTGTAGTCAAATTTTCAAAAGTCAAACATAAAGAAAAGATCCTAAAATGTGCATAAGAGAAATGCCAGGTTACCTTCAAAGTGTATCCAATTAGATCAATAGGTAAGTTCTTATGAGAAATCCTAAAGGCTAAGATACAATGGAGAGACATTGTCCAAGTCCTGAAATCAAAACAAAAACAAATCAAAAAGTCAACACAGAATATTGTACCCAGAAAAGCTTTCACTTGTAAATGAGTGTAAAGACTTCCTAAAATCAAAAAAAGCTGAAATAATTTGTCACCAGTTGCCCAGCCTCATTAATGATACCTATAGATGTGCTACACACAAATGCAGTTAAAGATAGTCATCAGCATGAAGGAATACGAAGGCAGAAAATCTCTTTGTAAACGTACAAAGGGCATCCAAACAAACAACAGGAGTAATTATGGAAAAAAATGACAGAACCAGCTCATTAGTTATAAATAATAATCTTGAATATAAATTGTCTAAATTCTCCAATTAAAAGATACAGACTGGCTAAATGGATTAAAAACAAGACCCATCTATTTGATGCTTACAAGAAACATACCTATGCAACAAAGATACATGTATATTGAAAATGAAAGGTCAGAAAATGATATTTCATGCTAATAGAAAGCAAAAATGAGCAGGAATAACCATCCTAATATCAGACAAAATGTACTTTAATACAAAAACTGTTAAAAGAGACAAAGAAGAGTGTTTGTGATGATTAAGGGATCAATTCAACATGAAGATGTGACTATAGTAAATGTATATAAACCTAAATGTTGGGCATCTGACTATTTAAAACAAATATTAATGGGTCTAAACAGATACATGGGCTCTAGTAAGATAATAATGGGGACTGACTTCATCACCCCACCTTCTTCAAAGAACAGAGCAATAGGCAAAAAATCAACAAAGAAACAACAAAATTATTTTACATTATAAAACAAATAGATCTAATTGATAACTATAGAACATTTCATCCCACATCTGCAAAATACACATTATTTTCATCAGTGTGTAAAATTTCCTCTAGGATAGACCATATGCTATGGCACAAAACAAGTCTCCATGGATTCTAACAAATTGAAATCATACTATGTATCTTTTTCTGACAACAATGGAATGATGCTGGAAATTAACATCTTAAGAAACTCTAGAAAATATGCAAACATATGGAGACTGGAAAATATGCTCTTGAATAAACAGTGGATCATAGAATAAATCAAAATGAAAATTAAAAATTCCTGGAAGCAAATGAAGATGACAACACAACATGTCAAACTTATGGGATACAACAAAAGCAATGTTACGAGGAAAGTGTATAACAATTAGAGCCAACATCAAAAAATTTGATGATATGATTCATCTAGCAATGCCTACTTAGGATCTAGAAAAATGAGAACAAACCAAACTCAAAATTTGTAGGAGGAAATAAATAATGAAAAAGAGAAAAAAATAACAAAAATTAAAACAAATATCATGTAAAAGATCAATGAAATGAAAAGCCTTTCTTTTGAAAAATAAAACAAATTGCTATGCCATTGGCTCAACTAACCAAAAAAGGGAGAACACACAAATTAATAAAATCAGAGATGAAAAAGGAAATATAATAATTGATTCCACAGAAATAAAAAAATGAGGAATTACTACAAACAGCAGGAAATGTCAACAAACTTGTAATTCTAGAAAAATAGATTTATTACACATGAAAGTTTAAAAAATGAATCATTTAGACATAGAAAACCTAAAAATCCCAACAACCAAGAAAGATATATAGTCAGTAATAAAGATGGTCCCAAGAAATAAAGACCTAGGACCGGATGGCATCTCTGCTGAATTCTATCAAACATTTAAGAAGAGCTGATCCCAATTCTTCTTTCTCCTTCCTCCTCCTCCTCCTCCCCTTCCTCCCCCTCCCCCTCTCCCATCTTCCCCTCCTCCTTCTCCCCTTCCTTCCCCTCCCCTCTGTCTCCCCCATCCCTCCTCCCCCTCTTCCCCATCCTCCTCTCTCCCCTAACCCTCCTTCTTCTCCCCCTCTGTCTCCCCCTCCTCCTCTTCTGCCTCTCCTCCTCCTCCTCACCCTGCCCTCCTCCCCCCTCCTTCTTCTTCTTCTTTTACTTCTTGTTCTCCTTTTCTCCTTCTCTTCTTCCTCCTTCTCCTCCTCCTCCTTCTTCTTCTTGTAAGACTTATTTATTTACTTGAAATTCAGAATTACAGAGAGAGAGAGAGAGAGAGAGAGAGAGACAGAAAGAAAGATCTTCTACCCACTGGTTCACACCCCAGATGCTCACAACCGCCAAGCCTGGGTCAGGCTGAACTCATAAGGCATTAGTTTCTCCTGGGTCTCCAAGGTGGATGCAGGAGCCCAAGCACTTGGGCCACTGTCAGCTGCTTTCTCGGATGCATTAGAGGGAGCTGGATCAGAACTAGAGCATCCAGGATAGGAACAAGTGCCCATATGGGAAATCGGTACTATAGATAGCAGCTTCAACCACTATGCCACAATGCTGCCCCCTTACCCCCCACAATTCTTCTTGAAGTATTCAAAACAATTGAAAAGGCACTGGGGGAAATCCTTCCAAGCTCCTTCTATAAGGGTACAATTACCTTAATTTCAAAGCCAGGAAAAGATACAAGAAAGAAAGTAAACTATATGCCAACATACTTGATGAAGATAGATGCAAAAGTGCTCAATATATTATGAATTAATTGAAACTAACCACATATCCAAAATATCAGTCCCCTGAAATAAGAGGAGTTTATCATTGGTATGCAGAGATAATTTAACATATGCAAATCAGTAAATCTAATACATGAAATTAACAAATTGAAGAATAAAAGCCATATGATTAACTCAACAGATACAGAGAACACACTTGATAAAATATAACATTCTTTTATGATTGATTAAAAAAAACAAAGAAATTGTGTATAGAAGGAACATACTTCAACATAATCAATGCACTATATGATAAGCCCATAGCTATAATCATATGACTGGGGAAAAGCTGAAAATATTTTCACAAGATTCAGAACCAAAGATGCCCACTTTCAGCATTACTATTCAATGTAGTTCAGGAAGTTTTAGCTGGAACCATTTGAAAAAAAGAAATCAAATAGTTGCAAAGGGGAAAGGGAAAAATCAAATAATGCCTGTTTACAGATGACATGATCCTATATATAGCATAACCAAAAGACTCTAAAAAGAGAATATTGGAACTCCTAAGAGAGTTTGGTGAAGCTGCAGGACATAAAATCAACACAAAAAATAAATAGGTTTTGTATACACAAACAATGCCATGATTCAGAAAAAACTTGGAAGGACAGTCTCATGCTCAATAGCCACAAAAAATTTAAATACCTTGAGATAAATTTAACCAAAGATGTGAAAGTTCTCTCCAATGAAAATTACAAAACATTAAGGATAGAAATAGAAGGAGACACAACAATAAGAAAAATCATGTTCATGGACTAGACAAGTTAATATCACCAAAATGTCCAAACTTACCAAACCAGTTTACAGATTCAGTGGAATCTGAATCAAAATATCAGAGATTCTTCTCAGATTTGGAAAAAAAAACAACCCCAAAATTCATATGAAATTACAGGAGACCCTGTATAGCTAGAGCAATCCTAAGCAATAAAAATAAAACTAGACTTATCACAATACCAGATTTCAAGACATATTACAGGGCAATTATGATCAAAATAACCTGTTACTGACATAGAATAGAAATGGGGACCACTGGAACAGAGACCCCAGAAATTAATTCATACTCTATAACTAACTTGTCTTGATGAGTGAGTTAAAATCACTCCAAGGAAAATGTGCAATTTCTTGAACAAATAGTATTGAAAAAATCAGATGTCTGAGACAGGAGTCCTAGAATTTGAATTTTAAGTGATTTTGTAGTTCTGTTTTTTCAAAAAAAAATCCAATAAAGTTTAAAATGATCATCATAAGGAAAGAGAGTCAGACATTACACATTGTATTTACAGTAGCAAAATAATAATAACTATGGAACAGAAAAAGACTTCTATTATTTTGATTTCTACATTTTTATGCTAAGCTCTCCTCCTTTTTAAAAGGTATTTGTTTATTTCTAAGGCATCTTTAAAGAGAGAGATAGAGAATCAATCTTCCATCCACTGTTTCTCTTCCTAAATGGCCACAATGGCTGAAGTTGGGCTGATCTGAAGCCAGAAGCTTCTTCCAGGTCTCCCATGTGGTTATAGGAGCCCAAGTATTTGAACCACCTCTGCTGCTTTTCCAGGAGTATCAGCAGGGTCCTGGATCAGAAGTGGAGCAGCTTGGACTTAAACTGGTGCCCATATGGGATACCAGCACTGCAGGCATCAGCTTTACATGCTATGCTACAGCACCAGTCCCACTTAATCTCTTCTTTCTGATTGTTTTAGGATTATTGAGATGTGCTTTCTTTGTTTTCCTGAAGTGTAAATTAAGATTTCAGCATATCTTTTTTATGAGTTGTTATGGCTATAATTTTTTCTTTAAGCATTACTTGACTTGCATCTCATAAATTTACTCTAATTTTATTTTTATTTAATGTGCACAATTTCAAATATCCCTTTAGATTTATTTTCTTACTCATGCTCTACATAAAAAACATTGTTTTATTTCCAAATATGGGGAATATTTCCAACAATCGTCATGTTATTGATTTCTACTTTAATTCTATATAGTTTGAGAATGTATTTTGAAAGAATTTTATTATCTTGTATTTGCCAAAGGTGTGTTTTATAGCAGAAATGTGTTTCATTTTAGTGAATGTTTATGTACATTCTACTGTTTAGATGGAGTGTTCTAAAAATATCATTTTTTTTTTTTTGACAGGCAGAGTGGACAGTGAGAGAGAGAGACAGAGAGAAAGGCCTTCCTTTGCCATTGGTTCACCCTCCAATGGCCGCCGCGGCCGGCACGCTGCGGCCGGTGCACCGCGCTGATCCGATGGCAGGAGCCAGGTACTTATCCTGGTCTCCCATGGGGTGCAGGGCCCAAGCACTTGGGCCATCCTCTACTGAACTCCCTGGGCACAGCAGAGAGCTGGCCTGGAAGAGGGGCAATCAGGACAGAATCCGGAGCCCTGACCGGGACTAGAACCCAGTGTGCCAGCACCGCAAGGCAGAGGATTAGCCTAGTGAGCCGTGGCGCCGGCTTGAAAATATCAATTAATTCACATTGATTCATAGTGCTATTCTGGTCTTCATATCCTTACAAAGATATCACAGTTGAATCATATTATTGAGCAAATGGACCTAATAGACATCTAAAGAGATTGTAATCATACCAGCTCCTCAGATCAGAAAGGAATAAAACAAGAAGTCAACAACAAGAAGAATACAACAAATACATGGAAATTAAGCATATTACTGAGTAACAAAATGGGTCACGGAAGAAATTTTTAAAAAATAAATAACTTTCTTGAAATAAATAAAAATTCGAACACAATACATCAAAACCTGTGAGATACACTAGTAATATTAAGAGAAAAGTTTGTAGCATTAAATGCTTACATTAAAAAGGGAGAAATGGGGGCTGGCACCATGGCTAATTTGGTTAATCCTTCTCCTGCAGTGCCAGCATCCCATATGGGCGCCAGTTATTGTCCTGGTTGCTCATCTTCCAGTCCAGCTCTCTGCTGTGGCCCAGAAAGCAGTGGAGGATGGCCCAAGTGCTTGGGCCCCTGCACCCATATGGGAGACTAGGAAGAAGCATCTGGCTCCTGGCTTCAATCGGCGCAGTGCTGGCCATAGTGGCCATTTGAGGAGTGAACCAATGGAGGGAAGAATTTTCTCTCTGTCCCTCTCTCACTGTCTGTAACTCTACCTGTCAAATAAAAAAATAAATAAATAAAAATGGAGAAATGTCTCAAATAAATGAGCAAATGATACATCTCAAAAATGTAGAAAAAAAATAATAGACCAAACCCAAAATTAGCAAGAGGAAAGAAATAGTAAGTATCAGAGTAGAAATAAATGAAATGGAAACAAACAAAAAGATCAACAAAACAAAAAGCTGTGTTTTAAGAAGTTATACAAAATAGGTAAGTATTTAACCAGACTAATTAAGAAAAATAGAGAAAAAATTTTAAAAAATAAAATTAAAGATGAAAAAGGATACATTACAATCAAAACTACTGAAATACAATAGATAATAAGAAACTGCTATGAAAAATTATATGCTAATGAACCAGAAAACCTCAAAGAAATGGATGTTTCTGAATACATATAACATATGAAGATTAATTCAAAATGATATGGAAAATTGAGAGACACCCTAAGAAGCAATGAGATTGAAGCAATAATTAAAAATTTTTCATTAAGGAAAGTCTAGGATCTGATGGTTTTACTATAGAATTATATAATTCTATAATTACCATGGAATTATACAAACACTTAAAGAGAAACTAACTTCAATACTTTTCAAACTATCCTAAAATATTGAAAAAGATGGAATGCTGCCAAATTCTTTTTTTGAGGCCCAGTAGCACTCTGGTACCAAAACACGGCAAAGACACAACACAAAAACTGCAGACTTAATATCCTTGCTGAATACAGATGCAAAGATTCTAAACAAGAATACTAGCAAACTGAATCCAGAGCTAAACCAAAAATATCGTACATCACAATTAAGTGGCATTTATCCCAAAGATGCAACAGTGGTTCAGCATTCTCCAATCAATAAATGTCATAAGTCCCATCAACGGCCGGGGCCCCGGCTCAATAGGCTAATCCTCCGCCTTGCGGCATCGGCACACTGGGTTCTAGTCCCGGTCGGGACTCTTCCAGGCCAGCTCTCTGCTGTGGCCAGGGAGTGCAGTGGAGGATGGCCCAAGTGCTTGGGCCCTGCACCCCATGGGAGACCAGGATAAGTACCTGGCTCCTGCCATCGGATCAGCACGGTGCGCCGGCCGCAGCGTGCCGGCCTCGGCGGCCATTGGAGGGTGAACCAATGGCAAAGGAAGACCTTTCTCTCTGTCTCTCTCTCTCACTCTCCACTCTGCCTGTCCAAAAAAAAAAAAAAAAAGTCCCATCAACATAATGAAGAACAAAAACATATAGTTATCTCATTAGATTCAGCAAAAGCAATTGATAAGATTCAACATCGCATCTTGATAAAAACCCTCCACAAATCAAGACTTGAGACTGTGAAGTTGCTGGAAGAAATTGTAGGGGAAACACCTCAAGACATTGGTGTATGGGATGACTTCTTGGATAAGATCTCCAATAACCAAGTAACAAAATAAATTTTTGAAGCAGTTAAAATGTAATTAATATTAAAAGATTGATGTGCTTAAGTTCACAATGTTTTAGCTAGAAAACATTTCAGGAAAGAAAAACAATTCCAAGGAATGGCAAAGTAAATTAAAGAATCACCAGACGCAACTTCTAAAAATGTTACATGTAGCATATAAACAATATATTAAATGGATCAACTTGATAGTATTTTCCCTATTTGTTACTAATTACTGAAAAAGGAGTGCTGAAATTTCCTTTGCTCTTTATTCCTTTTGAAATTTTTGAACTCACATTTGGATTCAATTTGCTAATGTAATTCACTGAGTATTTACAATTGACAACGTTCTCCAGGTGTTTTTTGTTTTGTTTTGTTTTGTTTTTGGTGTGTGTAGAGAAAATCTTTTTCACTTTTCTTTTACCCAACAATATTTCCAGACTATAGAATTTTATGCAAAAGTTATTTTCTCTAAATACATGGGAGCTGTCATTCCTCAGTTTTTTATTTTTTAACATTGTCATTGATTGACCAGAATGTTTTTACATAAAATCTTCTTTCTAGTTTTGACATTATTTTACTTTTATTTTTGTTATAAAGCTTTATTTTCATTTATATATAACTATAATTCATTTGATTTATATTGCATGCTATGTTTGGGTGGTTTAATATGTGAAGTCTTGTCTTTAAATTGTGATGAATCCTCTGCCACATCTATTTGGATGTCGGCAATTCCCTATCTCCCTTTTCTGGAACCACATATTTTCTGGAACCACATATCTTGAAGTCTTTCCATATTTCCCTTTTGTACTTTGCTCTGGAAAAACTACTCTAAATGACCATTGCTTTTATGAATTTTGACCAATTCTCTTATCAACAATATTTAATATTTGTGAGTCATTAAAATTCGTATATTTTATTTGAAAGGTTGACAGATGAGAAAGATAAATGCATAGTATATTTTAGCCATGGGGTTAGTATAGCAACATGCATTTCTTGTTTTTCTCTCCTGAGATAGTTTAGAGGCAATGGCATCCTGGTAGTAATGAGCTCAACCAATGTACTGACATTATCAAATACCATTCGCCAATAAAAACTCACCAGGACTCCTTGGAGAAATGCTTGATTACAGCTCTGGGGGAAGGAAAATTGATGAACCTGGAGCATCCAGAAAGGATAATTAATTGTTTAAAAAATATAGGAAAAACCTGAAGGAGCTGCTAATGGAGAATATTGGTACAATTTGAGCAACAGAATAAATAAAGACAGTACTAAATATTATTAAGATAAATTCTTGTGTATCTATTTTGATGTGAATACATTTGTAGGCAGAGAAGATACAACTCCTTTTTTATAGTAAGTTTCTTTATAATGTAGGAAAAAAGAAAATAGAGTATCAATATTAGGCATACAACAGAGTAATAATTGTGGCAAAGTGTTGATAGATACTGTAGTCAATGGATAAAAGACTGAATAGAAACAGGGCCAGTCTATTTTTAAAGTATCTGCCTTTAAATATTTATTAAGTACCAAGAGAAAGCTAGCATCTCCATAGTGAAGAGACTTGGGTTGACACGAAAGCAAGTGATGAAAGTTTGTATCACCAATAGTAAGACAAATTGTTATCATAAACCTCTTCACATTATGCACTGAGAACAAAATACCATTTGAATAATGGCCTTACTGAAGATGTCTTATTTCAATCAAATTAAGAATAAACATCAGCAAAGATCAAATTGAGGAGTGTTCTGTGTAATAATTTATGAATATTCCCGAACAGTCAACAACAGAAAAGAAGAGGAACCACCATGAAAATGTTATAAATTAGAGGTGGTAAATAAGAAACATAATCTAAATACAATGTGGCATCCTGAATTTTTTTGAAGATTTTAGAAGATGTTAGTGCAAAACAAAAAATAATGCTTGAAAATAGCATAAAGATTTGTGAATGCACAAGTATTAATTTCCTGGATACTTCTACTATTATTATGTAGGGTATTAACAATAGCACAAGCTAGATGAGATATGTACAAGCACTTTTTAATTATCTTTGGACATTTCTGTTTGTCTAAATTTGTTCAAAGCAAAAAGCTAAAAAAGAATGCAATTATTTTCACCTCTGAGTCATTTTTTTTTGATTTATCAACTTAGTTACTTGCTTTTTTTTCTTTTTCAAACCTCCTAAGAATATTGCCTCTATTAACTTTCAATTAATGATGATTTGTTGCATTTATAGGAGTTAAATGCTTATAAGAATCTAAAAGCACAAAATGTATGAAATAAAATGGGAAAGCTTTCCATAGTTTCTCAGAGCTCCTATTTAGAACTAAAATGATATTTTGAATTATTTCTTTATTCTGTTTAGAGACCATTCATCCTAGAGCACGTCAAACTTGTCTTCAACAATCTTTTATTATTAGCTTAAAAATGTAATTAGCTTGCTCTGGTAGTGTGCACTATTTATGAATGATTGAGGTAGAAAGACAATCTTAACGTGTAAAACAGCTACAACTGCTCCTCTTAAATCTTTAATTATTAAGATTTAATTTAGCCCCACCTGATTCCTTTCTGACATTTCTTCTTGAATAGAAAGCACAGGAACAGGCTTCCAGTTCTGCAATTTATTTGCCGTGTTATCTTGTATATGTTGCTCAACTGCTGCAATTCTCAGTTTATTATCTGCCAAGAGAGTAGGTAAACTCTCACCTGTCTTTTACTCTATAATATTAGAATTCCTTGATGAATGTTTAACAGTATACTTTTGAATAATAGAAAAGACAGGTGGAGGAGTTAGTCTTTTAGAGATATATTTGTCAGTCTCTGAGATGTTTCTAGACAATCCTATGTTTATTCTTTATATTTTAATTTTTAGTACAGCTTTCCAATTTCTGAGCATAGCACAGTGGTGAAGATAATAGATTCTAGAGCCAGATAATCAGGGTTCAAGTGAAGCTCTGGGATTGCCTACCTGTGTGAACTTGAACAAGTTACTTAACCTTCCTGTACCTCACATGAAAGTAATAATTACACCTACCCCAGTGGCAAAATGAGGATCAAATGAATGCTAGTTGATAGACTTATAACATAAGGTAACTGCACCTCATGAGTACTACGTAAGTCTTGTTAAATAAAATAATTCTCAATTTGGTGCAGCTTTAGTGTTTCATGTAGTAATATAAAAATGTTTCATACAGTAATGTAAAATTTTTTGACTTCAGAAAAGGAAAAAGAAAAATCACAGAATACCTTGTGTCAGATTTTGCTTAAGGTTGTTTCTTTAAGGAAATCAATCAAGCTACCAGCAAATTTTAAAAAATACTGGAAGAGTTATTATATCTCCAAACAACAAATTCTACCCTAAACTAGAGTAGTGGATATTTAGCCTAATGATTAAGATGCCCACGTTCCATATAAGAATGTCTGGGTTCTGTTCCTGGCTCCAGCTCCTAACTCCAACCTACAACCAATGCAAATATTGGGAGGCACAAGGTGATGAGTAAAGTAAGTGAATTCATATTACCCCATGAAGGGACTTACGCTGACTTTCCAGTTTTCTGGCTTTGCTTCCAGGTAAGCCCCAGCTCTTAGGGGTATCTGGGGAGTGAATAAGCAGAGGGGAGCTCTCCCTTTCTTTCTGTCTCTTTGTCAAGTAGAGAAAAAAAGCTTTAAATAAAATAAAAAGTGTACATATTATGGAAAAATAGGTCTGTATGTATATATGTGACTGTGTATATATATCCTCTTTTGTTTCCAGTGCACAGATATTCTGGTCACAGGCTGTCAGTGGTCATTTGAGAACTGGCAGTCTTTTCTCCTATTCACTGTATATTGTTATTGTTATTGGCATGGTTATAATTTATTTTCATCTGATTATCAGAGTGTGTCGAGGCAGACATATCCAGGAGAGCTGGGTTGAGCATAAGAGCTGCTTCCTGAGTGAGATAAACAAACAACAAACAAAAAGACTTTTCGATTCAGCAGTTCCCCAAAGTGTATGATTCATATATGAGTCATTCTCGTGAAGTGGATAAAATTCCCATTTACAAAATCAGAAATGAAAGTTGTTTTTAATTTAGGAGACAGAAGAGTGGGATGAAATATCTAGCTCAAGAGGATCCTTGTGAAAATGGATTTCTAACAGAAAAGTTTCACCCCTCTAAGCATAGAGATGCAAATCTTGCCTTCCATAAGCTAATCAAGACTTTTTCCTTTTTTGGCAAGAAAACAAAGGAAAACCAATTTAATCCTGAGCAAACCTGGCATTTTCCTTACTTATTGGGTCTCACAGGAAAAGCAGATTGCAATGTTTAACTCTCTAATATATGCAATAAAAGATTTCAGTGATATTGTCAAGCTGACTACTTACCCATTCAACTCCTTTCATATTGCACACATAGCTATGCACTGTCATTTGAGATTACTTTGTGCAAAAAAGCTTTGTTAGGACAGAGTAATTTGATGAATGTCAAAGCCAAATGTATACAGAGAAATATAGATATAAAGGATGGGGCCAATCTGATTTCTATTTGACTCCCACACAAATCACATTTCCAACACGTTTCAATGAATCACAGTTAGATGCCAGGCCGGCAGACATGCCACACTCTGGACATGGTTAGGAAGATAGATTTAGGATGTTTCAAACATGGCTCTGTGAAGGGCATTTTTCTTTCTTTTTTTCTTTTTTTTTTTTTTTTTGGCAAAAACACCAGAGTATAATACTGTACTGTTTTTTCAGTATATTTTGGCTAAAGGATTCACATTAAAATGAGATTTAAATTAGTGCCTCCATATACATATTCTGCACTTCTTTGGACTCTTTGCAGAAGAAGCCATCCTTAATTCTCATTTTTTAATATTTCTAAGAGAGATGTTAAATTAGTCTGCAGAGAAAGGGTTTTGGTTACTCGTAAATAGCCCTTTACGCCTGGCTTGGGAAGGAACCATAGGAGAACTCATGACTTTGTGTAATAGGGAGAAGAGCTTGTCAGTCACAAATATTTTCCCTGTGTATCCTGTTTTGTCTGCAAAGGAGGAAAAAAGGGTCTTGGAGTGACTTGACACTATTTGACTTTGGAGTGGATCTAGTCATTGGTCTATGTCTCTATCTTTAGTTTCTATCTCTTTGAACTGATGACAACCTATCTTTAATTTTGACTGCTGCTTTTCTGAAATAGATGCTAGTAGATGAAGCAGATTCTTTAGGATAGATAGTTTTCAATTAAAAAGAATTAATTGCTACCAATTTTCTCTTACGTATGATTCTATGTTTTTAAAATATAAATACTTTTTTATGGAATTAAATTACATGTACCTTTGTGAAAAACTCATTATATCAAGAATAAAATGTGTTTAACTTTGTGATCTGAACTCATCACTCTTCTTGTCTGGTTCTAGATCATTTTTGTTCATTGATTTTCTTATCTGCGAATACTATTTATGATCAAAACCTATCTACAAAAGATGCATTGTATTATAGAATATGAAATGATGTTTGAAAGGACTGTGGTATCTCCTGTGTCAAATCTCTTATTTTAGAAATGAAGACACTGATACACAAAGTGATTTCTCTCAATCACAAAGCTAATGAAAGAACTTTCCAAGTTACATTTTCACATAATTTCTGTTCATGAAAGCACAAGATTGTTCTGAGTGATGATTGTTTCAGATAAGTTGCAGTGAATGTATGGTTATACCCTCTCAATACATAAGTCATGTCCATACCTAAGTTTCAACCCTGGAACTTCCAGGAAACTCTAAGCTCCTTCAGCATCCCCACAGATGTCCCTATTGCTCAGTAGAAAAGAGAAAAGGAAAATTATGCAATTTAGTAGATCTCTTTGAGTGTAGATTCTAGAACTGCGTACCTTGTTTTAAATACTAACTTTACTAAATTCCTATCTGTTCCTATTTTCTCATCCTGAAAACTGAAAGTAAAAATGTGATGTCATTTCAAAGTGATATTGGGAAATAAGGATTCAACATAAATAGATAACATATTAATAAGTTAGGTAATACTTATCAGCTAAAGTTAAAGCTATAAAATATAAGCTGTTGTTATAACTCATTGGTTTCTTAGGGCCAATAAACAGAAAACATGGACACTTTTCAAGTAGGTGTCTACTCTGGGGGAAAAAAAACCTAAATGAAAGATCTCCACGAGTGAGATCCCAGTGGAAAGAACAAGTCTTCAAAGAAGGAGGTACCTTTCTCTGAAGGGAGGAGAGAACTTCCACTTTGACCATGACCTTGTCTAAAAATTATCAGAGTCAGTGAACTCAGGGGGCTTCCATAGCCTTGGCAGCTCATGACAAGAGCCTAGGGTGATTACTGATGCCATAAACAAGAGTGTCAATTTGTTAAGTCAACAACAGGAGTCACTGTGCACTTCCTCCTCATGTAGGATCTCTGTCCTTAATGTTCTGTACATTGAGATTTAATGCTATAACTAGTACTCAAACAGTATTTTACACTTTGTGTTTCTGTGTGTGTGCAAACTGTTGAAATCTTTACTTAATGTATGCTAAACTGATCTTCTGTATATAAAGAGAATCGAAAATGAATCTTGATGTGAATGGAAGGGGAGAGGGAGTGGATAAGGGGAGGGTTGCGGGTTGGAGGGACGTTATGGGGGGGAAGCCATTGTAATCAATATTCTGTACTTTGGAAATTTATATTCATTAAATAAAAGTTAAAAAAAGTAGGTGTCTAGATAAAATAAAGTCCTCTGGACTTCTATCCCAACTTACTTCTCTGTCCATATGTGCTCCATAACTGCATGCAATTTTCCTCATTGTTTTCTTCATCTAGAGAGGTAATTTGAAATCCTCTTGCCTTTTTACCTAGCATCCTCATTCTTTAAAACATAATTGAATGCAACACCTAAGAGCCTCTACTTGATTTGTGTAGCTTTCTTGAGCTTCTATTTTTCTGGATCACTTCATATACCAATTTATCTTGAAATCAATGGTTTACTTGTGAGGATCCCCACACCAAACTGCAAATATTTGTATTCAGTGTCATAGATGTTTTATATTCCCTATGTCTACCTCAGTGCCCAGTACATATGATATGATTGAAAATATGCATTGAAATACACAGAGTAAAGTAAGCAAGATGGACATTGTCATATAGCTTAGAGCCTAGAAGTTTGGAGGAAATGAAAAGAAATAATATTTTGATGTACACTTGGGAGGTGTGAAGAACTAAAATGCAACCTCAAGAGAATAAGTGTAGGGTTGAATCTGGTATAAAATATATGGCCCAACACCTTAGCTTAAATATATTGTACAGATATAAACATTGCAGAGATCATGGATTAAAACATGCCAATTAGCAATACATCTATCAGTGAATGGAAGCATAGATACATAAATAACATTACAAATGTGTCCACTTAAGAGAGGGTAAAGAGGGAAGGGTCAATATCTAGAAATATTAGGAGGCCATTGATGTAAAAGATACAAGAAATGTTCATGGTTATGTAATGGAATAAACCAGTTATAGAAAAACAGATTTTATAGCTTATATTCATTTATTCAACCATTCCACAAACTAACAGTTATTGTGTGTATTATATGCCAATCCCTTTCTTCCCTTCTATGTGTACTCTTATCAACAGTTGGGAAAGGTGCTTGATCGAATACTACCCTCAACAATTTTGGGCCAGAAACATTCAAGAAGAAATCTCTTGTATCATGACTAGTTAGACTCTCCCCTCTCTGATCTTCCTGGTTGTCTGTTTTAGATATTCTTTTTATAAATGCATAAATGAACATTTGTGCAATCCCATGGGGAAATAATACTAATAATTCAGATCACTACCACAGTTTTGATAATAAATATAAATGCTATAGATACAATATATTTTTATTCAATATATGCCGGTCAGCTTTCATAAAAATTATACCACAAATATAAATACAAATATAACGAATAACATTGAACTCAAGGTCCTTGCTGTCCACAAGGCATAAATCAAGACAACAGTGATGGAAACAATCACTTAGGTAACTGAGAATCTTGAGCATGTAATTCATGATTTGTTCCTGCATCTGCATTATCTTGTTTAGCTTCTTCAAAGGTTTATGTCTTTCTTTATTCATTGATATTAAAATATCTTGACACTGAAGTCATTGCATTAGCTTATCTTGGCTTATCTAGAACAAATTTGGACACAGCATATATATTGACTTACAGGTTGAATAGATTTTAGAGAGATTTCTACAGAGAATATATAAATGAAATGAGACAGAGAGAGAGAGAGAGAGAGAGAGAGAGAGAGAGAGAGAAAGATTTTAAAATCCAAGGATAATGACCTAGGCACAATACTACAAGCATACTTAGTGTTACTCAGGCTCTCAGAAGCCTTTATTTACAGATATCATCTATGATCTTCTCAGGCCTTCTGTTACACCATTCTGTTTAAAGGGATTCAGAAATGTGCCCTTTGATCTCCTTTTAGGAATTCCATCTATGTCCAAAGCCCTAGTTGGTACCCATCCATTTCTTTCATGCATGAGGACAGGCCCAGATCTTTCTAATTCTCTGTCAGACTTCTATAAGCACTGATCAAAGAATGCAGACCACTGAGCAACTGAATATGATGGGTGTAATAAGACCTGAGTTTGAGAAATGAGACCATTATTTAAGACAGTAGTTCAACATGCAAGTTCAACATTATGCAAGTATCTGATGAAAGCAAGCCATAATATAAAAAATTACACACTACTCCTAAGTAGACTATTTGAACTCTATCAATATTAGTATTTGATTCTTCTGTGCTTCTTTTTCAGGAGGAAGAAAATACCAGAGTAGTTTTAAAAACTACTCCTGGGGAATAAATGAAATAAAATTCCTAAAGTGCCTGTATGGTACTTGGCACTTACTAAATGCTTAGAAGTTCTTGATCTTTTCTGTTTATGTGTCTGCTATATCATCAGTCTGAAAGGGGTTTCATAAGACAGGAAGGACTATGTCAAGGCCAATGACTCAGAGCGATTGAGCTTACTGACTTTCCCCTGTAACTCTGAGTTACACATGTGCCAGCTACTAAGAAAGCTGGGAATTTCAAGCAGAATCTGTGGTGGGAGTGAGAATAAGATTTATCTAAGGAACAGCAAGGCCATTGGAGATGGAGGAACAATAAAAACTCCTGGGAGATCAGGTAGGGTAGTGCAAAATATAATTGGTCTATAAAATGTAGTTTCATTCTTTTTTATTGAGACCTGTAGGTCCAAATCTCATTACCTTGTCTTTTCTTCAGCTTCATAACTAAGAGAAAGTAGTGTTTGGTTGTTAGGTCCGGTAAACAGCAGCTCCCTGCCCCCATCTCCACTCCTATCACCCCACCCCTTCTGTGAAATTTTCTTGGATTGTGGTTTTATGTCTCTCTCAAAAAAAGAATATTAGAAATGCAGTTTAAGATTAGAGTTTGAGAAGCCAGGTAATAGCCAAGAAGTTGGTCTCAGTGGCTTCCAGCATGGACCACTGATTCCTCCTGGAGGCAGTTCTGCCATTCCTTAGCACACTGCCATGCGTACATAATGAAAAAGATGAAAAGGTCTCCTTGAGGAGGCTGCAGTTGCAACACATAGTAGCCTAATGGGAAGACTTAAGGCAATATCCATAACTACAGACGGTAATTTCCAAGGCATGTGATTCCTGCATAAGCATCTTCACAACTTCCTTCCTATTTGCCTACTATCCTCCGAAGAATGGGGATGAACACATTTTACGATGGAAAGCAATAGGATTCTGAACATTCTCAACCATCTTGAATACACTTCTATCTCTTTAACTTCTATCACAAGATACTCCTTGTACTGTTCTGCCTCACACGTAGGCTTATTAATGACTAGTAGAGGATGCCAAGAACCCAACTCACTCAACTCCTTACTTCATTAAAGAGTAAATGCAGGCTCATCCCTCCAGACCTGCGCACTGTTGGCATGGGTGGGGCGATGGGCTCTCTTCAGCAAGAAGCAGAGATAAGTTTTGGTGAACATATCTGTTTTATTAACGTCCACACACACTTTTTAAAAGGCAGGCAGAGGGGGCGTAACTAACTCAGGGCAACACTAATTCTATAGGACAGAACGGATATTGGTGCCGCTATACTTCTCCAATCAGCTTGAAGGTCAGGTAGCTCGGATAGCTTTCCAGGTGGTCCTAATGAGCCTGGTCAAAATTCTAGAGCTGTATACCTGATTGGCAATTATAGGGCACTTAACAGGGAGCGGGGGTGGGAAAAAGTGCCTGGGGTTCCCACTGCCCACCAGCAGTCAGGTTGTGGGGTCCTTCCTGAGAGGCATGGCATGTCTCACCCTCTCAACCTCCTGCATGGACAGGACAGGCAGTCTCACTGGATCACCCACGTGTAAAGAGACCAGAAGAACCTATCATGAGCTAAGGACATCATACACTAGCTAAGGACAGAGCAAGGTCTGACATTATATGTGGTTGAAATAACATCTTTATTTTTCATATGTGTCATACAGGATTGATGTGGAAACTACTTATAGTTAGGGACCATCTCTTCTCCTTTTGGAAAGGAAACAGTGTAGAATTGACTATGTCTTATTATAGAAATGATTTGAGAATCCTTTCTCTCTAACACTATTATAAAAAGATAAGGTATTTATTTATTGCCCAAAAAGAGGTCATCAATTGCAAAATCTTGGCTAGAAAGTCCTCCAATTGTTTTGCTTGTCTCTTCTGAGTTTTCTACCATGGCTGATAAAATGTTTCAGCATTTTGGAAAATCCTGCTGCTGTCATTCACACATTCATGAGCTAGATAATGAAAGTGTGCTTTTGTGTCACAGAGTTCAGGAGGAGCTCCACAACTGCAGAGTTAGAACCATATAGATAAGCTCCTTGCCCAGTTCAAGTTCATATGCCCCCAGTGAGCTACAGGAACAAAGAGCTGCTGCAAGTTCCTGCTAAACGCCAGTCTCTTTCATATAGGTATCCTGTGCCACTTCAGTCTGCTATAGCCTCCCTTGAACTCATTGTTGTTTTGTTATCCATTTATCAATGAATTGATCAAAATTTATCAAAGGATTTTCATTCTTTCAATTTTTTTATTGCTATTTCATTTTCTTCATGTGTCTATCATGGCCCCTAGATCAGACTGTGAGCTAACTGATTCTAGAGATGTTATTATTTATTTCTTTGTTGTCCTCATCTTACTTCCCATAGTGCCTTGTACAATTGTGTCAAAAATATCTGTTAACCAATTACAGTTGAAAGTGTTTCATATATAACTTGAACATGTGGTTCCTCCTTTATATATCTGGGGCTACACAAAATGTAAAGTTATTTCTGTGTTCCCCTGCTGTGTCACGAAAGATAAGAAAATTAAACCAATAGCTAATATTTATTAAACATTTTAATATGTCAAGAACTATAATTAAAACTATATATGAATTATCAACAACTTCAAAATGAGTAGTTTATTAACACATGGCTTTGATATCCTGTGAACTGTAACCATGACTTGGACATGAATAAGTATGGCAATCATGATGGAAGAGGTGATGATGAGAAGAAAGATTTGATTTATCATAAAGGTTCAGTTTTACTTTGAAAGGCTCAAAGATTTATGGATGGGATGCTGAAAAAGCATGTTCCAAAGAGGGAAAATACACATTAGGATAAAAAGTACAATTGCCAAGTTATGGAATTTATTTTGGTCAGAGAGAGAAGCACAAAACAAATGAGAGGTCATACAAATTTATTTTGAATTGTTAATAAGTGGTAGCCACTTTCTATTTCTGCCTAGAGCTTTTTCTGTTATTTCTCTAAAATAGTGAGCGATATGCCTTTGATTTTACATATTTTTCTGGATCCAATCATTGTTTTCTTTTCAATCTGGTTTCACTTATCCTGAGGGCTACTGATTCAACAATAGGTCTGCATGCTCAAGCTTAAATGATATATATTCTAACTTGTTTTTAAGGGAAAGCTTTGTAATTCCTATAAGAAATGAATCATTAATTCTGCCATGACATTATATATGAAATCTACCCAGGAGCTCCCAAATACTCTCCAATTCAGAGGAGTCTAAAGTTCAGCAAACCAAGCTGATGTAGTATTACATTTGCCCTTTAAAAAAGGTCAGAATATTGTTCAATTGATGCCAACATCCATGAACTAAGTGAAAGGGGGCCTGAGAAGATTGGATGTGGTTAAGGATTTTACTGAATTCATGAGGCTCCTTAGTCATTGTAAAATAAAACTCCCTACCATACCTTCTTGAGAGTAAATCCTGGGAGTATTTTGACATTGAATATGGGCAGTCACAAGACTATTTTCATGGAGTCTGGATGGGAAAACTTTTATTGCTTTTCAAAATTCAGAGTATATTATCCTCCTTGCCCTCTATTATTTTATTTTATTTATTTTCTGGAAAGCCAGGAAAGAAAATACATTTAATTAAGTCAAGTTTTAAGCCTGTGGAAGAGCTAGGTTTAATACTCAGTATCAAGGAGATGTGCTTTGGCATTAAGATAAATGTATAAATATTTAAATTTTCTAGGTTGATACTTTTGGCAAGTTAGAATCCATTTTAAGACTCCAGGAAACATTCTTTGATGCACCTCTTCTCCACTATAGTATATTCAATTTTTAATTCTATAGTATTTTTCTTTCACCTAATATTTCCTTTTTTAAAAATATTATGAAATTATTAATGCATGTTGCTACTTTTGAGGAAGTCAAATCATTGTATAATTCTCATAGTAATAAATAGCAGGACCTCCTTCTTCACAATTGTCTCTCCCTGAACAGCATATTTTTACCTATTCAGCTGTGCTTTTCTTAAGTCATATATTTCCAAAGTATCTACTCTTACTGTTGTATCTTGATAGCAGTTTTTATTGTGGTGACTGGCTCTCTGTTGCCAGAGGTGGAGATTCAATGAGCTTACCTGTTTCTTTTTTTTTTTTTTTAAGATTTTTTATTTATTTATTTGACAGGTAAAGTTACAGACAGTGAGAGAGAGAGAGAGAGAGAGAGAGAGAAAGGACTTCCATCCGATGGTTCACCCCCGCAAATGGCCACAATGACCAGAGCTATGGCGATCCAAAGCCAGGAACCAGGTAGCTCTTCCTAGTCACCCATGTGGGTGCAGGGGCCCAAGCACCTGGGCCATCCTCCACTGCTTTTCCGGGCCACAGCAGAGAGCTGGACTGGAAGAGGAGCAACCGGGACTACAACCCGGTGCCCATATGGGATGTTGGTGCCACAGGCAGAGGATTAACCTAGTGCTCCAAGGCACTGGCCCCAAAGCCTACCTGTTTATTGTTGGTTGTTTTCCTTTCTTCCAGCAGCTGATATGATTATGGCAAAGTCTAAGATCAAATTTGTCCTCACTATTCATTCCAATCTGTATGAACTGTTCATGACTGAACTGTGTATGCACTAGAATCACATTTTCATTCTTCTTTAGTGTTTTATCATCCCTAGTGGGATGTATCAGTTCACTAATAAGGGAGATTTTTCTAGAACCTAGCTAGGAGTTGGTACATACATGTCTCATTCAGTTTCATAGGTCAGAACTTAACAATGCAGGTGTGTCTTACTTGAAGAATGAAGGAGGCCATAGGTACTAGAAAAAAATACTTTTAGTGAAATCTTTAAGCACTTGTTTTCATCTTCTTCCTAATTTTTCTTTGCTTATTTAAGTTGTTTAGCTGGCTTTGAAAGAAAGAATAGCTTAATTAACTATGTTTAACAAAGTTTTATATTGCTTCCTCCTTGTCTCCTTCCTTCCTTCCCTCCCTCCCTTCCTCCTTCCCCTTTTTCCTTCCTTGCTTCCTTTCTTCCCTCCCTTCTTATTCAAAAAGTTGTTATAAAACAGTTCTATTTATTCCTTGCAATCATATTGCCTTATTAGCAGAAGGATGTTCATTTCATTACCATGCTATCTATAATGCTCCATCACTGTTATTCAGAAGATTTTTTTTTCTCTAGGTTTATATACAAAGGAGGTTGAAGTTTGGTGAAAAACTTCTGAGACTTGCATACCTGATTGTAACCTTCCTCCTACTTCAGTATGCACTTATTTGGAGTTTTTAAAATTGTTTTTTGAACAAAAGAGAAAAAGAATGACGGACTGACGGAATGTAATTTGTTGAGCAGAGCTACCCTTTTTTCTTTCAGAAAGTTTTTCTTTGGATTGACAAGATGCCATACCTTTTAAATTTCATCAGCTTTCTCTTACTATGACTGAATAGGGAGAGATTCCACCGTAGAATCAGAGGACAAGCTGGCTTCTCTCCTAGCACTCTTGCTTAAGAAGGCTCTCAACACTGTCATCAACACCCATCAACACAGCACACACTCAGAATGCACATGAAGAAGGATCTCGGAAGCTAAGTTTAGATATGACATTCACATGCTCCCTTGGGCAAATCATTGGCAACGATCAATCTTGTGAGCAACAGTGCCTAAAGGATTTGAAATAAAATAGGAACCACTTCTATGTCTCTCATGATGTGAAAATATTAATGGTATGTCAGCATAAGGGACTAATTACCCCAACAATACCTAACCACAACACCTCAAGACAAGAGAAGAAATGTATGCTTGGTGACCCAGGAATGAAGCTTGAAGCTTTATGAAGCTTAACTCAGTACTTATAATTCCATATGTAGGTTCCACACTTCATAACTTAAAAAAGATAGACCAAAAATGAGAGAGGTTATAGAAATAGGGCTTCACTTTCTGAGAGAATGTGCAACAAGACTCAATGCAGAGGGAGACCAGGAGTAAGTAGCAAAGAAAAGCCATGTATCGAAGGCATCAAGGATAAGATCTTTAAGGGAGGTGCATGCTTAAGGAAGGAAAGAAAAGGAATTGTTGAAGAACATTTGACTAATGGTGGCTATTGATAAAAGCTGCAAGTGGCTAAGCTGAAGAACTGATGTCTGATAAAACAGGGCTTATGGAGGAGAAAGATCTTCTTTATGTGCTAAAAAGGTAATGCTTGTGTAAAAATTGAGACATGAGGCTTGCTCTGCACAGTGCCCACTTCTCAAGGTAGAAAGAATGAGGTCAGTGTCATGGATTTTTGTCTACGCCTCTTCAGCATGCATTATCTCAGTGCCTAGATGCTGGGATTGTTTTAAGAAGAGCCCTTGGTTCTAATGCTGGCAAATAAGCTTTACAACCTTTATTCCTCTTCTCTTCATTGAATTTTAATGGAGTAAAACATGTATATCAATAATTCACATCCTTCTGTTTCCAAGTGTGCCTATATTCATAACAAAATTCTCCAAGACTACTCCTTTGATTTGCACTTTATCTCTTGAGTCTTTTGCCTTCCTCACTGAATGTTCTGTTTTTATTGAGTGGCTTCTTTAAAACATTCCCTTTTCCTAATGAAATCCAGACAAATAGTTTGTATTACCTTTTTCCTTCCTATTTTCTTTCCTCTCTGGCACATCATCTACCTGCTATCCATAATTGCCGTTTTACCTTGCTGCCATTTAACCCACAGTTCATTATTTACTCTTTTTTAAAATGCATTTTTGTAAATTTCCTCAGAATGTCCTCATTGCCAGCTGGCCTGTTCCCTGCAGATTTCCTGTGGCCAAATGTCACACCTAAGCGCCTGCACCTTCCCTGATTTCTCAGAGCATTTGTTTAGACCCTATCAATCATTATCTCACAATAAACAACAGCCTTGCAAATGGAGAGCAAGCACATCCAGTGATTGATGCTTCTGGATGCCTGTCTTTCCTCTTTGTGAGAATCAGAAGGGCCTCCTTCCTTCATTTTGAGGACTCTGTCTGTACCTGCCATAGCGTATGAGAAAACATAGCTAAACTGCCAATACTAGGGCCTCTCTTCTTTTTCTCTTACTGCATTTCCTTATCAGTTGTGACAATATGCCACAATTAATGATAGCAGAAATACCCATGTTTGATACCACATGCATCACACTTAGGCATGATGGATTAGCAATCAAGGAAATTAATTCTGCCATTACAAAGTAACATCTGAACTTTGAAGTTAGGCAATTGCATTGTATGAAGTTTCTTCATGAATTCAGCCATAAATATAACATTAGGCAAGACTTTTTAAATTCAGAATAGTTTCAACATTGTTCGTTGTTAGCGTTTTACTATCCCAAGCAATGGTTTGTAATCCCTTTCCAACAACCTCCTGTCTTTTACAAGGATATATGGATCATTAAATTTCAAGGTCAGAAGGACATTAGATGATTCTATATATTTTTGATCAAGTACATGGTATTTACAAGTCTGTTCATAATGACCAGTCATTCTAAAACATAGCATTTTGGGGAATGAGTAATTTAACTTTGATAAAAGCATCCATCTTATTGAATAGTCTTCTTTTGATTTCAGAAACTCTGACACCAACAAATTAACCTGGATATCTTCATTTCCCAAAATACTTCACCTTTGAGATTATCTTATACACTTTTACACAAAAATGCAGCTTTGGGAGTCAGTTACACTTTTCTTGCTGTCTTGATTCTCCAATCTTTTGTACATACTTAATGGAAGCCAATATACACCGAATAGTCCTTGGGATTACTAAGGCTTCCAGCAAATGGCTGGATCAAACCAAACAAGACAAAAAGCAATGCCCCAAAATACTGTAAGATGCAATAAACAATCAAGATAAATACAATTTTCTTATAAAGTCCAGTACATATTTCATAGAGAAGTAATTTTATATTACCTCCTCAGAATAAACATACAAAATCATGCTTCTGTGGACATTGTGGCTAGAGAATCAACTATCATTGAGAAATCTATCAGTGCCACTAGTTGTTTCAGCTGAAGTCATTCTGCAGAGACCAATGATGTAAACAACCATTTCATAGCTGGCTTGGAACAAAAGCAGATGGTGAATTTGAGTTCTTAAGGACTCATAGGAGAGCCTAAATGATCCTACACTGAATTAGGATACCTTGGTGAAGAATTGAAAAAGAAGAGGAGGACAGGATAATGTAATCTCATCCTTTCCCATATTCATGGAAGGAACTAGATCCACTGATTTTTCCATAGTGTCCTCTCCTTCCTATAAAAAATTACAATTTTGTTGAAAACACCAAATAAGCAAAACTCTATGAAATCTGATAAATATCTCCTATGCTGGTATCCCCATTACATTGGAAGAAATGTGACAGTCTGAATCATAGATGGAGCACATAAATTATATAATTAAAAACTTATACAGTATATTAAGTTCTCAAAGAATGTCTGACAAACTTTATAGCATCATTTGCAAATGGTTGAGAACTCAATTTTCACTGAATTGATATGACTAATTAATTATGATATATATTTTAGATAGGATGCTTTTCTTGGAATCTATACCTAGAAATACTATGTTAAATTCATTATTGATGGCATCAGAATTACTGCATTTGGTCTGATAAATTATCATTTCATCCAAGTAGTTTAAATGATATAAATATATTCTTATTTGTTTCTATGGTTTGATTATTTGCATAATTTCATTTAAACACATGTTTATTGACTGTTCATTCTAGTTGCTGAGCTGGGATTTAAAAATAATAACTAATGATGACTTTTTTATCATTCTTAACAGATATTATAAAATGGATCCATAGATATTAATTGCATCCATTCCCCCAATGGCTATTGAAATCAAAGAGAACATGCTTACCAGCCTCATTTGATACATTAATAAACTAAATTTGCTAGCTAACTACATATGTAGCAAATCCAAGTGTATATCCCTGGAATCTCTACATTCAACCCAATATCCAATGTATTTTCCAATATACTGCCATATTTGCTATTTGTCTCAAGACTCAAAATCAAAATAGATGCCCTGAAGAAAATGAGCCACTTAGAATATATCATAGAGAAAAGAAAGCACATCACAAGTCAAAAAATGAACATAACTTTATTACAAAAAATTCAAGCTTACATATGATTAACACCTGTTTTAAAATCGCCTCTCATTTTTTCCATGAATTTGATAACAAAAAATACCTAAATATGTATTCCAATGAAAGCAACAAAGTGTTCCATTTCTTTTCTTCTTTCTTTTTACTTGATAGGAACTGAGAGAGGGAGAGACAGCACTCAATTTTGCACAATTATTTATATTTATTAATCATTTTTAGAAAGTTGCTTTAATTGGCTTGTACTAATTGCATACTGTAGGTGGGATATGGTTATGTGCGTAAATCTTTTAAATTCAAGCTTAAAATAAGTTGGTTTACTTCTTAGTTGTACTTAGGCTGTGTCCTCAAAATTTAAATTAAAATTCAATGTAAATATATCATATAATCATTAATTGAATTAGTTTAGCATATATATATTAAAAACACAAACTACACCTTGTTTATATGAAGAGATATGACTGACAAATGGAATTAGAGATGAATAAAGTGTGAATTTACTGATCTTTTGTTGTCATGACCATTGCGTGGATATAGAGGAGAAGGATTACCAAAGATTTTTCGTTTAATTTTATTTATTTGAAAGGCAGAGTTACAGAGAGAGAGAGAGACAGAAATAGAGGGAGAGAGATCTTCCATCTTCTGGTTTGCTACCCAAATGGCTGCAACAGCCAAGGATGGGCCCCGCTTAAGCCAGGAGCCAGCAGCTTTTTCTGGATCTCCCATATGAGTTTTAAGGATCCAAGCACTAGTGCCATCCTCCAAAGTTTTCCCAGGCACATCAGTAGGGAACTGGATCAGAAGCAGAACAGCTGGGAGTCTAACTCGTGCCCATAGGGTATGCCAGCGTTACAGGCTGTGAGTTAACATGTTATGCCACAATGTCAGTCCCAAAAGTTCATACTTAATGAATTTAAATCATGGTAACCCAAAAATGAGTAATGCAGAAAATTTAATATCCTGAAAATCTCCAGTCTACTCATTGCATCTCCTTATCTTCCAAAGAGCCCAGTGATTCCCATCATGTTGTGTCTTCTTTTCCTTTTCTCCACTTTTAATTTGTCTTTCCCCTGCTATTCAAACTTGTTATATGAAGGAAGCCCTGAAATCTTTATCTGATAGTATTCAATCTATTTTGGTTATGGTCCTAGGTTCTTCAAGGAGACAGCTCATGAGTGTAACACACACATCCAGCAGGTAACAAAAGGTAATAGGTAATATAATATTAGGCATTTTTAAAAACCTATTTAATATTCTCCTAATCATACTATGTATTGATCATTAGGGATATAGGACTCAAAATATCCTTCTGGTAAGCAAGCCTTGACTATCCCACTTACTAGCCACATAGACTCTGGTTAGCTACTTTGTTTGCCTCTATTTTCCCACCTGTGAAATATAAGTACCAATTTTATCTACTTTATGGAATTTTTATGATTCAATTACTGAATATATAATATTCTTGAAAGATGGTGTCTATCAGATTGTAATACTGTACAAGTTAAGTTATTTTGTTTTCAATGTAATAATTGCTTGTGTGTGAAAAATCTAGCAAATATTTGAGCCAGCATTTGAACTCAGATGACTACGAAAACAGCAATCAATCATTTTCTGATGATTTTGTTTGGAGATAATCACCCTCTATATGGAGAAGGTCTAAAGTTATAGCTAATAAGCTGAGATAATTTTGGAAACTGCTTCACACAGGGTATCTAGAAAAATATATGAACACACCAGCATCCTTCCAATTACATACCACAGACAGTCTTCTTTGTTTCTGTGCATGTGGGTTTAATCCCTTTTCCTAAATGTAGGTGTATGCCTTTTGTACCAAAAGTCTCAACTAAGATGCATATCACTGATGAATGCAGTTGCTAAATACATGTGTACAGAGATTACTCTTACAGTAATCTTGTCTCAGGGGAATGTGAACCCACTTATGGAAATAAACAGGAAAAAAGGAAATCCTTGACAACATAAATTAATTGTCATAAAAGCCCTAGCATTAAAGGAAGGTACTTGGGCTCTGCTTTCAACACATAACAACTTTGATTTAACATACTACACTTGATTATCTGCTTATACACATCAGAGCATATTTTAAGTTTCCAATTAGAGAAGAGATAGAGGTTTTGTTTGAATCAGGCGGAGTGACATTTGCAAGAAATTATAGGTGATAACAATAGAGTATTATACAAAAATTTCAGGCTAAAGATGAAGTATTTTTTCCAGATAGTACAGAAATAATCACAGTGGTAACTGTGAGTTATCAAGCCATGGTAAAATGATGTTTTGCATTCTCTGTGATGAGATAGCTTAGAAATATCTCCATCACACTACATTGAAATAAGCTCATTTTTGACTTGTGAAACTAGATTCTGGTTATCTGGGAAATACCCCTCTCCTTATAATGCCACATAAATTAAGTAATAATTTAGCCATGGTCTATACAGAACAAAACTGTTCTACAGTGATCATTAAGCACATACATTTTCTTGTTAAACTGAATACTCATTCAAACAGAGATTGAAATTTCACAAAGAGCTAATTCACAGGAAACATTGGTCACTATTGATAATATGCATCATCACTAGTTTTATAGATATTACATTTAATCTTCAGACTAGAGAAGGCCAACAGATATAGAATCCAGTAGAGAAAATAACTTCTCGAATTGTATTCCGTTCTTATGCTTCTTTAACTCTTAATTTGGTTCTGATTGGAAAGAAAAATCTCAGAAGATTCAGAGGTTCAAATCACATTAGCACTCAAAAGTTTGGATGTGTCTTCAAACCTCCTGGGCCTGAAAATATTGGCTGGAAATGCCACAAAAAAAAAAAAAAAAAAAAAAAAAAAAAGCTTCTTCACAGCATTTCTGGCAGTTCGACTCCTGCTCCTGGCTGGAAGTTCAAGTGCAGAGACGCATGAAATTGAACAATGATAATAATAAAAACTTTTCTGAAACCAGTTTGAAGCCTAAAAATGTTGAATTTTAGGTCTATCTAATCTGGGGGAATGGCTCAGGTACAATTTTATAGTCAAATAAGTCTATCTTCTTTCCTTCTTTTTCATTCAGTTCCCATCACATGATAATTTTACCCCTTTATTAAGGAATTCCAACTTCAGCATCACTGAACTGATACCTGCTAATTATTTGGCATTTGATTAGGTCATTGGTTGGCTTGCAAGACTTCTTTGTTCTGTCTTTTCTTTGTGAACAATGGGAAATTCAGCAACGGGAAATTTTGTTCCTCTCTCAAATAGTATGCTTATATATGCTGTGACAGAGCTTGTTAAAGTTACGGGGTAAAGTACAATGAATTTTGAAGTTTGTGTCTGCATTTCATTACTTCCACACTTTTTTCTTTGCATTATTAGTGAGGGATACAGTGTTATTGTCTACATCCAAAAACTCCATTTGGTCACTTCGGAAAAAAGAATCGGTAGAGAAAAAAAAAGACAGATACTTCAGTAGTAAAATAGTCATGAGAATTTTAAAATATGCTTGGCCCTCCATATCCATAGGTTCCTCATCAATGGATTCACCCAACTGCAGATGGAAAATATTCAGAAATAATTTCCTTTGTACTCATGCACATTTTCCCCTGTCATTATTCCCTAAACAATACAGTACAACAACTATTTACATACATTTACATTGTATTAGATATTATAAGTAATCTAGAGATGATTTAAAGTATATAGAAGAATGTGTGTGGGTTATATGAAAATTCCATGTCATTTTATATAAAGGATTTGAATATCCTTGGATTTTGCTATTTGTGGAGGGGTCCCAGAACCAGTTCCCTGTGAATACCAAGGAATAAGTGTACTCTATCTAATGCAGGAGCTGCAAAAAGGAAACAGACAGGACTTTATTTATTTGTTCCTCTTTCAGTCTGGTTCCTTTTGCTTCTCTCTAGAATCTCTACATATTATTTCTAAGATATGAAAAAAATTCTCTTAGAAGAGTAAAGGTGATTTGTTAAATTTCATAATCTTGAGACAGGGATGTTTACAGCACCTTTAACATAAGCAGATGTTACATGCTATCTCACTGTCATTCTCTCAAGAAATAAGGGGACCCTCCTCTGAAGCAAACGCTACTATGCTTACAAACTGAGAGATGCCCAGAGGATGTCTTCATGCAGAATCTCTCCATTGTGCCTGATACATGATTTAGGATGTTACAGATGGGAAGTAGTTGTCGCTCCCCCTCTTCGTGGAGGAGCAACACAGGACCCTGCGCTGTTCTTTCGTCTGCTCGGCCCTCCCCGGGTTTGCTGCTGGTTCTTCCCGGGTTGGCTACTATCCCTTCCACCTCCGTGGAAGGGCAGTTCCCCCTAGCCACATTCCCCACTTCCGCAGGGGAGCGGCACACCGCCGGCCGGCTTTCTCGGGGGCTGCACGGGTTCCCTTAGATGTTCCCCATAGATGTTCCTGGTGCATGCCGTCTCTCTCCTCCTTTATAGTCCTCCTCCGCCAATCCTAACTCGGCTGCCCACACGCCGAGTACGCTGCTCTCCAATCAGGAGCAAGTCCTACAATTTATTAGTTGAACTGGAGGCAGCTGTGCGGAAGCTGTTTACTTCTCTCCCAGCGCCATATTGTGGGAGAGCAGATGCATAGAATAAGTCTTAATTGCAGTAACTCAGTCTAGTCCGGTTTGCTCCCCACAGTAGTGAACAAAAATTTATTTATCTATTTTATATCTAAGATTTCATGCAGGCATTACCAAAATTCCTAATGTTATTTTCCAAACTCAATCATATATGGTCAGGTTCCATAACATGATATTTTTTTCAAGTTGTAAAATACTGAAGATCTTTTAATAATCCACTTGTGCATGGCATTTTGTCTGGTTGTGTAAGTGCTCTGTTCATTTTTCCTTCCAGACATATTCATTTAGTCAAGGATTATTTTTATATAGACGGATTATGGTGATTAGAAGTTTCCACAGGAGTTTGCATTCACAATAAATACTGATGATTTTAGCCTACTGGGAAGTTGTTTATAGCAGTTGTTTTCCTAGCTAGAGTCTATAAGTCTAGCTTTAGAAGCAGCAAGGGCAATAAACACTAAAAGAACTATTTTATGGGCGGTCCAGTACCTGGAATTGCTAGAAACAAGAGAAGGTAAAGAATCTGAAGAAAAAACCACTAGTGACTGGTTCCTACAGTGGGTGGCATTTGCCTTCATCTGTGGGATAACTGGACCAGGGGACTACAAATCCTTTGTGATACAAGACTTTCCTTACAAGACAGTTAATGCACCATCAGTCAGTTAGCAGGAATAGTTCTGTGTTGCAGTCTAGGTATGTTTTCATTCAGCTCATTTGCACTTCAAAGTAGGTGCAATTTGGACTATTTTCCTTTTGTAGCATATGAACACAAGCTGAGAAAATTTCTAAATTCATTTGCACAGAACATTCCTGGCTAGAGTCTGCTAAGCAGAGTGCTGCTAGTTTCCGATAGGTGAGTATTATTACTGTGAATAAATCCTCCCAGAACATGGGGTAGGGGTGCTACAGAAAAGCATGATTTGCTCTCTATTGGTGATAAAAGATTTTATTAACTGAAACATAAGGATATTCTGCTTCACAATGGATTTTCAAACATATTATCTTCAGGAAAATACTTAATGGTGAAGTAACAGGCACAGCCAGTCATCATCAGGGTTAAGAAATGTTTAGTAAATGGGAGAAAGGAAAATGTGATGAGAAAAGTGTGTTCTGTCTAGGTTGGGATAATATAGCTCAATGACTACCAGAAAGTACAGATGCCAGAGCAAAAGTATGCAGTTACAACTTTTTTAGTTCAAATATTGAGCAAAATTATCTCACTAAATTATCATGGGATAACTAAGGAATGCTTGTTTCTTTGCTTTGTTATTTTACTCAATTCCAGATTCTACTAAATTTGTTAAATAAACATTTATTTTGTGTACTGAAACCACACATCCCAAATTTCACAGGACAATCTAGCAAATAACAAAATCTATCCAACAATTCATTAATTCCACATAACTGTTACAGTCAACACAGCCATTCAGTAATCACTGCATTAGAGGATTTCACCAGCACTGACTTAGGAGCTAGTTATGTAGTTTCATTAAGTATTATCATATTAAAAAAGATCATTCATTTCATTGAATTGGGTGTTTTTGTAGGAATTATTATTTTTAAGATGTATTTATTTATTTGAAAGAGTTATAGACAGAAGTATAGACAGAAAGAGAAATCTTCAACCCACTGGTTCACCCCCCAGATGTCTACAACAGTCAGGGCTGTGCCAGGTTGAACAAAGGAGCCAGGATCTTCTTCTGGGTCTCCTAGGTGGATCCAAAGATCAAAGCAGTTGGGCCATCTTTAGCTGTTTTCCCAGATGAATTAGAAGGGAGCTGGATCAGAACTAGAGCAGCTGGGTTAGGAACCAGTGCCCATATGGGACACTGACACTGTACAGTGGCTTTATCCACTACCCCACAATGCCAAGTCCCTCATTCTTCTTGACATATTCAAAACAATTTATTTTTTATTTTTTTGACAGGCAGAGTGGACAGTGAGAGAGAGAGAGACAAAGGTCTTCCTTTTCCATTGGTTCACCCCCAAATGGTCGCTGCAGCCGGCGCACCACACTGAACTGAAGCCAGGAGCCAGGTGCTTCTCCTGGTCTCCCATGCAGGTGCAGGGCCCAAGCACTTGGGCTCCTCCACTGTACTCCCGGGCCACAGCAGAGAGCTGGACTGGAAAAGGAGCAACCAGGACAGAATCCGGCGCCCTGACCGGAACTAGAACCTGGGGTGCCAGCGCCTCAGGTGGAGGATTAGCCTATTAAGCCACAGTGCTGGCCAAAATATTCAAAACAATTTAAAGGGCATTGGAGAACATCCTCCCAAGCTTCTTCTGTAAGGCCACATTTCAAAGCCAGGAAAAGATACAAGAAAGAAAGACAAATATAGACCAATATTCTCAATGAAAATAAATGCAAAAATCTTCAACAAATTACTAGTTAATTGAATCCAAAAACACATCCAAAAATCATTCACCTAGAACAAGTGGGATTTATCCCTGGTTTGCAGAGGTGCTTTGATATATGCAAATCAGTAAACATGATACATCAAATTAACAAACTGAAGAAGAAAAACCATATAATTAACTTAAATGATATAGAGAACACATTTGATAAAATACAACAGCCTTTGATGATAAAGAAAAAAAAAATCAGGAGCCTCTTCTGGGTCTCTTGTGTGGGTGCATGAGGACCCATGGATGTGGGCCATCTTCTGCTGATTTTCCTGGGGCATTAACAGGGAGCTGGATCAGAAGTGGAGCAGCTGGGACATGAACTGGAACCCATATGAGATGCCAGTGTTGCAGGTTGCAGCTATATCTCCCAGGCCACAATGACATCCCCTGGAATTATTTTTAAGCTTTGTTTGTGTCAGGAACTGTGTAAAATATATGACCTATCTTAATAATTGCAACATTCTTATGGGCATGCACTAGCATTGTATCATTTTACAATTGAAAAGTGGGGCTCAAAAAAATTAGATGATTATGCACAGAGTTAAATCACTTGCACAACTTCTTATCAGGTCCCCTGATTCCAAGGTGAAAGCTTTCATATTACACATACTACCTTTCAGTTTGTGACACAAGATTACACATGTGTAATGTTACTTGAGATTCATGCCAGTGCTTTATTTATGGAAGATAATAGCTTCTCCAAATTGGAGAAACTCAGATTGTGATCATACTTATCTGGCTTCTCACATGATGTTTATCTTAATCCTCCCCAATTATTCTATGTGTATACTCATTCTCCAACATACATTTTTGTCTATCTTGGTCATTTTCTCATTGTTCCTTGAATACTGAATGCTCTTAGAGTTCCAGGTGTTGCCTGAAATGCTACCTCTTTCATCCTACATTCACCCTTGAATGTAAAGATTGATACTGTGTACCTACCTCACTTCTTTCTTCGTAAATGATTTTCCTTTCCCTATTTCATGTGAATTCACCATTAAATTGCATTCTGGGTCCGGCGCTGTGGTACACTTGGTTAATCCTCCGCCTGCGGCACTGGCATCCCATATGGGCGCCGGTTCTAGTCCTGGTTGCTCCTCTTCCAGTCCAGCTCTCTGCTGTGGCCCGGGAAGGCAGTGGAGGATGGCCCAAGTCCTTAGGCCCTGCACCCGCATGGGAGACCAGGAGAAGCACCTGGCTCCTAGCTTCGGATCGGCACAGTCACCGGCCATAGTGGCCATTCGGGGGCTGAACCAACAGAAGGAAGACCTTTCTCTCTCTCTCTTTCTCTCTCCCTCTCTCTCTCTCACTGTCTAACTCTGCCTAATAAAAAATAAATTAACAAATTGCATTCTATTATTGTCCAGTGCAGTTTTGGTAATCAGGGTTTTCAATAAATCTTTCCCAAATTTCATATCTGTATATATGATAATCTCATTCACATTGAGAAGGGATAATTATTTGTAATCTTCAATGACTACTAAATTTTTGCCATATATTTAATTGCCTTAGAAATACTCTGAAATAAAAGATTATAATGGCAATGTTACAGAAAAAAATGATGTTTTGAGAGATGAGTAAATTGTCTTGGATGATTGCTGCACCATCAAGAGCAACAAATATTTGACTCCAAAGCCCGAGTGTATCTCATAATATCCCAACTATGCTCAGAGATGATTTTGTTTTCACTGATACTCTCAATAGTTCATCTAACAATTTCAAAGATCTCCAATATAAGCAAAACAATTATAGAATGGTCTGAGGTTAGTTGCAGCAGTCTGAACTCCAGGCCCTTTGGGCAGATTTGGGTGGACATGGAAGCTTTCTTTAGATTGTTCTAATCCCAGCCTCTAGAGTGGGAATATATACATCAATGCAACATAGACTCCTGGTGGTCCTACCTGTGAGGAGACTTCACTTTTCTACCAGATGTTTGAATGGTAATGAAGCCCTGTGTTCCTGCAAAAATAAGGATATTTTAAGAGATGCTTACACAATGACATTTTTAAAGTTTGCATGCTTTCCTTTGTTTCAAAATCATTGCCACCATCAAATAAAAGAAACTGGTTAAATTAATCAGAGAAATTTTTAGACTAAACATCAAATTAAAAACAAAACTGCTAATTTAAGTTCCATTAGACTCTATTAGAAGCCACATCGATTGAGTCATTTAAAAGAGCGTGATCCCCTGGAGATGTTTCTGAGACAACCCAAGGCCAGGAGAGAAGCAGATGGAACTCACAGGGCCTCAAGCCTCTAATGTGGGTGATTTTTTTTTTTTCTGAATTCCCCCATTTTGCCTTCTTGTCAACAAATTCTGCCATCATTTCTCTCACATCTTTGCAGCATTTTCCAGAGCTGTTAACAGAAATCATTTCACAGAATGTGGGAAAGAATGTCATTTTGTCATTTTCTTGGGGCAGTAGTGAGGAAGAACAGGCAGTGTCTGCTTCCTAAGGTTTTCATGATTAGAAAACAAGAGGAGAATGAGGCCTGCCTGCTCATGGGGTGGAAGAAACAACTTTGCCTGGCAGCACTATGCAAAAATAGTGCCTAGAAACTCCTGAGTCAAACATTCTCCTTATTAACTAGAAGGGAGCACAGTTTGGGACCACACTGACACCCCCAAACTTATTGACACTAATGAGCAGTGTGAACTTAATCATTACATTATATCTGAGGAATAATGATCATCAGGTAACCTAATTCTTAATGCAGAAACTCCTTTTAATTACGGAATTCCTGTGAGATGGCCATTGGAAGCTCATTATTGTACTGAACTCTCTCTGTCCCATGGTTAGTCGTTTCATCTTTTAAGGAAGTCACCCTTTTTTATTGAGCTAGGACATTCATTCATTAGTATTTCTTTCACCTTTGAAGCACAAATAATAAACTGGTAATCATGGTAATGATGCTGCTGCTGATGGTGATGATGAGTGCATTGTCTTTCTCTATGTGCTAGGTATACACTAAAGCATGTGTGGGAGTTCGGTTTATCATCATGGAAATCACGGGTTGTAGGCATTCTATACACTTTCATTTTACAGAAAAGGAAGATTGCGACCTAGAATGCTTAGGTGACCTCCTTGAGGGACACAGAATTCATGGATGTTGAATAAAAGTTGGTCCCAGTTTGTTTAATTGCCAAACGCTACATAATGGATTCACACAGCAAAGCTTCTAGCTTTTACTTAACAAATTCAAAATCTACTGTCTGCTCATTCTTCTTTTCCCCAGGTGGCATATCCCAGATCCCTTAAGCATTTCTTAATTAGTATGATTTTCGGTCTCTGCATGATGTGGCAGATTTAATTTTAGGAGTTCCTAGCTTTCTTTACTATAGTATGACACCTTGGACTGGAAATATTATAGAACATAAACTTTGACATGTGCAGCATATAGGAGATTATGTTGTCATCTTCTGTCACTTGTCCTAATCCAGTGCTTGCATCTGCAAAAGTTATCAATATCAAATATAATGAAAAATAACAAAATCCAAACTCAAAGGAAATATTTACATTTGAGGAAAATCTACTGTGGCTTTCAGATCAAAAGGAAACATTGTATTTGTTTAAAACAATGTTTTCTCTATAAAACTGAATATAGAACTTAATTTAAATGATTCTCCTCATCCATTTGAAGATACAAAGCTATACTTCCCTTCATCTGCCAAAAAGTGTGGTGAATGTGCTCCTATTTCAGGTGCTCTGGGTATAAACATAGAGAGGGTACATCTTGTGAAATCAAACTTTCATTGTCAGCTATGGAAGAAGTTTTGCTAAGAGATAGATACTAGGCCTTTAGATTAGTCAAGAAGAGAAATATCAACTGGGAGTGACTGTCTTTACATGACATAGGAAAATCAGGTACCAAGGGATGCTACAGAGGAAAGTGGACTAATCCACAAATCTCACTGCTGGAGTCTTTGCTGAGACTCTCGGTAGCTCTGAAACTGATGTGGAAAGTGTGCTGAACAAGTATTGGTAGATGGAAATAGAAATTCATATGGTTTCAGTGAAATCAAACACACTGGCAAGTAACAAGACCAATGTAAATAGAGGCAACTATGCCAAATTAAAAAGGGAAAAGGGCAGGAATAGAGAAAGAGTAATAAAATTACATTAAGGTTTGAAATTGGGAAGTATATTTTTGCTCTTCTTTCCCCATTTCCCAGCATACAACTCCTAATATTCCTTTAATCTCCAAAATGATAAGCATTTTCAGAGATATAAATGAAGTGGGTGATGGCTGAGAGCAAATAGCTTAAGGAAGAAAACAGTTAACTGGAAAGACAAAGTAGAGGGTTGGGACTTGCATTCCCACCTTCTAATCATCAAAGACAAGAGAGGGACTGAAGGTGAAGTTCATCAGCAATGGTGAAGGATTTAATAATCAATTATGGGGTTGGTGCTGTGGCATAGTAGGCTAAGCCTCTGCCTGCAGCACCAGCATCTCATATGGGTGCCAGCTCCTTTCCTGGCTGCTCCATTAGCATTCAAGCTTTCTGAAAATGGCCTTAGAAAGCAGTAGAGGATGGCACAAGTACTTGGGCCCCTGCACCCATGTGGAAGACACAGATGAGACTCCTGGTTCCTAGCTTTGGATTAGCTCAGCTGCAGCTGCTGTGGCTATTTGGGGAGTGAACCAGTAGATAGAAGACCTTTCTCTCTGTATCTTCCTCTCTCTGTCTATAACCTTACCTCTCAAATAAATAAATAAAACCTCTAAAATGCATAAATAAATAATCAATCACTCAAATGGAATGAAGCCTACATAAAAATACAAAAGGACAGATTTTGGAGAGCTTCTACATTGCTAAATACATGGAGGTTCCTAGAAGTCAGAGTCCCTGGAAAGAGTCCATGTCCCTCCCCACACCCGCCCTTTGAATCTCTTTCCTTCTGGCTATTCTTCTACATCCTTTGTAATATCCTTTATAATGAACTGTAAACATAAGTAAGAGTTTCTCTGAGTACTGTGAGCCACTCAACAGACTAATTGAATCAGAGGACAGGGTTGCAGTAATCCTGATCTGTAGCTGGTGGGTCAGAAACTCAGGTAAAACACCTGGGGCTTGGAACTGGTTCTAAAGAGGAGGGGCAGTCTTGGAATTGATCCCCTAAGCTCTGGGATCTGCTGTTATCTCTTGGTAGATGATGTTGGAGCTGAAATGAAGTAGAAGACATCTGCTGGTACTCATTGGGTGTTCACTGGTTTGTTTGGTATGTGGAAGAGGATCCTTCATATCTGTTGTCAAAAGTAACAATAATGCAGAATGTCTTAAATTAAAAAAAAAGTACAACTTACCTCTTCATCTACTTCCTCAATTTTCTAGTCTGGGTTTCAAAGGTAATACTTTGTTTATTTATTTATTTTGCTTTTTATGGAGGTTACATTCATATTTTAAGCAACATGTGCATATGACTCCTTAATTTATCAAGTATAGGCATTATCATTTCATATACATTGAATGTGAAGATTTAGCTAAATTATATTAGCCCTATGTTCTATTTTCCATTTTCTACTCAATCCTTATGTCATATTTCAGCTTTTCAATGGTTATCATTGCAATTAAGCAATTTCTTTAGAAAACCTATCAATCAGTGCTCATTTCAGCAGCACATATTTTATATTAAATTGGAAAGATACAGAAATTGGAATTGCCCTGCTCAAGGATGGCATGGAAATTTGTCAAATGTCTCATCACTTTTATAGGGTATTATTCAGCCTTTAAGAAAAGAACAGGATTCTAGCATATGCTACAACGTTGATAAACTTTAAAGGCATTAAGCAAAGCCAAATCAATGAGGCAGAAAACAAATAGTCCAGTGTGGTACCTGGAATTGTCATATTAACAGGGCCAGAAAATAGAATCATGGTTTCTAAGTAATTGAGGGAAGGGGCAAGGAAGTTTTCATTTAGTGTGTAATATAGTGTCAATATGGGAAGATGAAAACGTTCTGGAGATTAATTGTGAAGATGGTTGTTGTTATAAGTTATAAGTCTCCACCAAAACTCAAGTTGAAATTTAGCTGCCAATCTATTAAGATATGGGAATTTTGGGAGGTGATTGGGCTATGAAGGCTCCACTCTCATAGGCAAGCTTGGTGACATAATAAAAGGTCATGTTTTGTTCCCTCTTACTGTCTTTCACTCCTCCCAGCTTCTACCATAGAATGGCATAGAAATCGATGCCTCGCTGGTTGCTAAGCCCAAGCCTCTGGAACTATAAGAAATAAAGTTCTCATATCCTGTTGCTGAGTAGCACGTATTCTATTACAGTTGCAGAGAATGAACTAAGACAGTTGCACAACAATGCGAATGCGCTTAATGCCAATTAAAACATAAGTAAAAGATTAAAATAATAAACATTGTGTTGCATATATTACCACAGTAAAATGTACAATGATATCTTTTTATTATTCAGCATCTGTACATATCTCTTGAGTAAAATTAACATGCTTCTTCATATCTTAACTTTCATCATACTAGAATGTGCTATACACAAACTTTCACAAAGATTCATAGAATTAACAGTTGCAGACATTGATGTTGTTCTCAAACAATATTTTTCTCTTCTCTTTCTTGTATGCCTTTGGAAGTTTAAAGGTTCGGAAACTTTCTTGGCTCTGGTAGCCATTTGATGAGGTTTGACCCACAAATCGGTAAGCCAGGAAGTTACTCATGCTCGGAACTGGGCAGTTAACTGCAGAGTTCTCATTCCTCTGACACAGTAACTGACAACTTTTAGATCGTGCTCTTTTTCTCTTTGTGCTCTGAAATTTCCAGACTAAAGGTTTAGCAGTAAGTTTCTTTCTCTTTTTTGTGTAATCTGAGTTCATATTAAATAGAAAGATTCATATCTTTCTTCCAATATGCAAAATTTCCTTTTATTTTTAGTATCTTTTTTTCCTTTCTATTTCGTACTCTCTCCTTTGAGAGCTTAGATTTGTTGTATGTTGGATATCATGGGTTGTTCTCCTCTGCCTTTCATATTTTATCACATATTTTATGTCTCTTTGTCCTTTGTGCTCTAGGTTTATGTTGAGTTCTTCAACCTTATTGTATTGATTTTTAGGTAGTATCTGTCAAATCTCTCTGAGACTATTAATTAGATTTTCTGTTTCAGTTTCATCTCCTCAAGTGGTTTTCTTTTTTTCTATCTCCACCAGAATAGTTCCATCATTTTGGTGTTACTGGTTTTCTTTATATTCCTGAATAACTTACTTACTCAAATTCAAAATAGGAAATATTGAGTTGGCTTTTACCAGGGAGTGAAGTAGTTTTCTCTGTTGCTGTATCAGTTAGACTTTGTTTCCTGTGCAAAATCTCTTCTTCAATCAGCAGCCTGAACTGGCCAGCAACACACTTAAATCACAGGGGAGCCAGGCTCTTTTTAGATTGCCAAAAGAGGAAGAATTTTTTTCTGTGGTGCCAACAACTAATTAATGCTTCTAACTCTCCCTGATTAGGTTGTAATATTTCTTTAATGTAAGCATCATCATTTTTGTTATGTAGATTATTATTTGCCTTTCTTGTCTTTTACATCTTGCCTCTATCAGTGGGTGATTTCTTGCATATTGGTTATACCAAGGATGTAGGAGAGAGAGAGGAGAGGATTATCGATGTGTTTGCTTCCTGTTCCTGAGACAGAATTTGAGACAGACCCTCTACTTCTGCCCATCTACTAATCTTGGTGCCCTTTTGTAATTTTTTTCATATTTAATCATTTTATTCCACAAAGGTAAGAGATTAATTCCCTCTTTCTCTGGTATCTCTTCCCCTGTTAATCCTGAACAGTAGATTCCACAACTTTATTTGGTCAATTTCAGAGTTGCCATCTACTTTTCAACTCCCAATAGTACTTCAAAATCTAATATTGGATGATGTCCTTTGCCCTATTGTCTTTTCTATTAAGGTTTATGAGTTTAATTTTGCTTTTATTCCCTCTATCATTTTAATGTGAATTAGAGAAAAAGGAAAGCACTTGACCACCATATTGAACTAGAAATCACTTTAGGCCTTTGCTAAAATAAAGGACTGTACTGCATTTGATGCATCTGCAATGCCATCCACTGTGCTCTCACTGAGGGCCATTGATATTGAGTTTGGATAGTTAGAACACAGGTGACATTTTTAGTGCTCCTTGAACATGAGGTACATTAACATATTTTAATGTTGTTTAAGCCATTGGAAAGAAGGCCATAGGTAAATGGAAGGCAGGTGAAAGACAGAATTTGGATCAATAGTAATTTCTCTTAATGCTATCTTTTTTTAAGAGAAAGAAAAATGGGCTTTGGAAAATGCTAGATATGACTGACCACAAATTCCATTATTAAGCTGGAATTAATTTAGTTGAAATAAAAATGAAAAACAATAATAGTTAGTATGAGTAAAACTAAAACATTTTAATAGGCTTTCTGTTTGCATTTTAGATGATGATGTACCACACAGAATTTCAAATTAAGGCTTTATTCTTATAATTTCTTGCTTTTATAAATACTACTCAAGTAATTTTCCTCAGTTCATTAAAGACTTCATATGGTGCTCCTGAAAAATATTTTCACAAGTTCATCTGATGAATTTCTTTGTGCTTAAACCCATCTTATGTTTGTTGTATAAATCTGTACATACTCAAAATGTCCAGCATTGGCAGCAGTATGGTTTTCAGAATTCATTTATACCAGCTTTGACTGTACTATTATAGTTATATGATCACTTCTCTTTACTCCACATTTCTTAGCTTTTTATAAAAGATCACACTGGTGGTTACAATCCACTTGGTTAGAGAGAAGGGGCAGGAAGTATTTTCTCTGATCTGAACTCTGTGCACCAATCAGATTGCATTTTTTTAAAGATTTGTTTCATTTATTTTTCTTTTTATTTAATGAATATAAATTTCCAAAGTACAGCTTATGGATTACAATGGCTTCCCCCTATAACGTCCCTCCCACCTGCAACCCTCCCCTTTCCCACTCCCTCTCCCCTTCCATTCACATCAAGATTCATTTTCGATTCTCTTTATATACAGAAGATCAGTTTAGCATACATTAAGTAAAGATTTCAACAGTTTGCACCCACACAGAAACACAAAGTGAAAAATACTGTTTGAGTACTAGTTATAGCATTAAATCTCAATGTACAGCACATTAAGGACAGAGATCCTACATGAGGAGTAAGTGCACAGTGACTCCTGTTGTTGACTTAACAAATTGACACTCTTGTTTATGGCATCAGTAATCACCTTAGGCTCTCGTCATGAGCTGCCGAGGCTATGGAAGCCCCCTGAGTTCACTGACTCTGATCATATTTAGACAAGGCCATGGTCAAAGTGGAAGTTCTCTCCTCCCTTCAGAGAAAGGTACCTCCTTCTTTGAAGACTTGTTCTTTCCACTGGGATCTCACTCACAGAGATCTTTCATTTAGGTTTTGTTGTTCTTGTTGTTGTTGCCCCCCGCCCCCAGAGTGTCTTGGCTTTCCATGCCTGAAATACTCTCATGGGCTTTTCAGCCAGATCTGAATGCCTTAAGGGCTGGTTCTAAGGCCAGAGTGCTGTTTAGGACATCTGCCATTCTATGGGTCTGCTCTGTATCTCACTTCCCATGTTGGATCGTTCTCTCCCTTTTTTATTCTATCAGCTAGTATTTGCAGACACTATTCTTGTTTATGTGATCTCTTTGGTTCTTAGTCCTATCATTATGATCAATTGTGAACAGAAATTGATCACTGGGACTAGTGAGATGGCATTGGTACATGCCACCTTGATGGGATTGAATTCGAATCCCCTGGTATGTTTCTAACTCTACCATTGGAGGTAAGTCAGCTTGAGCATGTCCCGAACTGCACATCTCTTCCCTCTCTTATTCCCACTCTTATATTTAACAGCGATCACTTTTCAGTTAAGTTTCAGCACTTAAGAAGAATTGTGTATTGATTACAGTATTCAACCAAAAGTATTAAGTAGAACAAACAAACAAAAAAAAAACATACTAAGAGGGATAACATATTAAGTTGTTCATCAACAGTCAGGGCGAGGGCTGATCAAGTCACCATTTCTCATAGTGTTCATTTCACTTTAACAGTTACATATAAGCAGAGAGAGAGAGAGAGAGAGAGAGAGAGAGAGGTCTTACATCTGCTGGTTCACTCTCCAGATGGCCACGATGGCTGGAGCTGCACCAGTCTGAAGCCAGGATCCAGGACCTGCTTCTTCCATGTCTCCCACTAGGGTGCAGGGGCCCAAGGACTTGGGCCATATATCACTGCTTTCCCAGACAATAACATAGATCTGGATCTGAAGAAGAGCAGCTGGGACCCATATGGGATGCCAGCGTAGCAGGCGGACAATTAACCTATTGCACCACAGTGCTGGACCCTTCTTTTTTTAATTTCATATTTTGCCTTAATTTTAATTAATTTTAACAGATCTAATATGATTTGTATATACAAGTCTAAGTTCATAATGGTATTCCTTCCTTCCCCCCCCTTTCTTCCCCCACACTTCTTCCTTCTACCTTTCTTTCCTTTCTTGTTTTGTTTTTTTTTTGAGATAACATATTTTAAATTTACATTGCAGTAAAAAGGTTTAAGACTTCACTGCATAAGAAATTTAACAAATAAAAACCAAAAAGACAAACCCTATTTTAGTCGAAACAGTCACAATTGATATAAACAATAATTGAATGGAAAAATGATCATTTCACCCATATACATGATATTTTTGGCAATTTTTATTCATAATTTCTTTCAATGAAATAAAACAAATAACAACATAACATCTACACATTTACTGTGAGGTTACACGATAATAATTAAGTCCATTTAGACTTTCAGCCATTTCCTCTCAACAATTTATAGAAATAAAAATTTTACACAAATTGCAATGCAAATAATTATACACTACATTTTTTTGTAACCTATTAGTTACCACAGATCAGAGAAAGGATATGGTATGTATCTTTTGGGGACTGGTATAATCTTTTTAGGACAGGCTTATTTTACTAACTAAATGGTTTCTAGTTGCATCCACTTTTTTGCTAAAGACAAGATTTCATTCTTTATAACAGCTGAGTAATATTCCACAGTGTATATATAAATAATTCTTTTTATCCAGTCATCAGTTGATGGACATCTGGGTTGATTTTATATCCTTGATATTGTGAATTGAGCTGCAATATACATGGGGTTACAGATAACTCTTTCATATGCTGATTTCATTTCCTTTGAGTAAAATCCCAGGAGTGGGACTGCTGGGTCAAATAGTAGAACTATTTTCAGATTTCTCGTGTATTGCCAAACTATCTTCCACAATGGCTGTACTAGTTTACATTCTCACCAAAAGTGTATTAGGGTACCTTTGTACCCACATTCTCACCAGCATTTATTGCTTATTGATATCTGCAGGAGAGAAATTCTAGCTGGAGTGAGGTGAAAACTTAGTGTGGTTTTGATTTGCATTTAACTGATTGGTAGCGATCCTGAGCAGTTTTATGTGTATCTCTTGGCCTTTTGAATTTACTTTTTGATAAATATCTGTTCAAATCCATTGTCCATTCCTTAACTGAATTGTTTGTTTTGTTTTTGAGTTTCTTGAACTGTTAATAGATTGTGGATATTAACCCTTTATCAATCACATAGTTTGCAAATAATTTCTCCAATTCTGTTAGCTGCTCCTTGACTTTGCTGAATTTTTTTTTTTTTTTTTTTTTTTTTTTGCAGTGCAGACGCTTCTCAGCTTGATGTAATCCCATTTGTCAGTTTGGGCTTGGATTGCCTGTGCTTCTGGGATATTTTCCAAGAAGTCTTTGCCTATTCTAATGTCTTTCAGAGTTCTCTCAATGTTCTCTAGTATTTTTTTGGTATTGGGTTATAGATCAGGTCATTGATCCATTTTGAGTGGATTCTTGTGTAAGGTGTAAGGTAGAGGTCTTGTTTTATACTTTTACATAAAGAGGTCCAGTTTTTCAAAAGACTTCCATAGCTTTGACAACTCATGACAAGAGCTTTGGGTGATTACTGACATGATAAATAAATAAGAGTGTCAGTTGTTAAATCAACAACAGCTCCATTTATTAAAGAGATAGTCCTTGCTCCAGGGATTGATTTTTAGCTCCTTTGTCAAAGATAAGTTGAGTGTATATGCATTGATTGAGTTTTGTAGTTTCCATTCTGTTCCATTTGTCTGTATGTCTATCCTATTTTGCTGGTACCAGGCTGTTTTGATTATACCCTTAGTATGTCTTGAAATCTCTTCTTGGGATGCCTCTGGCTTTGTTTTTTTGTTTAAGATTCTTTAGTTACTCAGGGTCTTTTTTGTTCTATATGAATTTTAGCATCATTTTTCTAAATATGATAAGATATCATTGGTATTTAGACATAGATTTTATTGAATTTAAAATTGGTTTCAGTAGGATGGACATTTTGATGATATTAATTCTTACAATCCAAGAACACGGAAGATTTTTCAATTTCTTTTGACTTCTTCTATTTATTTCTTTAATGTTTTATAAACATTTATTTTTTAAATATTTATTTATTTATTTGAAAGTCAGAGTTCCACAGAGAGGGGAGGCAGAGAAAGAGAGAGAGAGACAGAGACAGAGAGAGAGTAGTCTTCCATCTGATGGTTCACTCCCTAATCGGCCACAGTTGCCAGATCTGCACCGATCTGAAGCCAGGAGCCAGGAGATTCTTCTGGGTCTCTCATGTGGGTGCAGGGGCCCATGGACTTGGTCCATCTTCTACTGCTTCTCAGGCCACAGCAGAGAGCTGGATGGGAAGTGGAGCAGCCGAGTCTCTAACCGGCGCCCATTTGGGATGCCGGCGCTTCAGGCCAAGGCATTAACCCATTGCACCACAGCGCCAGCCCTGTAATTTTCATCACTGAGAATGTTCACCTTTTTGATTAAGTTTATTTGAAAATAATTGAAAGTTTTGTAACTTTTGTGAATGGGGTTGATCTTATAGTTTCTTTCTCAGCCATGGTTTGTCTATGTATAAAAAGGCTATTGATTTCTGTGTGTTAATTTTATATCATGCAGCTTTACCTGTTTTACGAGTTCCAATACTCTTTAATGGTCTTTCATTCCCCTATATAAAGAATCGTGTAATCAGCAAACTAGGATAATTTGACTTCTACCTGTCCAATTTGTATGCGTTTGAATTATTTTTCTTGCCTAATTGCTCCATCTAAAACTTCCAAGACTATATTGCACAGCAATGATGAAAGTGGGCAACTCAAAAGACTTCCATAGCTTTGGCAACTCATGACAAGAGCTTTGGGTGGTTATTGACATCATAAATAAATAAGAGTGTCAGTTGTTAAATCAACAACAGGTGTCACTATGCACTTGCTCCCCATATAGGACCTCTTCCTTAATGTGTTGTACTATGAGAATTAACATTAAAACTAGTCTTCAAACAGTACTTTATGTTTTGCGTCTGTGTGAGTGCAAATTGTTGAAATCTTTACTCAATAAGGTGTTGATCTTCTGTATATAAAGTTAATTAAAAATGAATCTTAATGAAGAATGGTATAGGAGAGGGAGTAGGAGATGGGATGGTTTGCAGGTGCGAGGGTGGTTATGGGGGAAAGAACAGCTATAATCCAAAAATTGTACTTTTGAAATTTATATTTATTAAATAAAAGTTTTCTGTTTTTAAAAAAGACAGTGGGTATCTTTGTCTGGTTCTGAATTTTAGTGAAAATGCTTCTGACTTTCCGCCATTCAACTTGATGCTGACTGTGTGTTTGTGGTGTATTGCCTTGATTGAGTTGAGGAATGTTCTTTCTCTACCAAATTTGCTTAAAGTTTTCATAATGAAAGAATGCTGTATATTATCAAATTCTTTCTCTGTATCTATTGAGATAATCATATGGTTTTATTCTTCAATTTTTTAATGTGATGTTTCACATTTATTGATTTGTGTATGTTGAACCATTCCAGATCACCAAGGACAATTCTCACTTTATGATGTTTAAGTTAGATTTGATCAGCTAATATTTTCTTAAGGATTTTTGCATTTATGTTCATCATGGATATTTATGTATAGTTTGCTTTCTTTGTTGCATCTTTTTCTGGTTTTGGAATTGAGGTGATGCTGATCTTATAAAAAAGGAGTTTGGGAGGATTCCCAATCTTTCAATTGCTTTGCAAGTATGAGAAGAATGGGAAATAGTTCTGCTTTAAATATCTGGTAGAATTCACCAGTGAAGCCATTCAAACCTGGGCTTTTCTTTGGAGTTTTTGGTTGTTTTTTTAAGATTTATTTATTTATATGAAAGGCAGGATTACAGAGAGTAAAAAGGAGAGACAGATCTTCCATATGCTGATTGAATCCCCAAATGGCCACAACAGCTAGAGCTGACTTGATCCACAGCCCAGATCCAGGAGCTTCTTCGAGGTCTCCCACATGGATGTAGGAGTCCAAGTACTTGGGGCACCTTCTGCTGCTTTCTCAGGAGCATTCGTAGGTGACTAGATTGGAAGCAGAGCAGCTAGGACTCTAATTGGTGCCCACAGGGAATGCTGGCACTGCAAATGGCAGTTTAACATCTTATGTACATAGTGCTGACCCTTAGGAGGGTCATTATTTTTTGGTTATCAGTCTGTTTAGGTTTTCTATGTCTTCATGACTCCATTTTGGTCGATTGTATGTGTCCTGGAACCTATCCTTTTCTTCTAGATTTTCTAATTTGTTGGCATATGGTTTTGTGTAGTGATTTTTGATAATTCTTTTGTATCAATTACCTTGTCACAAGGACAAAAGCCACCACAGCCGGTACTGGTATCCAGATGGTGCCTTTTCCCCACCAGTTGCCAGGCACCCTTGTTGGGGAATGAGAAAAAGAAATGTGCTTTTCCTTCGCTGGATTAGGTGGGTACCCTGGCCTTGGTAGGGCTGCAGGCCAGAATCAAAGTCAGTGTGCTCCAGCTCAGAGTCTGGCATTTTCTCAAGCCCTCAGCTGTGGGATTCCTTTGTGTTGTTCCTGCTCTCTGCTGCATGTCCATACTTTCCACACTGCTCCATTGCCTTCCTCCTCTTACTGAGGAATTTCCACTGAAAACATCTCCCCAGATCTCCCCTGGGTATATTGTGCCTCTAGTTTTTTTCTAGTATCTTCCCCTGTTGAGAATGGTTTTTCCCTATTCAGCCATCCTAGAATCCCCAGGCTTATATGAATGAACCTGTGGATCCTTGTGAATCTACTTTAGCCCGTGTGATTTACAAACTGCAGCTTGAGTTCACAGTTAAGCATTTGTGTATGGAGATATTTTACAAAATTAATAAAAAATATTTCAATTTGAACTTTGAGTCTCATCCCACTCACACATTGAAATAACACATGAATGTTTCATGAGTTGATCAAAGATCTAATAAATAGGTATTATGTAACGCATTTTGTTAAATATACAATCGTAAATAGCAACTAGTTGCTGTAGTTGGAGAAATCTGATATGTGACAAGTGAGTGAGAGATAAGTACAACTGTAACGAATAAATGCAAGTGGAATGGTATGTCACAATGTTTAGTAGGTGGCAGAAAAACATTATGACTGAAAGGATACAGGATATTTATGGCTGGAGTTAGTGAATAAAATAACTTTGCACTCTGACTCTTGCTGCCACATCATCAAGATCACTCTCAGTTCTATTGGAGAGTCCATGGGTGATTAGAGGTGACAAGGACAACATTCCATACAGTTCTATCATGGCTGATAGTAAGGAATATGGTAGTTTCTATTTAACAAATATCTGCTGAGGGTGGCCAGAAAAGAAATCCCTGTTCATCACTCTTGTTCGCCTCTAAAATGAGAATATTTTCCTAATAAAAATATTTCAAATTATGCCATCTGGCAAGTCATCTTGCATTATTATAAGTCCAAATCTTTCCATTGATTTTCTTCCAGAAGAATTTGAAGATACTATTGTACTCATTCAATCCTCTTTAAAAGCTAACAGGAATCATGAACCACCACTAATCCTTTGGCAGAGCTCTGTGTGTTTCTTTAGACAACTTTGCCTTTTTTAAAAAAATCTGTTTATTAATGTGTTAGGTCATCCACCTACAGTCTATTTCATTTATGGTAGAGTTTTCCATTTAGGCATCTTGCCAGAGGAAAGGTCATTTTGTGATTAATGTCACTCATCTTATTAGAGAAAACACCTCAACCACCATTATATTCTACTCAGCAGAACTGATGCTTTTCCCACTGTCATTACCTTCAGTGTTCAAAGAATCTGGAAACTTCCTCCATTTCTAGCTTCCAAATGCAGAGTGAGAGAAGGAAATGTCTTCCAGCAAGAATAGAATACAATTCAGGGTGCACCACTGAAACACAGACAAGGCCAATTGGGACCCGCTCAATTTTTGAATTGCAAGGCTCGATGAATTGTGAAGGGGAAAGAGACACTACATCTAAGGCTGTCATACTGAACACTGCACAACTTTTTGGGGTGACATTCAAGACTATAGTGAATGAGACTCTCTGTAATCCCTGGAGTACTTAAACCACCTTTATTCTTTGGCTAAAACTAGTGAAACTGAAAAGTAGAATTATGGAAAAGTAGAATTTCATTGCTACACAGAGCAGAAAGTTGCATTGAGGATTCAGGCTATTCCATATTAGTAATGTTAGAATGCACATTAGAAAAATAAGAAATGATGTTTAAAACTGAAATACCTGTCTCATCCTATCCATAGAAATCAAATCTAAATACTTAATTATTTTATCAAAGATACAATAGACACATATCATTCTCATTAAATCTTGCTAAATATTATGAAAACTCAACAATAACTCCAAGCAATAGGAAGCTGGCATAGCCTTCAAATAAACCAGGGATCAAGCAGGAAAGAGAAATAAGAGAGATAAGATGGATTGAAAATGAGGCTGGTATAAGTTGAACATAGAGATATTTAGCCTTATACAAAACAAAACCCCAAGCTTTAATATAAAGCACATATTATGTATAATAGCAAGATAGTTGATGATAAAGTTCCTTATATTCACAGAGTATTCACATGTCTTTAAATATGTCTGTCTTATGTACTTGGATATGATATTGTGTGCTTTACACAGACAATAGACATAGAAATATATACAAAACATGAGCTGAGGGTTAAAATGTGGACAGATTATGGTGAAAGGCAAAGAAATGATAAATAGATGGATTTATGAATAGATAGGTAGAAGAGAGGAAGGAAAGAAGGAAGTAAGGAAGGAAGGAAGGAAGGAAGGAAGGAAAGAAGGAAGGGAGGAAATGAAAATGGACCAAATGTATTAATGGGTTAATAACCATAAATTTGAAAAAGAGTTGATGGGTTACTAAATGATTTTTTATTTAAACTATTAGCATCAAATATAAGGATAAAGCTCTTTCTATTTTCTGATGTTGTCATTAATATACTGAAATTTAACAAGTTAAATTTTAGTCAAAGACAGTCTTGTGCCTGATAAGTGTCACGGTGATGATTATGCAAAAGTTTACTTTAAGGTAATAATTTTTAAGATAAAAAATGGAAAGTAGAATTTTGCTTATATATGTGCTCATTGTGCTGCTAATTAATACAATTTTTTCCTTGTTCTATTTCATAATACACAGAACATAAAAGATACAGACCAAATTTTCTTACATAGGCATATAAGAATGTTCATATATCAAGCAAATGATAAAATTTTACACAAATGAAAGTACAAATCACTCTTTAACTGGCATAGAAACCCCCCCCCTCCCCATTCTTTAGTCCTCTCTTTGGGGAAACTCCAGAATTTGATTCAATCTGGAGTCATGTTCCACTACACTAGCTCCCAGAGCTAGCCAATTATCTATAAAGGTTTCTTCTTGGATGCCCTCAGTTAGTTCTGTTCATTCAATGGAAAACTTGTGGTACTGAATTTATTTTAAATGACAGGCAGAAAACTCTGTGCTATTTGAATGGCAACTTAACTGTACAATGTAAGTTATTTGATCTAACTTCCCTTAAATTAATTTAATTTAGTTGTCAAAGCTCAAAAAAGATGCTTAGTGTTTCTTATGTTTCATGTGTTTTATGCGATATCTGTTTGACATACAGTGGTGTGTGTGTGTGTGTGTGTGTGAGAGAGAGAGAGAGAGAGAGAGAGACAGAGGGAGAGAAAGAGAGAGAGAAACCATACAATTTTCTTATGCTTTTACAATGAGTATTTTATTGTTTTCTTTTGCTAAATTGAGAAAATTTATATTAACCTATATATATTTGTAAAATAGTATGTAATTTATTTTTATTATAATTTGGATTACACAATTTCTAATATTGTTTCTTAGAATTCCCAATGCATATTCAGAATTATATTGTATCTTATGCTTAGACCATATAACTCCCATGCACAGAACTACAATGAATTGAAAGAACAATCATCTCTGGTGTGATCTAACACAAAGATTAAATCAATTTGTCAAACAAATGTCACATCAAATATGATCATCTCTAATATTCCCAGTTCTGTGTAAGATATTTTAGAAAACATGAAAGCATAGGATATAGTGCTAGCACTGAAGAAAGATTTCTCAGGTTGGTATTTCCCACCTTGAGAAATCCAAGTCTTCACTTAGACACATACTATTAAAATGACAGTATTAGGATGACCAACAGTGATTTAGGGATTAAGAGAATATAACTGAGAAGACTACATAGGGATGTGAGAAGTGAAAAATCTAGCAGTTTAGTATGGGTGATTTCCCTCTGGAACAGGAGGGGAAATCTCATTTTTAAAATTGTAAAATAGATGACAGACAATGACTGAGAGCAGATAATGGGTGAGAACTCTTATTTAGTAGTAAATAGCAGTGTAATGGTAAAGATTCAGTGAAGGAAAGGGAAAATGTGGAGCAAAATGTAGGGGGCATGGCTACAGTCAAAGCTTTTACCTCAAACTGGAACATGGCTCTCTCCTAAGATAAAATTCAAGAGAATCCAAATCAATTTTGTTTCAACAAACTCTCTTGAATACTAGCTGAGATATAATTTCACCATTCACATGTAATTTATATTTTGGGACACCCTCCTGTATACTTCCTTAATTACTCCTCCTCACTCTGTATTCCACAGGTGGGTACCAAGGTGATGAGATCACAATACAAAGTCCTCCTGACTTTAGACAGATCTCTTAGTCCATTTTAGCAAAAATACTTTAGACTTGGTAGTTAACAAGTAGAGAAGTATATCTGGCTCACAATTCCGGTATCAGGAAGACCCAAATAGCATAAAGCTGGCATCCTGGTGAGCCCTCTGGCCTCCCTCTGCAGTCTGCTTCAACCCACAGCACCACAATGTGGTATAGAAGTAAGAAATGACACAGTCATGTGTAGAAGATGGATGTCAAGAAGAAGGGAAGGCATTGAGGAGACTGTTTTTATTACAACCAACTCTCATGGAACTAATGCATTCCTGCAAGACCTCACGTACTCCCTTGAGAGAGCATTAATTCACTTACAAAAGTGGAGGCCCTGGACCAATTATGTTTCACCAGGTCCCAACACTTCAACACCATTATACTGGGGATCAGACTGACAACACATGACTCTTTGGAGGACAAACCCTGCGCTGACTGTAGCAGTCATGTAATATAATTTTTTAGTATGTGAGTAAGAGGTGTCTGGATATCTAAACCAAAAATAATGGAATTGTTTTAAAATGTTAGTTTTGGAGCAATATTCTTCTTAATCATCAGCATGGACACCTAAGAACCTAGTTTTTTAAAAAAGGAGAGGAGGGAGGTGGCAGGGAAGTTTGAAGCAGAAATGGAAGACAGTAAAGAGATGACAAGCATTTCCTAAAGGATATGTCCAATAAATATTTAGAAGATATTCCTGACTTCTGTAGGAAGTTAACCACCAAGGCAACCAGTTGGTATGGAAGCTGCACTGATCATTACAGCAGGCAAGGTTAATATAGGAAAATAAGTTTAGTAAACTTGCCTTTGCACACAATTCTACTTGGGTTCAGGAGTTAAAGTTTGGTTTATATAAACTTTTTCCTGTATTTCCATACTACAAAATGGAACAACAGAGTCCAACACAGGAAAACTAAAAATTTTCCCTGTGGATTTCCATGCATATATAGTACTGATGGTAGAATTCAGATGTACACTGGCTTATATTGTTATCTGTCTTTGTTAGTGATCAGTCAACCACAATGCATTCTGAGTTTGTATCTGCCATCACATACAGATGTTAATAGAGTATCTCCTATCCTCAATCTAGTAAATGAGATAAAACTTTAATATATTAAAAAACAAATGTTTATTGAATTTGTCTCATACTTGGTAACAGATGGATGCTATCTTAGACCAAAATATTGCTGGTCATAAAGAGGGCATACTTAGATTTTTGCAAATCCTCCAAATTGCCTATATAGAAATGGTCCTGCATGTCCCTCACTTGTCCAAAATCAGTTTCCTATCAAGAGGCAAGCATTCAATAGGTATGCAACTAGACTTAAAGTTTTCACTGACATTTTTTTCCCTTTCATCTGTACAGGATTTTCACCAGAAACTTTATCTGGGAAGTACTACATATGTGTCAAAGGAGGAAGCAAAACCTCATGGAGGTGGCAGGGTTTAGCAGGTGACTGGATTTTTATTCATTTGTTATGTCTCCACCTAAATATTATTGGGGCTGTTCCTCAAGGACTGTGAAATTTCATACCTTCAAAATGCCACAGAGGCATGTCTTCCGCAAAGCACAATTCAGGATTTTAAGTGCTGGATGGTAATATATTTATTTAGTCAACAAATGGGCCAGAACATTTGCCCTTTCCTAACTGATGGGACCTGATTTGTCATATTCAAAGTGACTTTTCTCTGTTGGTCCATACATCCTCTTTCTACCTAGTAGAAAGACAGAGTGACAGTGATGGGGGTGCAGAGAGAGAGAATTAATCCCTAATCCACCGTGTAACCCACAAATGGCTGCAATAGCTGGGGCTAGGCCAAACTGAAGTCAGAAGCTTGAAATCCATCCATGGAAATCTCATGTGGGTGGCAGGAGCCCAAGCACTTGATCCATCATCCACTACTTCTCTGGATGCATTAGCAGGAAACTAAATAAGGAGCAAAAGTGCTTAATTATTTGTTTAGTATTTTTTTAGTTTCTTTCCCCCACTGGCATGCCTTCCAACACTATTGGAAGTAACACAGCCCACACACTGATGCCTACCAAAGCATTTACAGCAATGAAGATTGCTACACAGCAATCACCAAGTGAAAAGCAAGTTAACATAATTTGTTTGATTTCCAATGAATGCTAAAAACAGATATCTCAATGCTGCAAATAGCTATGAAGTGAGTCTAATACTAACATTCACACTTTGTATTCAATGGGCTGGATTAATTTGTATTTTCAATTATTTATTCACTCAAAAAATTGTTACTGAGTACTTGTTCTGTGATGGTCACTGTACTTAGTGTTAACTATTAAGTGCAATTATTTTCATGTGAGAACAAACTTTAAAAAGAAAGATTTATTTATTTATTTGAAAGGCAGAGTTATAGAGAGAGAGGAGAGGCAGAGAGAGAGAGAGGGGTCTTCCATCTGCTGGTTCACTCCCCAACTGGCCACAACAGCTGCAGCTGTGCCAGTCTGAATCCAGGAGCCAGGAGCGTCTGCCAGGTCTCTCACGCAGGTGCAGGGGCCCAAGGACTTGGGCCATCTTGTACTGCTTCCCAGACCACAGCAGAGAACTAGATAGGAAGTGGAGCAGCCGGGTCTCAAACTGGTGCACATATGGGATGCTGGCGCTTCAGGCCAGGGCGTTAACCCGCTCCACCACAGCGCCAGCCCCAAGACCAAACTTTTTCAAATGCCATTGTAATGCACAGCTTCACATAAGGTGCACCAACTCCTTCCAATCCTGTATGCAGAACTGGAAATATTTTCACATAATGAGATACTAAACACAAGCATGAAATGTGTATTCCCACATGGTAAATGTGGCTGAAAGAGGAAATTAAGAGGGTAAAATCAGGGCAGTAGTTGGCACTTGATAGGAAAAGAGGCAATTTCAAAATGGCAGCATCACTTCCTCTGATTATTAATAAATAAATATTGATGTTAATTTAGCTCTTTCCATCTTCAAATCACTTTACAATTATTAATTGGTCCTCTTAGGACTATTTGAAATATAATTTCTGAAGTTTGCCTTTAAGTAGAATTTTCAGGATGGTATTTCTTGGTTTCAAGTATAACATCTTTTTGTCACTTTATTTTATTTTTATTTTTTAATTGTCAGTAAAAAAAAATCCAGAATTTAAGTCAGAAAGATGAATGCAGCTATATGGACATTCCAGGGAAGATTATTTCAGGACAGTATAATGCCAGGAGATACTGGCATATTCCCATAACTGTGGACCAAGATCTTGATTCAGTTCCTGAAAGGTCATTGGCTAATATGAAGCTACTTTCAGATCATCAAATGAACCCCACTTTGGTGACCAAACTGTAGCATGGGGTATTTTATGCCAGAAATTTTGACTCAGCCCATGGTTATTTCCTATTGTCTGCTAATATCTACGCATCTTAGTTCTATGCTTTTTTTTTTTTTTAAAGAGAAGCATTTTCTAAATTCTAGATTTTTAACTGCCATTTATCCAATGTTTCTTAAGTTAGTCAATAGAAAATAAAAAGTAAAACTACAAAAATCATCTCATAGCTCATAGACTAACAAAAGGGCAATGGATTGATTATATGAACAAGCACACCACAGTATGCTTTTGTCTACTAATAGGGTTTGGTTTTTTGAGAAATTATGTTCCACAAAATTTAGGGGAAATGTACAAAGAACTCCCATATATCCTAACAACCCCTGTATCCCCATTTTGCAATTTTCCCTGGTTATTAACATCATACATTAGTGTGGTATATCATTAAACTTGATAAGGAAATATGATACATTACTATTAACTAAAGTCCATAGTATATGTCAGGATTCACCCTTCATGTCACGTATCTCATTTGTTTAGATAAATCTTTAATGACATTTAACAATATGTATCCTGTATTATACTATAATATAAAGCAATTTATCTTCTAATGTGTCCCAGTGTGTTGACTGGTTAGAGTTCACTTACCCTGTGACTAATCACCTTCATCCAAGGCATTCCTGCAGTTCAAAGAGTTTGTGTCCCCTGATTGCACAAAATGTTTGTACAACCCCAAGACACCTATATGAATTTGAGAATGGAATAGTGACTAGAGAGGTTTAAGTCAACCAGGGTAATATCCACACTATGAAGATGATTTGCAACTAGTTCCCAGGTAACCTGCCCTTTCCGCAAACATCTACCTTGACCAAGCAAATGTCTACTGTACATCAACGAGGAGCAAGCTTTGTGTCTCAGCACAATTATAGAAACAGTGATTCACAAGCTCATTGTTTGCCTCTACTTGAATTAAAAAATTGATTATGGGAATATAATTGTATTCCTTCAATCGATTATCAATAAGACTACTGCCAGCTATTCTTTATTTTTCAGTGTGATTGATAATCACACATAAGTCTGTTTTATTTGTTACATAACTTGATGCATGTAACCACCCTTTAAGGAAAGAATAAAATCTAAAACCAAACTCAAACTTCTGGAACAGCCAACAGTGGCAACATACTTCTAGGTTTCAATCCTCAGTTTTACTAGATGAATATAAACTTTAAATTTGATTCTCTAACCAAAATGCTTATTTTAGTTGATGCCTGTTTTCTTAGGTCCACTGGGCAAGAAGTCTCTCTGTCTTGTGACAATTGCATTTCAATTATCCTGACTTAAAGATAAGACTGGGATCCAACAGTTGGTGATGAAAGAAGAACATATGCAGTTTAACTCAACTGGATTCATAAAATATGCACTGGAACACCGTGTCTGTCATGTATCTTGTCCAATCAAAGAGCTGCTAGCCATTTCTTTTAGTTTGCCACATCTATCATCTCTTTAATTTCTGAGCTGTCCAGGATCATCACAGGATCCAGGAAGAATTTCCTTTATCTACAATATTATGAATATTTCTGTTAACTCTCAGAAGACAATCACTTAAATATTTTTTAAGATTCATTTTATCTATTTGAAAGACATTTTTACAGAGAGAGGAAGAGACAAAGAGGTCTTCTATCCACTGGTTCACTCCCCAGATGGAATGCTTTCTTGCAGATTATTAAACACAAATATGCTGGCTTATAGACATTACATTTTTTTAAAGATCCGGTGAACTTTGATGGGCCAAATCTTACAGTTAGGAAACAGAAACAGTCAACACAACTTATTGTTCCCCATAGCAAAATAGGCATAAAACTACATTGCAGTTATATTGCTAATTTTGTCTCCTATTCTCCAAATTCATTTTTCCAAAAAGATTTATTTATTTATTGAAAGTGAAATTTACACACACACACACAGAGAGAGAGAGAGAGAGAGAGAGAGAGATCTTCTGTTTAGTGATTTGCTTCCTAGATGGCTGCAACAGCCAGGGTTTGGCCAAGCCAAAGCCATTTTCCAAGAGCTTCATCCAGATTTCTCACATGGGTATCTCACAGGGGTCCATACATTTGGCCCATCTTCTGCTGCTTTTATCATACCATTAGTAGGGAGCTGGAACAGCTGGGACTTGAACCAGTGCATATATGGTATGCTGGCATCACAGGTGGAAGCTATATATGCTATGCCACAATGCTGGTCCCTATACTCCAAGTACTAAAGTTGAAAGAGACTATCATTTTTATTACTCTTGGATCCCTTAAATGAGGTGATCTTTCTCTGGCACATGATAAAATATCTATTGTTGAGTGAATTTGAAAGATAAAGATAAAAAAAAATAAAAATAGATATGGAGAGTATTGCTGGTATAGAAAGTCAACTTTCTGTAATACTTCAATGAGTTGGCTTAAAAAATTAACTTTATTGCCCAATCCTCATTCCTAATCAATTTGAAATGGCACAAAGAAGATGAAAGGAAGGAAAAGGTATATTCTTATGTCTGGTAATATCATACCATGAAATCTTGCTCAGAATATTACTTCTTTCTCAAATGCAGCCCACTTTTGTCCTTGAAGTCCTTCTCTAAATGCTGCATTAAATCACTGAGGGTACAGATACTGGTACTAATAAGAGTGATTCTCTATTTCTTCAACCAGCAGACCTATCATAATGACTGATAAAGGAAATTTCAAATTCCCATCAAAGAATATCAAATCTATTCAGAATATATGGTTTCTTGGAGAATCAAAGGAAAATGGCTTCATCCTTAGGGCATTCTCAGGAAAGCTGCTATGCTCCTACTACTGGGCCAGTTACCTTACTAGGACCCCCTTAGTAAGTCATATACCCTCTCATTTTCCCATAACACTGTATTTTAATTGCCTATGCACTTATTCATCTTTTCTATCTAGGCTTAGTTTGCATTGTGAAAAAGAGCCTGTTTGCCTTGCTTGATGTTTCATTCCTTGTGCTCAACTTGATGTTTGAAATATAATATGAGGGGAGGGAAGGCGGGAAAGTAACAGATTTAGAAATAATGAATTTTCTGTAAACCAGTCCTAGTAAATTATGGTTTAAGTATTTCTCCTAAAATATTGATTAACAAGAAAGTCCTAACCTGTTCGGAAAACAAAAAGCTATTTAGCAAGAGAAAATAGCAATTCCACAGATCTTTGAACCATCCTTGACACTATGATTAGCCTTGTTTTTCCATGCCCATCTGTCTTATATTGGATGACAATGGATTTAATGACCTCAGCTATAAGTTACTGCTCTGCTCCATGGATATCTAATCACCATAGCCCAATGTGAAGATAGCCCTTGTCCTTACGAAGTATGGTGCACTGCCTTGATTTGTATTATGTTTACTTGACGCCTTTTCCTTGGTTGACACTGTGCTTTTTGGACTACATTGGTTTTGTGTCTCTTCGGTCATCTGAGAGAGTTTAACTGGCTTGTGCCCTATGGGACTTGTTATTCATCCAGTGCAGACTGTTTCTGTCTACTTACTACTGCAGATTACACCTATGTCTTATTGCTCATACTAACTGATGTCAGGTATCTTGTTATATATTGCTACATTATTCTTTCAGTGGTTAGGAATAGGCACCCAATATGTTTAAAAATGATTAAAGCTATAAAGGTACAGGGCTTGCATTGGGGAACAGGGGGTTCAGACACCACTTGGGACACCTATATCCCTTATTGGAGTACTTTGTTCATATCCCAGTTACTCTACGCTTCCTATCCAACTTCCTGGTTATGTGTCTGGGAGACATAGGATGATGGCCCTCGTGCTTGGGTTCCTGCAATGTGAAAAACCAGGATGAAGTTCCTGGTTCCTGGTTTGGTATAGTCTAGCCCTGACTATTTGACTCATTTGGGGAGTGAATCAACAGATAGAAAAAATCCATCTCTCTCTCTTCATCTGTCCATCTCTTTCTCTCTCTGTCAAACTGCCCTTCAAATAAATCAATAAATAAGTAAACAAATAAATAACTCTCTTTTGAAAAGTAAAAGGATCTGCCACCCACATGGGAGACCCCAATGAAACTCCAGGCTTGTGGCTTCAGACTGGCCCAGTGCAGGCCATTGAGGCCATGTGAGGAGTGAACCAGCAGATGGAAGATCTCTCTTTCTCTGTCTCTCCTTCTCCTCTCCCTCTATAACTCTGACTTTCAAAATAAATAAATAAATCTTTAAAAATTAGATAAAATAAAATAAAATTGATATTCTTAATATATTCAATTCATATGTGCTTTCTCCAAATCTTGAAGATTTTGGATTTATTTTATTAATTTAAGATACTCAAGAAATAGTTTTCAAAAGCCATTGATTGTATGCCTATCATTTGTATTTTCATTGGATTTAAACAAAGCATTTATGCAGGTGTTTTTGTTTTCTTTTATTTTTACATTGGACACCAAATGCCACCAGATGCCATGGCAAGCCCTACACCCTTCCCCCTATCCTCAAACATGCAGATCTGGACTCCATACACATTGGTGTCCCAAATGACATCTCAGCAGTCGAAGGGTCAGAAACAAAAAGCTCCAAGTTCACGAGATTTAAAGGCAAGTTATCAGGAGCTGGACTGGAGCTCCAAACCATACAGGCTATAAGGTCAGAGCTTAACTGTTTTTTCATTTTATTGCTCAAGGACAAGAGAACTTGATGCATGAAACCCCAGCACCATAAACTGCCCACTGAGCTGGCCATTTCATCACGTATGGTTGCAAGTTGAGTACTGACCACACAATTTAAATCGACAGCCGCAGGGCCCTGGTGCGGATGTGAGAAGCAATGTCACACACAACATCTTTTTCCTAATTATTAGGACCTGGACAGGTGGCAGGAAGGGAATGAGGGGTGTGAGTGGGGGGAGAGGGAGGGGTTGGAGGCACAGTGACATTTCCCATCTCAGGAGTACAAGATTCATTACCTCTGATGAAAAGTCACCAGGCTGTGGTGAGTCCTGACATACTCTGTGACAGGAGAAAGTGACATGGCCGTTTGACATTCAGGGCTAGAAGGTTGCCGGTCTGTAATCACTAGTTAAAATTGAATCTTGTACATTGCACCCTGCCAGCACAGCTCAACTCTTGATAATTATTTGGATGCTACTGTATTTGGATTTTATTTCCCCAGCAGAGAGGGGAAGTTGGATTTATAGTTTACTGCTGGGTTAAGATTGGAACAGGCTAGATCTTTTTTATGGTTAATATGGCAGAGCCAAATAAATCTGGAGATGTTTTTTGTCCCTATTTTAATTCAAAACTACTTGGAAGGGGGAAGGGGAGCCACAAGGAATCAAAGGGTGCGTCTTCTAATTTTTCACAAACAAGCTGTGATTCTCTCTGAGCTAACATTTTCCTCTTATTTCTTCATACTTCATGATGCTTTAAACCAGCCATCTGGACAAGGAAGGGGTTGGAAAATACTATTTTGTAACTGCTATAGCCTAATTACCTATTTATATTTCAGGACTTAGATGGTCAATGTCAATTAAACACTCACTTTTCCTTTGCCTTAAGGTCAAGGAAAGGTCAAAAGACATGTTCACAGTAGGTCATCTTAGTATAATTACAGGGTGGACTTGAACTGTTGGAGTTGCAAACTGGCATGCTAGAATCCTAAACTAGAATGTTTACCTGCCCTCTTCTACTCGTGAAACATCTGGTCGTTGCAGAAGCACAGCCATTCACACCATTAAGCCCAGAAGGATTCCTGATGTCCGGCTTGACAGGCTTCATCCAGCATTTTGAGGAGTCACAAGCCAAACGTTTGTAGAAGGGTAAAGTGATCACCACATCTAACTTTATGTATGGAAAGAATAAGTGCTGTTGGTACATGAGGGGTCAGATATGCCTTGGAATGGAAAAAAAGAAAAATATCTGATCAAAGTTATCTTTACCACTAATATGCCTCAAGGTCTGAAATTCCAACATATAATTTAAATGAAAGCATCATACTTCCAAAGATTCCTAAACATATCACCATTCTTCATAGAGAAAATAATTCTCAAACTCAGTCAAAAATAGCGGTGAGAATATTTTCAAGCAAGGTGTGCAGGTTCTGAGGATTGTTATTCACTGTTATGGAGAATTCTTTGCTGGTGCCAAAGCCTGATTTCTGTAAATTGATTGTGGTCCAATCATTCACAGAAAACTTATGTCCACTGAATTAGTAGGATTGACATAGGAATCCAAATGCTGATTTACGTAATTTACAATGAGAACTAATAATTGAATAATATTTGGAATATGCAAATTCCAAATGCCCAGCACAAACACTAAGGTAACTGAGATAAATCCACAACAAAAGATGTCCTGGTGATCAATGAATAGGAGCATTGTGAGCACAATGCATCTAACTCCTTATTTATATGGTAGGTGTGGCTTGAATATGATCTTCACCAAATATGAGCCTTAACATTCTGAGATAGTGTCTTCCATTGAAGTCCCTTTTCTCTTGAGAAACACTAGGGTGGGTAGTGCCATCTCCTCCTCTCTGTCTTCTCCTTTGTTCGATGTTCTACAGCAAAGACCTGCCCCACTGCACATCACTACTGCACACGGAGTGTATATTTTGATATCACAGTTCAGCTTTCATGAGGCTGTCCTGTTCCTGCTCTTTAGTTAGATATTATCATGAAAAGGCCTCCAAAGGGGCACAGTTTACCTCACTTGTAGATATAAAGAATTTAATGTGAGCATGCTCATAACTTGCCTTCACTCCATTAGAAAGTACATTGATAAAGTGAGTACAATTTTAGGAGAGAATTTCTCATCTAAAGCATGGATTTCTGAACAGGGAAGACTCTGGTAAAGCAGCTGAGTTGGAAAAATTGGACAATATGGTGTTAGAATGAGAATACCTAGGACAAAGACATGAACAATGAAATGAGAATAGAAAACATTGTTAGAAGAGGGACAAAAACTGATATATCAAAGGGGCAGAAATTATGCCTTCTATTTCCCAGTAGGGACACTGTGAAAAGTGACTTGGATGCTATGGGGACTGAATAATGATCCCACAGTAATGGAACTGAGATATCTGGCTTGGTTTGATGTGGTGAGCTTAAATGAATACCAAAATTTGTTAAGTCATTTTGCATATCAACTCCTCCTAGTTGTAAGACTGGATTCAGTATAGTTTCTTTCTTCCTGTAAACAGCACCTCCTTCATTTTGGAAGAATAACCTTAGTGACTGTCTAGACCACAAGGCAAAAAGGCAAAGCAGAAACAAATAAGAGATGTGGCACACAGAGTCAAGCTGTTTCCTTTGATGCTGACATCCCATATGAATGGTAGTTCTTGTCCTAGCTGCTCTTCTTCTGATCCAGCTCCATGCTAATGGCCTGGGAGAAACAGCTGAAAATGCTGAAGGTGGCCCAAGTGTTTATACACCTGTCTCCCTCTTGGGAGACCCAAATGAATCTCCTGGCTCCTGACTTTGGCCTGGCCTGGGTCATCGCTGGCTGTTGCAGCCATCTGGCCAGCAAATGGAAGATATTTCTCTTTCTCTCTCTCTCTTTCTCTCTCTCTCTCTCTCTCTCTCTCTCTCTCTCTCTCTCTCTTGACTTTGAAAATAAATAATTGAATCTTTAAAAAATAAAGATAGAAATGTCACCATCACAATTGCTCATGGAAACCAGGGGGTGTTAAAGTCTTCATATCTCTGTGCTTGAAAATGGACCATTTCTTCTTCTCTACCAAACTGAATTCCAAACATCATGTATAATCCATTTCAATTTTCCTTCTTACTTGAAATATCATGACTTCATGTAGCAAGTAGAGGTGATTAGACTTGATCAATTTTGTGTAAAATTATCTTATGTTTTTGTGTTTGATTTTAGAGTTGTTTATGGGTTTCCTATTTCAACACTTTGCTTGAATGAAGAACTGAATCCTGCAAGGACAGAAGTTTTGGAGACGTAAAAGTATTCTTTTAACATTTTGGGAACTCAATAGTCTTCTCACATAAGGAAATGTGAATATGAGCCTCAAAGCTCTCTTCCGAATTGGATGAAATGCAAAAGGACTATGGAATATATCACAAGGCAACAAAAATGTTTGTTTAATTTACAGAAGTAAATTATTTTGTTACTTTACATATTTACAAAAATTATTTTATTTTCCTTTTTAATTGCTTATTTATTTATTTGACAAGTAAAGTGAGAGAGAGAGAGAGAGAAAAGAGAGAGAGGGATCACCCATCAATTGGTTCACTCCTCAAATGATCACAACATTCAAGTCTGGTCCAGACCAAACCAGTAGCCAGAAACTTCACTATGGTCTCCCACATGGGTAGAAGGGGTCCAGTTACTTTGGCCATATTCTCCTGCCTTCCCATGCACACTAGCAGGCAGCTAGATCTGAAGTCAAGTTTCTGGGACTCAAACCAGGATATCAGTTTAGAATGTTAGCTAAGTGTTGGCTTAACAGTCTGCTCAGTCTGCAGCAACAATTTTCAATGATTTTTGCTAATGTAAATTTTCCTCAAAGTTCTTCAACCAGGCTAAAAAATCTTGAAGATGATTATACTATTTTAGTTCCAGTTTTCCTTTTCCTGAGGAACAGTGGAAGACAGGAAGGAGCAATGTGTGTTTCTTTAATTTGCACAAGTCTGTTCAATATAATTTAAGTGAAATATCATGAGTGATATGACCCTAGGCTGCAGACACATGCTGGATATATCTAAGGATAGCAACAACAAATTAACAACACCAGCAAGAACTCAGCCCAAAGCAATCACATCAAGGTGTGGATGCACCTTTATGACTGAAACACAGGAATTCTGTACTCCCAGAGCATAAAATTGTATTTTTAATATTTTCATTTAAAATTTTTGCTTATTATTCAATTTGTTTGAATGGGACAGAGGGTGGGAGAGAGAGAAAGAGAAAAAGAGTTCTAATCAGCTGATTCTCACCCCAAAGGTCTGTGTCTACCATGGATGCAGTAGGCTGACACTAAGAGCCCAGGATTCAGTTCAAGTCTTCCACCTTGATAGCAGAGACTCAACCACTTGAGACATCATGGCTGCCTCTTGGGATGTGCGTTAGCAGGAAGCTGGATTGGGAGTGGAGGTGGTACCCAAACTCAGGCACTCTGATATGGCATGAGGGCATTCTAAGTAATATCTGAACGACTAGGTCCAATATGCCAATATTTTCACATTATAATATATTATAATATTTTATCATCAGACATCTTTCAAACATCACCTTACATACATATATTTCTCAAGAAGCTAGCTTTCTAGGGGCTGGCTCTATGGCGCAGCAAATTAATGCCCTGTCCTGGGATGCCAGCATCCCATATGGGCGCTGGTTTGAGACCCAGCTGCTCCACTTCAAATCCAGCTCTCTGCTGTGGCCTGGGAAAGCAGCGGAGGATGGCCCAGGTTCTTGGGCTCCTGCACCATCATGGGAGACCTGGAGGAGGCTCCTGGCTCCTGGCTTCTGATTGGCACAGCTCCGGCCATTGCGGCCAATTGCCAAGTGAACCATCGGATGGAAGACCTCTCTCTCTCTGCTTCTCCTCTCTCTATGTAACTCTGACTTTCAAATAAATAAACAAATCTTTAAAAAAAAAAAAGAAGCTAATTTTCTGGAACCTTCCATTCAACAACTCCTAGTTGTGAACCTTTCCCACAGCTCTTGATGCGATTAGCATTCTGGAATATTGAGCAGAAGTAATTTTATCATGCAATCAAGAATGCTTCAGTGAAGGTTACACGATAGTTAGCACTGAAAATTTAAAGAAAGGAAGTATATTTCTCATAGTCAAAGCCTGCAAATATTTAGGAGCTTTGTATTTTATATTGTTATAATCTTAATATTTGTGCTAGCATCCTTTAGAAGTTTATTGATTACCTGCATTGGCATTACACAAGTGGGGATAGGATAATCAATACCTCATTGAACCGGAAGAAAGGGAGCGAATTTGTCACAGCCTCAGGTGAAGCCCAAAGATTGGGCCACCGGATTTGAATAGATTTTCTTTACTTTTTTGGAGTCTGTAGGCACCTTAGAAGGAAGATTTTTCTTGCTGAGTAGGGTCTGAGGTCATTACTAGTCTCAGGATCATTAGAAACAGGAGTCTCCTTTTCCTCAAATTCCCCTTGGGAATGTCTCTAACAATAAGGCAGCAAGCACTTTCCTTCTCTCTTCCTGGGGATGTTAATTCACATGTAGAGGGAAAATGTGGGTTTGCCTTTTCTGCTTCTCTTTTAATCAAGGTGATTTTCTGAAATGCAACTGTAGAAAATATAGTCTTTTATTTTAGGATCAACAACAGTTTTTACAGTGTTAGGCAAACCTGAGCCCCTCCTTAAAATGTCAGGAAAACAAAACCTGTTCTCACCTGAAAGGCCTCTTCACTTGTCTTCAAAGGATTTTTTAGGCTGTTCCCCTTAAGCTGCTTTCTCCTTCTGTGCAAGTTTCCAATCCCATTCACAAACTGTTGCCATGGTAAATAATTATATCACAGATGAATTGTGTACACTTCCTTTTCATAGCTGGAAGAGAAATTGTAGAGGAAAGGGAAAAAAAAATAAAAATCCTTTAAAATTATAGGGGAGATAGCTGAGGAACGATTGCCTCCTCGTTAACATAATTAGCTCCATGAATTATAAATTGGTATTAGAACTTGCTCTTCATGACAAAAGGAGTAATTATATTTACTCATGTAAAATTAAACAATACCAAAAAATTAATGGGACTCACCAGAAGCTCTCTTGACATTATCATAAAATTCAGAGATTGGAATATCCCACTCTGAAGTGATTCAAGCGGTATAAACTTTAAGGCTGCTAGAATCTGTTCTGTAGAAATATATCTCCTGGCTACTTCATAATTGAACTCTCTTGTTCAAAAATAACATAAAAACATAAACACAAACACATAGCAACAACAAACAACCCTTAAATTGCTTCTTCAATAGATTGATGTACAGAAAAGATGAAATTTTCTGAAACTAAGTGAAATCTGGGTATAATTTCCCACAAAAGGATTTTTTTGTTGACTATTTCAAAGTAAGAGCCCTCAGAATGGAGGGTGACCCATTTATTTAAACAAGTTTCAAGTGTATCTAAAAATGGAGCTGATGTGAGAAAAGGTTGATTTGTTTAGCTAGCTTTACTAGAAAGATTTCTCATGGTGGTAGAAAAGCGGTAAGGTCTGTACGTGTTGAGCTACCCAAAGATCAATAATTGCCAACGCCTCATTCCAAAAGACTGGATGACTGGCTTGATTCTAGGAGGAGAGACTAAGTAGAAAGGGCTGCTATTTGCACCAACTATGTAAGACTGTTATAGTCACAGGCAATTTTGGTTCCTTGTAAAATTGTGGGATAATGTTTACAAGTCTTCTCATTCTTTCTCATTCTCTCTCTCTCTCTCTCTCTCTCTCTCTCTCTGTCCAAGAGAATGGTTGAAGTTCTAGAGCTTATCACTCTTATTATCTTCTAGATAGTAATATTTGGTTCATTGCTCCTATATATTTTCACAATTTGCGTAAATGTTGAATTTCCTATGTTTCCTTAGTTTGGCCAGATTCTGATGTAGTACACTAGAGTTCACTTTGCAAGCTAGACACAGATTCAAAAGGCAATCACATTTCTCTCAGAAAGCAATTTCTATGGGATCCAATCACTTTCTAATACTCTGTGAATTATTCTAAAACATCCACTCACTTCTGTGTGTCATTGTGTTAGGCATTTATACCACTGTTCACTCTTGTAAAATATATGCCTCCTTTAAAATATATGACTAATTGGGCCGGCACTGCAGCTCAATAGGCTAATCCTCCACCTGCGGCACTGGCACACCAGGTTCTAATCTTGGTTGCTCCTCTTCCTGTCCAGCTCTCTGCTGTGGCCTGGGAGTGCAGTGGAGGATGGCCCAAGTGCTTGGGCTCCTGTACCCGCATGGGAGACCAGGAGAAGCACCCGGCTCCTGGCTTCGGATCAGCACGGTGCGCCAGCTGCAGTGTACTGGCCGTGGCGGCCATTGGGGGGTGAACCAATGGTAAAAAGGAAGACCTTTCTCTGTGTCTCTCTCTCAATGTCCACTCTGCCTGTCAAAAAAAAAAAATATAGATAGATAGATAGACAGATACGATTAATTGAATAAATTAGCTCTCTCATGAAGCTACTGGCTCAATTCCATGGCAGGGGAAGAAAATACCCATGCCTGGGTAGAATCCTGGTATTCTTCAATAAATTTTAATTTATGTATTCATTCAGCTACTAAGTTTTCTTATAGAAGTTCTAGAGCATGCACAACTGTACACTGCATGCTAGCAATGGGGGAAGGAGAGCAACAAATAACATCAAAAGATGCCCCCTGTGCTTTCAGAATTTATGAATCCTAGAAAGTCAGTCTATCATTTGGAATAATGTGTAGCCAAAATGATGTTTACAATGAATCCTTAAGAATATGACAAACTGATTAAATCATATGTTAAGAGAAAAGGCAAGATACAAAATTGCTATTCTAATGATGCCTGGTATGTGCATATGGTGTAGCAATCTGTCACTGCTTTGCCTCCTGGCTATCCTTCCCACTCCAGAACTTCCTAGAGTCCAGATTGAGTCACTTTACTTTTGGGAGTATTTTCTAGTTGTCTCTCAATTTGCATCTCAGAATGTTAATTTAGGCCACTTAATCAGACAACCCAAGGAAGGTTATACCTCAAGGAGGAATCAGCAACTCACACCAGAGTATCATTGAGGGTTCTTATCAGAAGGCAGATAGTGGATGACTCAGAAGGGTTAATTGAGGACAGATTATTAAAATACAGAAATAAAAAATCAATAGAGTTTAGAATAATCAGTAAGGATAATACAGTGTCCCAGGACTAGCTACAATGGCATTAATTACCATATTCTGAAGCAGCAAGGGAAGTAACTGGAAGCCACAGATTGAAGCAAGATCCTGTAGGAGAGATGAACAGAGCTGGAGCTATGGCATTTTGTATAAGCACACAGCCGATACATGGCAATGTACCCAGATGTGAAAAAGAAGAATGACTATCCTCAAGTCATCTGCCCTCTGGTGTTTTGAAGGCAATTTCTATTGGCCATACTGAACAGAAAGCTAGAGGGCCTGTGACCTGTAATTCAGTTCATGAAAATTGGTCCCATGGGACACAGAGCAACACTGGAAGAGTGTGAAGTGTGGATCTAGAAGGACAAATAGAAAATAGATCACACAAATGAATAAACAGCTGAGACCAAGAGATAACTTGTCAAAATATTAGCAAAATTTTCACCACAGAAAACAAGGTATTTCCAAATGAAAAAAATCATTTAATCTATTTTTTAAAATTTATTTTGGAACTAGAAGTATTATTGAAAAATATGAATCACACATTTAAGTCAAGTATTTATTAATCATTTGTTAAAACCCAAGTTACCTCATGAACAAGATATTTTCAAAGGCAAGTTTGTTATATGAACATATATGAGAATGAATAGTGGGTTTCTCTGAGAAAATTTTCTCTATCATTGGTAATATCCTTGATTAAATTTTCTGGTCTTTGCTCATAGTATTGCTTTCTCTACCTCTATGCCTTCCTTCTTGAGCACCCAATAAGGTTGGTCTTATATTTTGTTTATTTTTGAATAGTGTGGCATGGCTTACAATTACTATTTATTGTTTATAAGCAACTCATTAAGCATATATGTAATAGTTATTTACTGCAGCAAAAATTGATACTCCAAACATTTGTTTTTGTTCCTCCTCAACAGACTGATATAAAATATATAATAGAAAAATATTGTTGTTTGGATTTATTTTGTAACAGGTCATATTAAATTTTACAGTTTTAAAAATGACTCTCTGCTTTGTTTCCTAGACTATTTATTGAATATATATGATAGAAATCTCTGCTTAACTCTGTTTTTGTTGATGCTCTATAATTACATCAAGATTTTTTACATTTGTTTATTTTCATTTACTTTAGAGGCAGAGGTTGGGGGAGCTAGTGCAAATACCCACAATAGCTAGGGCAGACCAGGTGGTATACAGGAACCTGGAACCCCATGTGGTCTCTCACATGATGGGCAGGGACTCAAGCATTTTGGCGATCATCTGTGGCCTCCCAGGATGGATTAGCAAGAATTTGGATTGGAAGAAGAGGTGCTGTGACTTGAACCAGAACTCCAATATGGGATGTAGACATCCCAAATGGGAAGCTTATCCTATTGTGCCACAACGTGTGCCCTTCCATAAAGATTTTTTTTGATAAAATTTTTATCAAATATATGTTTATATATCATATATATATATATAGAGAGAGAGAGAGAGAGAGAGTAATGTGTTCCAAATGTGATGAATATTGAGGGCCACTAAGGAAGAAACTAGAGAGGTTATGGAGGGGAGAAGCTGCTATAATCTAAAAGTTGTACTTTGGAAATTTATATTTATTAAATAAAAGTTGAAAAATAAATAAAACAAGAAACAGAGATGCATTTTTAGATATTATATATAATTAAGCCTGATAATACACAGACAAAATAATGTCAAGTCCAGAAATTGAAAATGCTTGGCAACCCTAATAGTACATATGTACCACTCCCAAGGTGAGCACCACAGATGGCTCAGAACCCATCAAGAGTGGGAAACATTTAGCTCATGGGCTGTACAAGGATCATGGAATCATTTGGTCTGTCCCTTCCAAGGCAACGCAGGAAGGACTTGAAATTCTCTAAATCTATAGCAGGCCAAATTTTAAGTTCATAATTTCATATGTCTAACAGATGATATAAATATTCAAATCCCTTGCAGAAAATGGGTTTCCCACCCTACTACTAGATCTTGACAATTTTATAATCTTGCTCTTTCTAGTTCTATCAACATTCCAATTCCAAGGGGTCAGAACAAAAGCATAAGTTCTGCAAATGCCCAAATTATCAGAATTATTTTTCAGCCTGTCATATTCCAAAGGAAATAGCTTTTAGAAATTATACATTTGACTCTATAGTAAGTTAAATGAATGAGTTTTCTTTGGTATTGTGTTGGCGTTAAATAGGTGGTGCATGATTCAGAACTATAGAATTTGAATACAAAATATTACTTGATGCTTATTCATAATCATTGAAAGTCATCAAGAAAAGGGATTTGAAGTAGTAAAGTTTAATTTTATAATAGTATCAGCTATGGAGTATTTGATGACTACTGGCAGATTATTACCTGGTTTGAACTTGTTAAAAAGCCTAATGGGCTCTCATTACTACTCCAATGTTACAGTTTAAGAAACTGAAGTTTCAGAGAATTGTAAACATTACCTAGGCTCACTCAGCTAATACCAAATATACACTCTGTGCAATAGTAAGTATCATATATGAAGGAGATAAGTTCACAGTAATTTTATAAAATAAGTATCACATTAATGTTTGAAATGAGTAAACTGGATTGAATTTGCCAAAACCATCTGGGTGCCAGGTTCACAGCTGAGATTTGAATCTAAGGCTGTGAACTTGTTGAGCTAGATGATTTTTATCCTATCATCAACGAAGTATCTAATATCCCCATGACATTGCTTAAAAGTGTCAACATGACTTATAAATAAAAACTCATACTATATTTGACTTTAAGTTCTTTGGATCATAAATTGATTCTTCTATATGGTTCAATTTGTTCCAATTCTAGGCTGTAAAAATAAGAACACAATTCTCACTGTTATCCACCAAAAATCCAAACAAGGAAGTTCAGCTGAATCAAATCCACATGAGCATCTGGAAATAATTGATAGTAGTCATAGGGCAAAATGAAAGTGATTATCAGGGGCTGGTGCTGTGTCATAGTGGGTAAAGCTGCCACCTGCAATACCAGCATCCCATATGGGCACCGGTTCAAGACCCCGCTGCTCCACTTCTGATCCAGCTCTCTGCTATGGCCTGGGACCCACGTGGGAGACATGGAAGAAGCTCCTGGCTTCAGATCGGCACAGCTCCAACCATTGTGGCCACTTGGGGAGTGAACCGGCAGAGGGAAGACCTCGCTCTTTCTCTACCTCTCCTTCTTTCTCTGCATAACTTTTTCCAATAAATAAATAATAAAAAATAAAGTGATAATCAGATCATAATCTATAGATAAATAATAGATTGCAACATTTGAATTAATACTGCGTATGCTTCAAAGCCCCTCATTGGCTGGATGCTGAGTATCTACCTTAGTAACAAGTGTTGCTGGAGATCTGAGTGGCATGCAGGCTGGCTGCTTGCCTGCTGGCTGAAATCCTTATCAGGGCAAGCTCCAAAAAAGAAGTTATTTCACCTAAAGCCTGTCGACTCCTATTAGATCACCATGGGCATTAATTTCAATTTTCATGTTTCTGCACTATAAAAAAATGAACAAAAAAAAACTTAGTATGTGCCAAAGCTTGGCTGCCAACTGTTGGGAAAAAAATTTGATTTCTATTGAATACTGCACTTTGGAATGAAAGAAAACATTGTCTAAATGAAGCTGAGGCTTTCAGTCACCTATGCCTATATTACTGTGAAATCAATTATGTTGGGCGCTTTGGAAAGTTACTGATTGTAGCAAATTGAATGGCCTTCATTTCAGCATAATTTGGAGAGGTTGATGTAATCAGAGACCTTACACCACGATGAGATACAAGAATCGTGATATTCTGATGGGAAAAAAAGCCACAGTGGTTAAGCTTGTTTCGAACCTTCCTCTTACTAGCTGTAACGCTTTCCTAAGTACAAATGAAATTGTTTTGATGAAGGCAGCAATGGTTTTGAAGGGATGTGTGAGGGGGTAAGGGTGTGGAAATATGATTGCTGGAAATCACACAATTGTCATCAGATGCAAGGAGGCTGCAGGATCTAATCCTAGGCCTAATCACCTGCAAATGAAATACCTTAATATCAAATCTTGAGATTTGCCCCAGAGCTGAGGTTCAAGTGCAGATGTGAGGAGAGATGAACTACTTAATTTTTCTTCCCAAGTAAATGTTTGTTCTATTTCATTACTGGGGAAGTCTAGAGGCCCAAATAATTGGTCTTCAAATTATAATTTTTAATATTCAATTTTTAAGGGCAGTGAAACATTCTTGGATCAGGAAAATCTATGGCAGATTTGGTTCCATTACATTTGCCAAAATGAAAAAACACAGTATGCATTTATGTATTGGTATAATTTACAGTATTGGTATATTTACAGTCAAGAAGTCCTACTTTGTAACACATTACAATGGTTACATCATTGCCCAATGCTGAGACTATATTATTTCCCCAAATCAACTACAATGTGACCATACTCAATCAAAAGTCCATGACTTAGCTGAGCATAAGTTACTTTGCCTTTGGGAGGTTCAACATGCTCAACAGAAATGTGCTTCTAAGATGCTTAAGATACATTCTGGCTCAGAACAGTGTGGCTTCTCCCTAGAGAGAAAGACAAGAGGACTATGCCCTTTCTACGCAAAATGTTTTGCATTTCTCCTTTCTTCACCAAATCCAAAAAGCCCAGCTCAAGAACAAAGCAGGTAAATTTTTTTTCTGAATGGTGAATGCTCCCTCATTTGGACATGACTCTTGTTCAGAGTGCAGACATCTTTATTCAAATGTGGAAAAGGATGTGGATTCAATCTTAACTCTTGCTTTGAATCTTTTGCCTGACTGAATCTCAATATGTTCATTTGTACATGAGATCTATTTTGTAGGGTTTAAAGGATTATTAAGTGCATTTATGCCAATAGGCATGGATTAAAAATGAGAATACATATTAGTTATTATTTAACCAAGTATGTGATCACTGCATGACCCAATAAAAAGTGACACATACAATTCACCATAACGGATCAATCCCCTGTCATCTTGTCTTCCTTACAAAACGTCTTCAACCATACTTAATCTCCAAATAAAGACACCAAAAACATTTTAATTTCATCTACTGTGGTAAACAAAAATCCTATGTAAAACCTGAAACGCACTAAAGCCTTCCCCTAAAAGAAGAGGTAAAGACCTTGAATGATGGTTACTCTTTTGTATACTCATTAACTTAAATATGATATGAAATTAGCAAAACTTAGAAACTGTGATGTATAGTGAATATATTTTATGTTATATGATAAGGAAATAAAAGAAAAAGTGTGTAATATGCACACACAAACATATATTTATAACACGTATTTATAACATCCACATATTTACAACAAAATAAAGAGGAAAACCTATGGCCATTATAGTCCACTTTTCTGTAACTGTTTGTATGACTGTAGCTTGTGTTTACAACTACCCTCTCCTACTACCCATTCTCTATTCCTTGTATTTCCTTTTTTGTAAAAGCATGCATTTCAGCTGTTGATGGTTATTTGCCTGATAGTTTATCCAAACATCATTCCTGAAGATTCTGGGCCGTAAGTAGTCCTGATGGGATTGGGTTGTTTCAATGTCCCATTGATCATAACCAAAAGACATGATGATACTAAGAGATGCCATGAAGAATCTCCTGTATTCCAGAGATTACCTCCATTGCGGAGTAGTAATCCAATTTCCCCCGGGAAGATGGACTCAATCACTCTAACCAATATAGTAATTTCCTTTACCTTCTTTGCTTGTTGTTTTGGACACGTAAAGAGTCCAGAGTGGCTGGGAAGTCTCTTAACTTCCAGTTCAAGGGAATGACTGATGTGTTCCCAGGTGGAAGCATTCTTCAGTTTGAAGTTAAGACCTCTAGAAAAGCAGGAAATGAGGTCGCAGGAACAGGAATCAAATATTTTGCTAGTGATTTATGAGAGATATTAATGAACGGTATCCTCATATTTTTAACCACTTGATTCTGGGACCCAACATTCCTGACTACAGGATCCTAACTATAGCATCATATAGTGGAAGCTAATTCAGAGAACATTCAGCTTTCTGGGTTCCTTCACCCAAATGCTTCAGGATATTACCACCTCCGTGGCATTGTAGTTGAGTTTTCAAAATGTCACTCCACAGTTCTATGGAACCAGCTACTTCAGAGCAGTGAGGAACATGGAAAACCAGTGAATTCAATGGACATGGGTCCATTACAACTCTTCTTTGGTTGTGAAGTGAGTTCATTGATAAGATGAAGTGCTGCTTGTAATGCTGTGACGATTAATGCAGCATTCTATAAGTCCATGGACATTAGTTTTATCAGAGCTATTCTAGCCAGAAAAGATATTCAGAATATGCAGCCATCCCCATGATGAAAGCAGTCCTGTGTTCATTTCAAGGAATGTTGCCATACTGGAGGGTTAGTGTTAGTCTCTGCTATTGGTAAGTGGGGCATTGTGGGGAGCAACTGGGAGCAACTTGGACTAGACTAAGTTACTGGAATTAAGACTTATTCTATGCATCTGCTCTCCCACAATATGGCGCTGGGAGAGGAGGCAACAGCTTCTACCCAGCTGCCTCTCACCAACTTGACAAGCTGCAGGACCTGCTCCTGATTGGAGGAGAGCAGCGTACTCGGCGTGTGGGCAGCCGAGTTAGGATTGGCGGAGGAGGACTATAAAGGAGGAGAGAGACGGCATGCACCAGGAACATCTAAGGGGAACATCTACCTGAGGAACACCTGTGCAGCCCCCGAGAGAGCCGGCCGGCAGTGTGCCGCTCCCCCGCAGAAGTGGGGAAGGTGGCAGGGGGAACCGCCCTTCCACGGAGGTGGAAGGGACGGTAGCCAACCCGGGAAGAACCAGCAGCAAACCCGGGGAGGGCCGAGCAGACGAAAGAACAGCGCAGGGTCCTGTGTCGTTCCTCCACGAAGAGGGGGAGCGACAGGGCATTTATCCTTAGCTGTAGCCAGGCTAGCCTTGGTGAGTGAAAGCATTTGTTGCTAAGCCCAGGTATAATCTAGTATATACTAAGTTAATCTTCTGTATATAAAAATAAATAAAAATGAATCTTAATGAAGAGTGGGAGGGGAGAGGGAGTAGGAGATGGGATGGTTTGTGGGTGGGAGGGTGGTTATGGGGGAAAAAACACTTTATTCTAAAAGTTGTATTTTCAAAATTTATATTTATTAAATTAAAGTTTTCTATAAAAAATCTCCATCCTGGACATAATAATCACTTTGTTTAAGAGACAATTGGACCATGATAGGGGTCCCTGAGAAAACAAACTGACTGATATGCATAAAACAAGCCATCCTATCTACTTGGTTATTAAAATACTCCTCTGCTGAGATCAATCTTTATTGAGCATTCAATGGGTAAGCACACATATTGAGGTTTTTGTGTCCATTCAAAAATGTCTATTCACATACCTCTTTATCATATTCTTGTGTCACCAATTTGCTAATTGTATTCTTTCCAAATCTCTGATCATTCAGCCAAACTATAGAACAGAGGCCATCAGTCAATTTATGATCACTCATCTGTCCATTTCTCCTTCCAAGAAAGTCAGTAACCAGGTGTACTATTTAAAGTTCTGCTCACTGGAAGATTTCCTTTTATCACTGACTTCTAGGGATGACTGTAGCCCAGTCAAGTTGACTCCTAAAGTTAAGGAATATAGAGTATTCACCTACATAAGGAAAAAGTGATATTCCCACAAAGATGGAATCTCATGTCATTATTTCTCCAATTGAGATCAAGAGCTGTGCCCATGTACGATCACGAAAGTTTACCATAAATCCAAAGTTACTCTCATTTATATACTGTTTGAAATAAATATCCTTGTCATTTCTGTAGGAAAAGCTTTAAAAATAAATACTTTATCCATTTTAGTATTTTTTTTTTGTTCTGGTACCATTGGTTGAACTCTGTAATTAACACACAATTATTCTTAGGTGTTTAAATTTTAACTGAAAAGTGATCCCTGTTAGGAATTTGGAAAACATTATGCTGAGTGAAATAAGCCAATCCCAAAGGGACAAATACCACTTGTTCTCCTTGATAGGTGACAACTAACTGAGCACCAAAACGGAAACCTGTTAAAGTGAAATGAACACCATGAGAAACGGTGACTTGATCAGCCCTCACCCTGACTGTTGATGAGCACCTTAATATGTTATCCCTCTTAGTATTTTTTTTGTTTGTTCTATTTAATACTTTTGGTTGAATACTGTAATCAATACACAATTCTTCTTCAGAGCTGAAACTTAACTGAAAAGTGATCACTGTTAAATATAAGAGTGGGAATAAGAGAGGGAAGAGATGTGCAATTCGGGACATGCTCAAGCTGACTTACCTCCAACGGTAGAGTTAGAAACATACCAGGGGATTCCAATTCAATCCCATCAAGGTGGCATGTATCAATGCCATCTCACTAGCCCCAGTGATCAATTTCTGTTCACAATTGATCATAATGATAGGACTAAGAACCAAAGGGATCACATAAACAAGAATAGTGTCTGCAAATACTAGCAGATAGAATAAAAAAGGGAGAGAACGATCCAACATGGGAAGTGAGATACACAGCAGACCCATAGAATGACAGATGTCCTAAACAGCACTCTGGCCTCAGAATCAGCCCTTAAGGCATGCGGATCCAGCTGAAAAGCCCATGAGAGTATTTCAGGCATGGAAAGCCAAGACACTCTGGCAAAAAAAAAAAAAAAAAAAAAACACCTAAATGAAAGATCTCTGTGAGTGAGATCCCAGTGGAAAGAACGGGTCATCAAAGAAGGAGGTACCTTTCTCTGAAGGGAGGAGAGAGCTTCCACTTTGACCATGGCCTTGTCTAAATATGATCAGAGTCAGTGAACTCAGGGGGCTTCCATAGCCTCGGCAGCTCATGACGAGAGCCTAAGGTGATTACTGATGCCATAAACAAGAGTGTCAATTTGTTAAGTCAACAACAGGAGTCACTGTGCACTTACTCCTCATGTAGGATCTCTGTCCTTAATGTGCTGTACATTGAGATTTAATGCTATAACGAGTACTCAAACAGTATTTTTCACTTTGTGTTTCTATGGGGGTGCAAACTGTTGAAATCTTTACTTAATGTATACTAAACTGATCTTCTGTAAAAAAAAAAAAAAAAAAAGAAAGAAAGAAATTATCAATTCCCAACTTGATTCTCACTGGGATTAAACATGACAATAGGTCTGATCTGATTTCATCATCATTTAAAAATTCATCTATTATTTTTCACTTTATGTTTCTGTGTGGGAGCAAACTGTTGAAATTTTTACTTAATGTATACTAAACTGATCTTCTGTATATAAAGAGAATAGAAAATGAATCTTGATGTGAATGGAAGGGGAGAGGGAGTGGGAAAGGGGAGGGTTGCGGGTGCGAGGGATGGTATGGGGGGGAAGCCATTGTAATCCATAAGCTGTACTTTGGAAATTTATATTCATTAAATAAAAGTTTAAAAAAAATAAATAAATATTAATCAACAAAATTACAGGTATTTGTAACTACCACAAAGATAAAATTATTTGAATAATGAAGTCTGGACATAGTCACATTTTTATACAGAATATACTACACCTCATCACTCTGTTGTAGCAGATTCTAATGGATTTCTACATCAGTTGGTATTCTTTTTTTGCTTTTGTACTGAGAAGACATAGACACACACATACACACACAATTTCAATACATCAGCTACATCATTCAATCAAGTATTTACTAAAATCCAGTGACAAAGCCTTAGATATGTTTGTGTTTAGAGATTATTTTATAATCATCTAGGGAAGAAAGTCAAATCATACAAAACTTTGAGAAAAATTATACTATTTAATCCATTGTTGTATTTTACATGATAGAAAAAATTATCATAAAGAAAAGAGTCAGATAGAGACTAAAATGTTTAACAAAGCAGGGGTTGGGTCAACAAATGAACCTCAAGGGATATCTTAGAGTGGAAAGAAAGTAAGAAAATATCCTTTGAACGTTTAAAACACGCATTTACACTATATTATGTGAATGTTCATGGTATAGATTAATGTTATTTTAAAATTCAATTTGAAGCAACTTATTTCTTGGGTTGAAACACAGTCTAAACTTATCCTAGCTCATTTTACAATTGATCAGAACACTTTTTTAAACACATCTAAGTATAAACATTAATGGAAAAAAGGAATTAGAGCTAAGTTTATTTTGGTGTAAAATAATTGAAAACTGTAGGTTTTTTGTAATACACATTTCCATCGTCTTTTTGAAGTGGTTTTTATGCATGAATTTCAAAACTATTTTCACAAAAATAGATTTTAATTACTGCTTTTATAATCCTTTTGAAATATCTTCATATAATATTTATTAATGTATATAATACTAATATATAAAGTATCCAAACATGCTTTTCACGTAAATCCAAAAATTTACTTTTATTTACTTTCTTCTTATGGGTTGTGCTATGATTATTGGATTGGAAAATAACTATATTGGTTACATTTATTTCATTCTATAATGCTGTACCAAATAGTCTCCAAAGCATAAATGCTATTTGTGCTTTCAAAATCAATTTGTTGCAATCTCAAAATTCTTGAGTTGTCTTCCTGAAAATGGGATGTATGAGGGATTCAACCAATTCTGTCAGAGAAATTCATTCCTAGGTTCCTAGGCATGTTTTCTAACATAATACTGAAAAGATCAGAGAAGAAACCTAGTATCAGTATGTTATTTCTCTGATTATATAACAATATAATATTTTTAGGGAACTAGAACATTCCATCGACAGAATAAGTCAACTCATGAGTGCTCTGTTAGTGAAAGTACTCAAAGAAAATGGGGTGTCCTACTTGCTTTTTTTTTTTTTCAGGTTGCTGGAGAAGAAATGGTAATTTAGACCAGGGTTGGGACTCTAACTCTCATTTCTTTCCCATCCTTATTTTCCAGTCTCTTGCTCAGCCCTCCCTATTCACTTTCGATTTGTTCATCTTTAAAGTAGACAGAATAAAACCTGTCTCATCTTTTGTTGGGAGGATTAAATGAATCATAACTTGATACCTAATTAAGTAAGCGAGATTGATTGAAGTCTACACCTCTCACCTCATCTGTTGTTTTGTTTTCAGCTTTCTTAAAAGGTAATCACTCCTAAAGTTTGTGATGAAGTTAAGTGTGAATACTTCCAAGATTTTCCCCTGATTCCCTTTGTCAAAAATATTGCTCCCTCAACCAAACGTGTAGGTTTACTTGAACATCAGTGTTACTACTTATCATTATCTAAACATTTAATTTCCTGTACTTCATTGTCAGCTTCTTGAGAACTAGGACCATAGGACACTCACCTCAGTATCCTCAGGAAATGAATGACATGACAACAATATTGTGCATCATTGAAAACTAAAACATAGCAGCTTCTTTATCTGTGGCTCTTTTACTATTTTTAATCATCTTAGGTCAAAGCTACTATTATGATTACTGCTTTGTAAAACAAACAAAAGCCAGAAGTAAAACCCTGTTGTTTACAAAGGTGAACTTGCTATAATTACATAATTGCCAAGAACTTGACACTTATTTATTTTGAAATAAGACCATCTGATTCTGTATCTCATCTCTTAACTTGCTATGAATGTGGTATCTTCACCTGAATCTAGCCTTTGTTTGGGGTACAGTTTTCAGTTCTGCAATAATAAACCTGTTTATCTTAACTAGACATGGAAGTTAACTAGACATGGAAGTTGACATACTGCTTTTGTATTTTGGGGTTAGTAAACAACCAACCAACAAACAACAATAAGAAAAAGCTAACCAGAAGAGAATGGTGTCATCTGGGAAAGCCTAGAACCAAATACAACCACAAACATCTTCTAGTAGTAGAAAGAAGTGTTAGTGGAGGGAATCAGCAGGAAGACAGGACACTGAGTCAAGAAAGAATAGCACCAACGGTGTCTAGACAAGCCTCCAGTATCAGGCAGATCTAACAATGAGAAGGGCAAGGACCTTAGCAGGGTAATGGAGCAAGAAAATGTCTCTGAGTAAGAACCATATTTATAAATCTGGCAACATGGTATTTGAAGTGAATTCCAAGACTGCTCAGTCTCTCAGAGGGACTTATTAGGGGAAAGTAAATTTCTGCCCTTGTTAGGAACTACCAGGATACTTCAAAGAGTTCGTGGACAAATGGAACTAAAAGATAAGTATATTTTTCGTGCAAAAAATTCGAATTCATGAATTGTCTTTTTCTTACTAAGCATTTCCATGAACTCTACAGATTCTTTGTACCCACGGATTTCATTTTATGTTTGCACCCATTGTAAACTTACCTTTTAATTAAATTTTCCACAAAGTTTTTGAAATACCCTCTTATGTTTTCAGACAGGGACAAAGGTTGAGTATCAAGCAGTAATCTATTAACCACTTAAGATCAAGAAGTCACTAATGGCAAATTAGGGTCAAGGCAAGTACCTCCTATGTGAGAAAAAAGTACAAGATTAGAGACAAATTACAATCAATTCTGACATGATGCCAAGCACTGCTGAAATAATTGCATAGTATAGCCAAGATTTGGTGGAGTTTTAGTTGGGTTTGTTATGTTAATGTAATCACAGTCTTCTTGGGATAAAATAAACAAACAAAAAACTCCAAAACTAGGCATATAAACCCTGACAGGCATATTCTGTAAAGACAGTAAAACCAATTTACTGAATCCTTGGGAAAAAGGAAGGGAGGAAAGAGGGGAATGTCATTATGTTCTTACTTTGTAGGTTACATGTAGATTCTTAGATTATAGAGTGCATAATATCTGCAAATCACATTGAATTTGTTAAAATCTAATTAAAAATGAAAATAAAAATGCTAAAGGCAGAAATAAAAGAAATCAATATTAAAATTTAATACAAACACCCAAAAGAGCTGCCTGTATCCAAGATTCAGTCTCTGACAGACAAAGCAAAATCAGAGTTTACAAAGACAACATTGGTATTACTGCTTCGATTATCACATTGTTTTTCAAATTTAGCATTTCTCAAAATCACCCCAAGAGCTTGTTAAAGCACAAATTTCTGTGCCACCTACAGAGTTGCTTATTCAGAATATCAGTGGGGGAGGTTCCGTACATTAGACACTAACAAATCTCCAGGTGACATTGATAATATTCATCCAGAAATCACAATTTAAAAATCTTTGAATTAGCGTGAAACTCTTCTTAAGAGTCACTAAGGAAAATATGACTAGTAAAAATTTACCCAAAGACACCCACACTAAACAGGGAGTAAAATACAGGAGTGAGAACAGACTTATTTCAAGGTGAGATTTCTCAGTGCTACAAGAAAATTGAGAAGTCTCAAAATCTACTAGATTCACGAATTTCTGGATTCTAAACTTTGCCTGTTGATATTTGGGGCATGCACTTACACCTGCCAGACTTTTAGGCCTGGAATCTCATTTAAATTTGTAATATACAACTATATTATTAGATGGACTTCTACTACAACTCCATTAATCTACCCACATGACATCATTAAATCTACCCACATAACATCATTAAACTACATCTTCTCATGAAAGTAAAGCATCCTTCCAAACATTTTTGATTTTTCTAATTATGCATTTGAATTTACCTAAACATTTTGAAACAGATATTTAAAATAAGAAATAATATTGGTCTTCAATAACGTGGTCTTGAACAGAGGTGTTAAACAGAGATATGGGGCACAGTCACATTTCCACAAGGGGTTAAGATAAGTCAGGATTCTTTGTTACCACTAATGACAGAGTTCAGGAGCAGGTGTCCGACATTAATCCACATAGCCTCATGACGTTAATGGGAGTCCTGTGGCTTCATTCCCAAGTACCACTTTGAACATTCATCCCAAGATATGAATTAACACACTGTAGTTCCATCACTGCTGGGTCTTATTGCTTAATTAATGTGATCATAATGACAGTGGGGGACTCTAAATTTTCTGTCACTTCATGTCCTATAAAGTTTCAATAGAGTAATGAGCTTCATAAGAAGATGGGTCATTTGCATGTAAGATTTTAAGTGAGAGGCTTAGAGGCAATGTCCACCATTAAAAAGAGGTTATGCAAAGATATTGGCTAAGAAAGACATATGATGTACAAGAAATTTGAATATTTATGATGAGCATCTCTGGGCTAAATTCTGAAGAATTCATTTTCAATCAGTTGTACCATGTCTCTATTATACTCCAAAGAGAGAAACAATCTGTTAGCTTGACACAAATTGACTATCAGTTTTTTTTTTTCCTTTCAACAGGTGATTATAAACTCTGTCTATAAGCAAAGTCTTGTCCTGTAACTTGCTGCATATGGTGGAGTAGGGAAGAAATTGTTCAGTGAAACACGCCACAATTTCCCACAAAATCAAACAGAAACAAGTTCTTTCAAGTTCTTAAATTTACTATTTTTTCATTGCCCTTATCCTCTTTTACCATTGGTAAAAATTTACACTAATGTTCTGTATTCACTGTTTACTTTCCTTTTCCCTAGCCTGTAACCTCATTAAAGTGTTGTCCTCCTTTAATTACCCTACCACTCTGTATCTTTTGACTATTTCTTACTAAATAACCCATTAACCAAAGCATACCTCCAGGTTCTATCCTGACCTTCTTCTCCTAGGCCTCTTCATTACTATTTTTGGGATGTTGCATGCATTTAAAAACTTAACCTATAAGACTCAAGGAGAGGAGACCCAGAGAAGTACATTAGAAATCCAGAGAGGAAAGTGTGTGATCCAAGATATATTGACCAGGGCAACCTCTTCTGTAATACACAGTAAGGCAACACCAGAGATTTCTTTTTTAAAATAATAGCTAACACAAATAGATACAAATAATTTCATCTTTTCAAGAGATCCTGCAGCATGCCCAGTCACATACAGAATTATTGGCTAAAGGAAAATAAAACTATTTAGAAGAGCATTTCTTGGTTTCTCCATAGAATTATTAACATTTGTTTCTAGATGAATAGGTTCTCTGTGTAAGCATTCTATTTCTAGACTTGAAGGTTTTGTGTGTCCCATTTCCAAGTTGAAGATGCAGGAAAAAAGGAGAATATTGATTTTCTATAATGCATATATTTACAATGTAGTGAAAATGGCTGATTGCTTTAATCACATAGGTTGACCATGAAGGAGACTCAAGATTTCAAGGTCTGGAGTGTTGAGTCACCAGCAAGATTGTCACTTGATGTTTCATATTATTTTCCTAGTATTTGGAAAATTAAATGTGAAAATTCACAAGAAAATACAAATGGAATTTTATGTACTGTGCTTATCATTCTGATCCCTTTTAAAAAATATGGATCTTATAATCAGATAGTTTTTAAATAAGTCAGATTCAAAGCAGAAAAATTTACCTCTACCTTAAAACATATTTGCTAAAGATTTAATGTGGTGTATTAGAGTAAAATTGACATTTCGAGATTTGATGATTGTTTACAGCCATCGTCCCTGTTGAGGAAGTGTTTTACTCTTCCCAATATTTGTTGTACTCTTTACTTAACGAGGGGTTAACCTTGTGATCATTAAGTAAACAGAAAATAGATCTTTGTAAAAATTAAGAGTGGGAATAGGAGAGATGGAAGAAGAAGGGTTGGAGCATGGGCAAGAAGGAGGGTATGATGGGAAGTATCACTATGTTCCTAAATCTGTGTATATGATAATCAATTATACCACTGACAATAAATAACATTTTTGTTGCTTAAACTCTCCCCACAGTGTATTTCATTTTTGTAGTAAATAATCTAATTCAATGTATAGTGCATGTTATTTAATAATGTAATGTACAATTTCAAAATTGCCATACCCATTCATCCTTTCTTGCAGATTTCTAAAACACATTAAAACTTCACATATTTCTTTGTAATTATTCTCTAATCAAAACTAATCTGAAAGCTAGTCTCTGAAGATGTCATCTCACATGGGTTACATCAAGTGTCCAAAGGGGGAAAGAGTAGATTTTTTTATGTTGTAAATGGGTTCAAGTATTAAAGACACAGTATAAGCATATGTAATTTATCAAAATATACATCAAGCATAATGATGATGTTTGGTACTTGTCAATATCTTGGATCCCTGGTAGGATACTAAATTTCTCATATTATCAGCAGAGCAAGTATTAATCATTGGTAGAGGGCTTAGCCTAACTACCAAGGAAGGGTAACCTATTGGAAAATTCATCATAAACACCCGTCTACAAAATAATTGAAAAATCCACTTAATTGGAGCTCAACCAAAGGAAAAAAGGAATCTATTCTGAGGCACTGACCCATTCACAAAGACATGGCTTCAAATTAGACAATAGTGCAGAACATTTTGTCTTAAAGCCTGAATCTTCAGAAGACTTAAGGTGGGGAACATAATAAACAGAAGAGTAGTTTTATCAAAAACTTTTGGGGCCTTTAGTAAGGCGATACACTATTAAAATACTCAAAGTAACTATATTGTAAAGTGGAGAGAGGTGAATCCCACTTAACCTTAGACATCTATAGATCTTGGGTATCCCCAGTTATTTACATTAAAACATTTCAGGAGATGGTGGTGCTAGTAAAGTGTTGTTTGAGCTCACAGTACCCAATATCACAATGAGAGTGCCAAAAGTGAAATTCCAAAATCTACAGAGGAGCAAGACTTAGAAAAGCATGAATTTGGTTTAAAGGAAGTTCTGAAATGACTGACAGAGTGGGTGTTATAAACAGATGAGATGCAACTTGCAGATTCTTAAATATACTCTTATGTGCTCTTCTGGGAGTTTTAACCAAGAGTAGACAGAAGATGCAAATTCATCATCTATGATTTATTGCTGTGCATGAGAAATCTTTTGTACTCATAGGTGATAGAACTGGAGAAAATTTAGCTGCTACACTAAGAAGCTTTGTTTTCTACTATTTGCCTGTGAGCATGGAGATTTATAAACTGTGTAGTATCTGTTTGAATTCTTTTTACCATCCCCAGAATTCAAAATAAATATTCTAGAATGAGTACTTTCTTATTTTTTTAAAAGATTTATTTATTTATTTGAAAGTCAGAGTTACACAGAGAGAGGAGAGAGAGAGAGAGAGAGAGAGAGAGAATCTTCCATCTGATGGTTCACTCCCCAGTTGGCCGCAATGGTCAGAGCTGTGCTGATCTGAAGCCAGGAGCTTCCTGCAGATCTCCCACACAGGTGCAGGGGCCAAAGGACTTGAGCCATCCTCTACTGCTTTCCTAAGCCACAGCAGAGAGCTGGATTGGAAGTGGAGTAGCCAGGTCTCTAAGCAATGCACAAATGGGATGCAGGTGCTTCAGGCCAGGGCGTTAACCCTCTGTGCCATAGCACCAGCCCTGAATGAGGGCTTTCTTAACTACCTTAGTTCTCTAAGATCTGACTCTGTTCTCTTAATTTGCATATCAGTTCTGCACTGTGTCATTCATATACTGAGCTCATTAAGGTATTTTGTGGTGTTGTCCAGAATGCTTTAAACTGCATATTTAATCTTTTGTTTCACGTGTGTATGCTCTAGCTTTCCCACTAGACTACAAACTCTTTGAAGTTGTTGGGACTTGGCTTTCTTTGTTTACCTCAAAATAGTTTCTTCTGTGTTCTAACAATGGTAGACTATCAAAAACCCTTAAATAGATCTATGAATGAAATATTTAATTTTCCATCACTAAAGCTATGATGGTCTTCCACTAAGACATGCCCAGTTGCTGTTCCATGGTTTGGTTTATCTATTTACACATATTGTAGCCAAGAATACATAAATGACTGAATTTTTCATCTCAGTAGGGTGCAGCAATTCCCTGGGACAATTTCTTATTTGTCAGCATTGCATTTGTGTATAAGTGCATAAAGAGAAGTGAAAAAAAAATGGACAAAAATCTGCTGATAAATTTAAAATTTTTCACTAAAAACACAGCAGTAAAACAGCTGAAGCTCAAATGTAGAGAATCATGTCTCCTGAAAATAAATATCCCCCAAGCTCATAAACACCAAGGCTAGTGGTCAGGAATGAACAGATGTTTATTGCCTCATGCACCCTCTGCTACTCTGGGATAATCTCTTAAATATCCCAAATCCAGTTTGAATTTAAATTAGATTCATATTTTCTTTCACGATTATTCCATTAAAAATATCATATGATTAGCCAATTAAATGGAGGGAAAAAAATCAGTAGGAGAGCAATCCCCTTTAATATTTTCAATTAAGATGTAGTGTGGCCAATAAAAACGGCTTACATTTTCATTTTATGGGTACCTATGGAGAGCATTATGACACAAATGACTCAGAAGAAGGTAATCGTTTCAAAATATATTGTAGTGGAAGACTGTAAACAGTGCAGTGTGTTAGCTTACAAGGGATGTGATGAAAATATAAAGTTTTTTTCCAAAGGGGATTCATGTTTATTTTATAGTCTTTTAGGGTGCTTGTGCCTGCCAATTTACGGCACATATTTCTAAAATGCCACAGACTGTTCTCTCCTAAGGAAGGGTGGGGAGGTGAGGATATACCATTAGGGGATAATATGTTTTTAAGAAGAGAGTCATGTAGCAACTATATCCTATCTGTTGCTAGATTTGAAACAGAACTTTACCAGGGCATAGCATAAAATCTTATTTTCTTATAGGATCATAAGGAGAAAGATGAAAGGGCTACTAATGTCAAATGTACCAGAAATATCAAAAATTTCTATTCACAGAATAGTATCAAGTATTTTGAGGTGTATAACCACTTATGCTTGGTCTGAATTATTTGATTTTTATGACTTCTCTAGATTATGTGATTCTGATTAATAAACTTAATCCTTCTGAGTAATGACATTATAGAACAGGGATTTTTAATGCTTTTTTGTATATAATAATTTATTGAATGAAGCTGGTAGTGGTTAAATTCTCATGACACAGGGAGGTCCTCAAACATTCTGTATTAAAAAAAAAAAATGTGTATTGGGGCTAGTGCTGTGGCATAGCAGGCAAAGCTGCCGTCTGCAGTGCTGGCATCCCATATGGGCACTAGTTCAAGATCCGGCTCCTCCACTTCAGATGCAGCTCTCTGCTGTGGCCTGGGAAAGCAGTAGAAGATGGCCCAAGTCTTTGGGCCCCTGCCCCCTTGTGAGAGACATAGAAGAAGCTCCTGGATCCTTGCTTCAGATCTGCACTACTCTGGCTGTTGCTGACAGTTGGGGAGTGAGCGAGCAGATGGAAGACATCTCTGCCTCTCCCTCTCTTTCTGTGTAACTCTGACTTTCAAATAAGTAAATAAAATCTTTTTAAAAATATGTATTGTGGCTTTATTTAGTACTTGCAGATTTGATTTTGACTAAACAGGGACTTTTATTCATCTATAAAAACTGCCCAATGGTATGCAGAATACCTTTCAACAAACTGAAGCAGCAATATAAAAATAAACAAACCAACTATAGATGAAAGATATTAACTGATCATAAAATTTTAATGTTTAAAAATCTTTAATTAAAATACTATGTCTATGTACTTATCATATCAGATACTGTACTAAGACTTTAACACGCATGGCTTCTCCCAAATTTCTCCGAGTGCCGTGTTGGTCTATAGTTGATCCGATGGTTATATGTACTTGTGACTGTTTTTTAAGTACAGGGAATAACTGAGTGAATAGAGGTGATCAGAAAACCCTTCCCATGTGGAGCCTATAATCTATTTCTTTTTAACATATTCAAAATTTGATCTTCAGGTACTCGGTGTCTGTTGTTTCGGGTGAGTATGATGAATTAATAATTAATAATTAATTATGAACAAATTAATAATAAACATAAACTTTCTATTTAACTGTGGGTAGTGCTCACATAGAATCAGCCTATGTTTTCAATATACCTTTGCGTTTATCCAGCAATTATATAAATGACATCAGTAATTTGTGTAAATCCCATAATATAAGGGATAAATTATCTTTATTCTTTGTATACAGAAAGATCCAGAAGAACACTAAGGTTTTTGAGATAATTATTTTTGTCCACAGGCAAAAATGAATTCTAGAATATTTTTTGTATTTGTTTCTATGCCCCTCCACAGCTAGTTTTACATTCCCTGAAACATTGTGCTATCTTATTTTCAAAAGTTGTCAGGAAGTATCTTCAGTTTATTCACTTTACAGAGTTGAAACATCATTCTTCTGAGGAAGATTTTCATTTTCTTCATGATCAGGTTTTAAGTGGAAATTTATGTCATGCTGAAAGTGAAATTTCAAGTCCAACGCTATCAGGAAGTTGTTTGAGGCCATGGGCATCTTCACAGTTGCCCTTGACATTATATCACATAAATGGTTAATGACACTATCCACATCTACTTCAACGTTGTGCTTTTTACTGTCTCCCTTTCACTCCTCCCTGAATTTTTTTTTTTTTTCTCAATCAAGATGCACTTGGTAAAATTGACGTAATGTTTGTTGGCCCAGAATTGCTGTTTTGGAACTGATCAATTTTTTTTGGTTTATTGTACATGCTTTATTAAAATGATTCTTGTATTTACAATATCTGCAGAGTCCCTTCCAAGGTGCTCTCCCACACATCCAGCCACAGCCACACAGACATCCACACCACAGCCCCATGCACCCACACCAGTGAGATGTGAGGATCAGACTCCTAAAATTAGGCAGCTGTTGGGGGATAAGAGTTGATTGGTTTTTCAATTTTTTTGAAAAGAGAAAAGCATGGGGAATGCATTTGGCCATTACAATGTTAACTAAGTTTGTGTATATTAACATATATGGCAGTTAACACTGAATATTCCTTTTACATTCTTTACACACAGAATGATATCAAGATTTTGCGATCGACAGAATATTCTAACTTCAGTCTCAATGCTGCTTGTAGTGACTTCTGTATTCATATAGGGGCTTTCCCTAAAAATAATTCAAGTCTATGTAAGTGAAATAAGGCACAATTAATATTGATTTGACTTACGGGAAGGGATGGAATAAACAGGTTTCAAATGATCTCACTGTTGGAGAATTAACTGACTTAAACCCACTTGAAATCTCATCTCCCAATTTACAAAGATTTCTTAGAAGCATTTCTTTTTCTTTCCTCCCCTGACAAAGCCCAAACAGAAATGTTTGGGAATTCATATTTCCATTTCTCAGTAGCCTAAAGTACTCAAATTGATGTGCAACCCCTACCTTCCCTTGCCACAGTCTCTTCCCTCATCAATGCTAAAATAAACACAGCATGTGAAACAAGAGTCCCTTGCGTTTTGAGGAGATTTGTACACTTGAGTAGTAAATACATATCTGGTTGTCTTTGATATTTGAAAACTCTAAAAAAAAGAATGTGGGGGAAAATGATTATTTTAACCAATGTGATTTGAAGAATCTTCATCTAATATGCACATACCCAATCACCACCCCAACACACATGCATATGCCTTATAAAAGACTAGATATTATTTCTATCTTGTCTTTTATCTGTTTGTCATGATTTTAGATTTTGAGCAGGTTGTAGTTTTTATTGAATGGAACTGTGCACTAAAGGTCACAATTTCATATGGAATATGCTCCCCAGTCCTTGGTTTATTCATCTGTACCAGTACCAGTTATTTTGTAAATGGAGCCTGGGACTTCCGTCTTTTGAATCTTTCTTGCATCTCGTCCCTCTGCCATTGGAGATATCGTCAAGATTGGTAAATTGAAAAACGATCCAGTCTCAGAAGCAGCGAACATTCTCAGGATGCGAAGTCCAAAGACCATCTTTTACTTTACATTTTCTGATTTGTTTCCATAGTGTTCAAGACAATATCTTTTTTAGCCTTATGAGTAAGTTTGTAAATATCTCAATAATTTCCTATCATATTACCCTTTACTTCTCATATTATATTAATAATTACATTTTACTTCATTCCATTATTTCACATTATTCTATATGTATACTATAACCAAGGAAGTTGCTGTTAGTATATGTCTTTCAAAACTTTGTGTTAGTTAAATGAAATGAGAACATCAAAAATATGTAGTCTACTATTATTGACCTGAATTCAGGCTTTTTTTTTAAATTACTTGGGCTTGACAACAGACTGCTCAAAATTGAGTAAAATGTACTTTTGACAAAGAAATTTTATTCTTTTCTTGACATACAAGCTTGTAATATATTTGAATGAATCAATGGTTGAACAACTGATTAACCGGATATCCTGAATATGGATCATTATTTGAGTGAAGTTGAACACATCACTAACCTAAAACATTCTGAGTTTCAGAGTATATTTGATACATCTATAAATTACAGAAAATAACATTCTATGACCAATCAATTTGTGAAGAGAAAATGAAATAATTCAATGAAAATATTTTTAAAAATATGGTTAGGTTCCATATGGTTTGATAGTTACATTAAAAAAGCATATTTCGGGTCGGCGCCATGGCTCACTTGGTTAATCCTCCACCTGTGGCGCCGGCATCCCATATGGGCACTGGGTTCTAGTTATGGTTGCTCCTCTTCCAGTCCAGCTCTCTGCTGTGACCCGGGAGTGCAGTGGAGGATGGCCCAAGTGCTTGGGCCCTGCACCCGCATGGGAGACCAGGGGGAAACACCTGGCTCCTGGCTTCAGATCAGTGTAGTGCCAGCAGTAGCGGCCATTTGGGGAGTGAACCAATGGAAGGAAGACCTTTCTCTCTGTCTCTCTCTCTGTCTATAACTCTACCTGTCAAATAAAAATAAAAAAAAAATTAAAAAAGCATATTTCAATGTGTTGCTTACAGATGAATAAGAATAATTAAATATAAATTCCCTATTTTTCTGGTATCCTCCCATGATCAAAATCAGAGTATCCTTTTCCTTTTCACTCCTCTTAGATTCCATGGATGAATCTTAAATACATTTACTACTCATACAGCTACATATTATATGACTTTATTTAGGTAATATTCTGCAAAAGGATACACATTTACAGTTGTTATGGTGTAGTAAAGGACAATAGATTGTTTACAAGGGACTACTTCAGAACATTTTCTCAGTGGTAGAGCACAGCAGTATGGTTCCATGATGGTGAAGCCCTTCACTGCCAGAACTTTGTACCTGGTGACTCTGGGAATCCTGTGTGTGACAGGACAGGAAACTAACATGGACAAGAGTCCATGCTTGTGTGAAATCCATGGAACTGTTCATCACAAATGTTACATTTTATAGTATGAAAAAATCAATCAAGACATTGGAAGAAACCAAAAGGTAATTCATACTGTGAGAAAATGCATTTTACCATATTAAGAATTTGTGAAATTCCTGCACTGAACATGGTTATACAATAAAATACTTAAACCAATAAAATTTGGAAAAGTGTATATTCCAATTTTTTTTTTTTAATTATGGGGCCAACATTGCAGTGTAGCAGGTTAAACTGCTGCCCGCAACACCGGAATCCCATATGGGTGTCAGTTTGAATCTCGGCTACTCCACTCCCAAGCCAGCTCCTTAACAATGTACCCGGGAAAGTAGCGGAAGATGGCACAACTGTTTGGGCCCTTGCACCCATGAAGAAGACCTGGAAGAAGCTCCTGGTTCCTGGCTCCTGAGTTTGGCCTGGCCCAACCCTTGCCTTTGTGGCCATTTGGAGAGGGAACCCGTGGATGGAAGACTTTCTCTGGTGTGTACAATGTGATCCTTGAGTGCTTGTTCTTTCCAAGTGAAGCTGTGAGCAGGAAAATCCACATGAAACTGAGGCAGCTGTCCCCTAAATGCTCCTAAAATTTCATATAGACAAAGCACAGCAAAACAAGGAGAAACAGAACAAGCCAACCTGGTCATAGTCACAGAGGTTAATTTTCAGTTTTCAGAATTTCAATTTTAAAAAAAGAATAAAGTATGCTTCACAGTAAAATTAAAAGAAAATTCATGGCGAAAAGGAATGTAGTTTACTCAAATCATGAGTTTGTAATGAGAAACCAGAAATCACTGTTTTTCCATTATTTTTCTTTTCTATCAAAACATTTACCCAAATTACATATAGAAAAAAACAATAACTACAAACCCAGAACATTTTGCCCAGTAAAGTTTGCATTCATAAATGAAGGTGAAATAAAGACTTTTCAAGAAAAGAAAAACATGAAGAATATGTCACCACCAACCAGCCTTGTAAATGATACTTAAAGATATACTACACAAAGAAACAGAGAAAGAAAATAAATGTCATGAAAGAATGTGAAAGCAGAAGATCTAAGTGAGAGGATAGAAAATGATATTACATATAAATTGAAATCAAAAGTAAGTAGGAGTAGCTGTATTCATATCAGAAAAAAATAGACTTTAACACAAGAATTTGCTAAAAGAGATAAGGAAGGTCATTATATAATAATTAATAAGATTATGACTGTGGTAAATGTATATCCACCCAATGATATGGCACCCGGTTTTATAAAAAAATATTAATGAGTCTAAAGGGAGACAGATTTCATTACAACAATAATGTGGGGAGTTCAACACCTCACTTTCATCAATGGACAGTTCAACCAGACAAAAAAATCAACAAACAAAGCTAAGCTACACTATAGACAAAATGGACCTAATAAATATCTACAGAACATTCCATGTCACAGCTGCAGAATACACATTCTTTTCATTGGTGCATGGGACATTCTCTATGATAGGCCATAAAACATCTCAGCAAATTTTCAAATAATGAAATTGTATCACATCTTTCCTGACTACGAAGGAATGAAGCTGAACAACAAAAGAAACTTTAGAAAACATTCAAACTGCCTGTCTCACTTCAGATAAGGCTCCCTTTTAATGGCCTGGAAAAACCAGTGGAAATTGGCCAAGTATTTGGGTCCCTGTCACTCACATGGGAGACTGGGACAAAGCTCTTGGCTCCCGGTTTTGGCCCTGCCCACCCCGGGAGAGTGAAGCAGTGCATAGAAGAAGATAAGAAGATCTCTCTTTCTGTCTCCCCCTTTCTCTGTAGCTCTGCCTTTCAAATAAATAAAATAAATCTTAGAAAAAAATTTTTAGTTGAAAGACAAAGCTGGAGAGAGAGAGAGAAGGAGAGAGAGAGAGAGGAAGAGACACACACACACAGAGAGAGATATCCTTCATCCACTGGTTCACTCCCCAAATGGCCACAAAGGCCAGGGCTGGACAAGGCTGAAGCCAGGAGCCAGGAGCTTCCTCTGGGTCTCTTATGTGGATACAGGGGCCCAAGCTGGGCTCCGAGAAGCTGAGGGAGGTAAGGCCGGGCCCTTCCAGCCAGGGCCAGGGGAAACAGGCACCCAAGAAGCCGGACAGGTTGGGGAGGGCTCCTCCCAAACCAGGTGCAGCCAAGAAGGTCCCCAAGAAAGGCAGGAAGGCCAAGGCCAAGGATGCGGAGGCCAAAATGGGCCAGGCCAGAAAGGCATCCAGGGAGGTTAGACAAGGCCACGCAGGCCTCTGCCAGTCCCAGTGTGTGCAAAGGGAAGTCCAAGATCAAAGGTCACGTGCAAAGCCAAGGTCATGCCAAAGCCCATGGGAGAACCAGCGCTGGCAGCAAGAGCTCCAAACCCATTGCCAACAAGGTCAAGAATGGTGTCACCTCCCCAACTGGAACAAAGATCATGGCCAAGGCCCCTCTAGGAGTGGTCCCCGGGATGGGGGCGGGGCCCAAAGCCAAGGCCACCACCCCCGCTAAGGGCAGTGGGTCCAAAGCGGGGCCTACACCCCTATCTGGGAAGCCCGAGGGCCCCAGGAGCCCAAGAAAGGCTGGCTTGCCCTCTAAAGCCCTGGCATCCAAGGTGTCGGGCAAGAAGGCCAAAGCCGAGGGTGCACGTGCGTGTTTTTATTTCCCACGGAGCTGTGCTCTATCTCACTGCCACCTATTTATTAATAAAGGCTTTGTTTCTTCTTCCTTGCAACAACAACAACAACAACAACAACAACAACAACAAAAAGAGATCATCAGCTGCTTTCCCATGCGTACCAGCAAGGAGCTGGATCAGAACTGGAGCAGCAGAGACTCGAACCCCAGAAACGTGTCCACATGGGATGCCAGTGTCAAAGGTGGGGCCTTACCTGCCCCGCCACAATGCCGGGCCCCATCCTGCAGTTTTTACATCTACTGATTAAACATGTTATTTGGGAGCTTCTGTAAAGGGGGTACTTATCCCTGCACAATACTCTTTAGATAAAAATAAACATTTAAGTATATTTAACTTATTTATAATTTAAAAGAATCAAAATTCTATGAAGAGGGAGAAATAAATATTCTGCAGGTAAAATTATATAATGTGCTATTCTTGTTTTTAATAGCACTTGACACATAGTTATTTAGTAAAACATGAAACCACTGCACACGCAACTTAAAATTCATGTTCCCAGCCAACCAGATATTCCTGAAAGTATTTATCATCCTTCTTGGTTTGTAGCCCTGACTTTCAAATTAATAAATAAATATATTTTTAAAAAAATACAAGCATGTGAACACAAAACAACATACCCCTGAATAAATAGTAGGTCATAGAAGAAATCAAAAAGGAAATAAAAATTTGTTTTAAATGAAATAAATGAAAAAATAACTTATCGAAACTTATGGGATACAGCAGATGCAGTGCAATAAGTTTCTATATAAAAAATTGGAAAGGTATCAAATAAATGATCTAACAATACATCTCAAGAACCTAGAAAAACATGAACAAACCAAATGCCAAATTTGTAGAAGGAAAGAAATATTAAAATAAGAAAAGAGAGAGAGGTCTTCCATCCGCTGATTCACTCCCCAGATGACCACAATGGCCAGAGGTTCTCCGATCCGAAGCCAGGAGACAGGAGCTTCTTCTGGGTCTCCCACGTGGGTGCAGGGACTCAAGGCCTTGGGCCATCTACTACTGCTTTCCCAGGCCACAGCAGGGAGCTAGATCAGAAGTGGAGCAGCCAGGTCTTGAACCAGTGCCCACGTGGGATGCCAGCACTGCAGGTGGTGGCTTTACCTGCTATACCATAGCATCGGTCCTTTGGTTGCCCTTTTCTAATAACTATTAAAAAAGGTGTATTCAACTATCCTATATTGATAATGTGCCTTTTACACGTATCATTTAAAAAAGATATATTTGGTTTATTTGAAAGGCAGAGTGTAAAGAGATAAGGAGAGACAGAGAGAGAAAGACCTAGAGCTCCATATAGGTCTCTCACATTGGTTGCCGAGGCCCATGTACTTGGACCAACTTTGCTTCTTTCCCTTATGTTAGCAGGTAATTGAATTGAAAGCACAGCACCTTGGACAGCACTCTCATTTGAGATGCTAGCATCAGAAGTGGTCACTTAACCCCACTGCACCACAGCATCAACCCGAAATTATTATTTCTTCAATGGTTTAATCCACTTTTGTTTTACATTTTCACACTATATTATTGAGGACAAGAGATTTGGTATTTTTTTTTTCCTAATTATCTCTATAATCATTTTGTTGTGTCCCCATAATATTGCTTTTACAGAGCAGATTGCTATTAACTTATCTTGCTTATGTTTTATTTTACACAAGTACTATCTACATGTGTATTATTTATTTTCCAAATATTTAGAAACCTTCAGAATATTTCTATAATTGATTGATAATTTCTTTTTGTTGTGATAAAATAGTGACATAAAATATGACAAATTTTTTGTCATTCTATTTTTTAAATTACACACAATTTTTAATTGTCCAACTGTGGGGAGCAACTCGGACTAGACTAAGTTACTGGAATTAAGACTTATTCTATGCATCTGCTCTCCCACAACATGGCGCTGGGAGAGGAGAAAACAGCTTCTACACAGCTGCCTCCAGTTCAACCAATAAACAGCAGGACCTGCTCCTGATTGGAGGAGAGCAGCGTACTCAGCATGTGGGTAGCAGAGTTGGGATTGGTGGAAGAGGACTATAAAGGAGGAGAGAGACAACATGCACCAGGAACATCTAAAGGAACATCTAAGGGGAACATCTATCTGAAGGAACACCTGTGCAGCCCCCGAGAGAGCCGGCCAGCGGTATGCCGCTCCCCCGCGGAAGTGGGGAAAGTGGCTAGGGGGAACCACCCTTCCACGGAGGTGGAAGGGTCGGTAGCTAACCCAGGAAGAACCAGCAGCAAACCCGGGGAGGGCCGAGCAGACGAAAGAACAGCGCAGGGTCCTGTGTCTTTCCTCCACGAAGACGGGGAGCGACATAATGGTGCCGTGACTCAGATAGGAAACCTTGGAGGAAACTTAGGAGGGAAGAAACGGGAAGAAGTGGAAAATACCGGAGAGAGAGACTAGCAAAGAGCCTAGGGAAAAGCCGGACAGAAAAGGTGCCGGAAGATGCTATCGAAAGCCTAGGCATAGACTCGGATATGGACTGTGGGAAAGAAGTTAGGATTTAAAGTGAAAGCAAGAAGAAACTTAGATACGGACTGCAGGTTGAAAGTGAAAGTGAAACCTATAAGAAACTTAGACTTGGATACGGACTGTGGGGAGAGGCCAGGAGAAATGAGGGAGGAATATTGTTGGAAGAAAACTTAGGGAAACATACCAGGTAGAGAAAAATGTTAGGGAGGATGAAGCCGCGAGTGCAGGCTGAAGTGGAGACGTAAGCTATCTTGGGATTCTTCAAGTCAGCCCGGGGAGCAAAAGGCGAAAATCTGGAACCAGAGGCAGAGACGTGGGCCGCCAGGTTGGAATTCGCCAGGTTAGTCCGGGGAACTTGGACTGAATACTGGTGGTGGAAACGTGAGCTGTGCTGTGTGACTCGTGGAAGCCGCCACGCCCAGAGAGAGCGCGCGGGGCACAAGTAGATAGGGACCGGGGCTAGCGCGAGGCCATGGTACAGACACGAAGGGGTGCGGAGACCGCGGAGTGCGCACGCAAAGCCGGGAAGCCGCGCAGATGAGAGAAGTGCGGGCTGAAGCGGCTCAGAGCCGGGAAGCCGCCGAGAAGCAGCCTCGGGGTGGGCGCCAGGAAGCCGCGGGAAGTTTAGAAGTAAAATGAGAGAAATAGGAATGCTGGCAGAAGTAAAATAGGAGAAATAGGAATGCCCAGAGATAGAGAAATAGAGAAAAATAAGGCCTCCCCACAACACGGCAATGAGAGAGCTTGGATTCGGTCTGCCTGATTAGGCGATAAGCACCAGCAGGCAGCTCGACCAGAGTATGAGCTGCAGGTCACCGAAGATAGGCACGAACCAACACCAATAAGTCTCCCCACAATACGGCAATGAGAAGGCTTGGATTCGGTTTGCCTGATAGGGCTTGTAAGCACCTGCAGGCAGTTCTAGCAGAGCAGAGCATGTGCTGCAGGGCACCGAACTCAGGCACGCATCAGCGCCTAAAAACCTCCTCACAACATGGCGAAGAGAGGACCCGGATTCAGTTTGCCTGATTGGTAGGGCTTGTAAGCACCTGTGGGCAACTCTAGCAAGCAGAGCAGAGTGTGTGCCGCGGGGCACCGAAGACAGGTGCGTATCAACGCCAAAAATAAAAAGAAAGGGGGATCTGTGGGGAGCAACTCGGACTAGACTAAGTTACTGGAATTAAGACTTATTCTATGCATCTGCTCTCCCACAACATGGCGCTGGGAGAGGAGAAAACAGCTTCTACCCAGCTGCCTCCAGTTCAACCAATAAACAGCAGGACCTGCTCCTGATTGGAGGAGAGCAGCGTACTCGGCATGTGGGTAGCAGAGTTGGGATTGGTGGAAGAGGACTATAAAGGAGGAGAGAGACAACATGCACAGGGAACATCTATCTGAAGGAACACCTGTGCAGCCCCCGAGAGAGCCAGCCAGCGGTATGCCGCTCCCCCGCGAAAGTGGGGAAAGTGGCTAGGGGGAACCGCCCTTCCACGGAGGTGGAAGGGTCGGTAGCTAACCCAGGAAGAACCAGCAGCAAACCCGGGGAGGGCCGAGCAGACGAAAGAACAGCGCAGGGTCCTGTGTCGTTCCTCCACGAAGACGGGGAGCGACACCAACATTTAGTCTATTTGTGTATTTTGGTGTTATTGGTTGACATATTTCATTAAGTTAAGTTGGTGAATATTGTTCAAGGAAGCAGGAACTTCTTCCTTTTCTCCCACGTGGATGAGAAGGGCCCCAGAACTTGAACCATCTTCCACTGCTTTTCCCAGGCCATTAGAAGGAAGCTGGATTGGAAGTGGAGCACCTGAGACACTAACCAGTAGCCATATGGGTTGCCAGAGCTGCAGTCACTGGCTTCACCCATTACACCACAACACTGGCCCTGTTATGTAGATTTTATGACAGTTTCTTCTATCAGTTATTGAAAGCTTTTTTCCAACTTTTATTTAATAAATATAAATTTCCAAAGTACAACTTTTGAATTATAGTGGCTTTTCCCCCGATAACCTCCCTCCCACCCACAGCCATCTCATCTCCCACTCCCTCTCCCATCCCATTCTTCATCAAGATTCGTTTTCAATTATCTTTACATACAGATGATCAACTTAGTATATACTAAGTAAAGATTTCAACAGACTCACCCATACAGACAAAGTATAGAGTACTGTATTCAATAACTGTGGATGAATTTAATTCTCTTTGATTTTTAAAACTTAATTTATAATATTCTGAAATTTTCTTATCAGATATGTAACCACTTAGGTTTGCTGTATCCTCGTGTTCTACCAAACTCTTTAAGATTATGACATGACCTTTATACCTCAGTAGCTTTTATCCTCTATTATCCACTTTCTCTGATGTTGATATAGGCATTTCAGCTTTATTATGATTAATATTAGCAACTTTGGAGCCAGTGCTGTTTCATAGTGAGTAAAGCAGCCACCTGCAGTGCCGGCATCCCATGTTGGTGCCGTTTCGAGTCTCAGCTGTTCCATTTCCGATCCAGCTCTCTGCTATGGCCTGGGAAAGCAGTGAAGATGGCCCAAGTGCTTGGGCCCCTGCACTCACTTATTGGAGATCCAGAAGAAGCTCCTGACTCGTGACTTCAGATCAGCACAGCTCTGGCTGTTGCAGACACCAGGGGAGTGTACCAAAGGATGAAAAACCTTTCTCTGCCTCTCCTTCTCTCTCTGTGTAACTCTTTCAAATAAATAAATCTTTTTAAAAAATATTAGCAACTCATTTTTTACCTATCTTTTCACTTTTCCTTTATGTAACCTAGTACTGTCTGCTATTTACAGTACCTTTCTAATATACAGAATATAGCTGTCTTATCTATTTATTTTATCTAAAATGGATTTGTACTCTTTATATATAATGTGATTACAGATATAGTTATGTTTAAATCTTTTACCTTGTTATTGACTTTCTATATGTCCCAAATATCATTTGTTCTCCTTATTTTCCTTCTTTTTTAATGAATTAATGTTTCCTATTTTTTTCATTTGTTGACTTATTAGCTATGACTGCCTTTTTAAAGATTTACTTATTTATTTATTTGAAGAGCCGAGTGACAGAGAGAGAGAGAGAGCCAGAGACAAAGACACAAATAGAGAGATGTTCCAACCGTTGGTTCATTTCCCAAATGGTAGCGAAAGCCAAGTACAGACGTGGCCAAAGTCAGGGGCCAGCAACTCCAAGTTTCCTGCATGTGTGTCATGCTGCTGCCATCCTAAGTGCATTAGCAGGAAACATAGCAGCTGGGACTCCACCTGTACTCCAACATGTGATAGTGATATTGCTGGCTTAATCTGCTGTGCAACAACACAGGCCCTCAGATAGGACATTTTGAACTTAATATTCCCCTAAGATTTATCATGTTCATATTCAAATTTTGATGATTTACCTCCTACTGTTACTATATCAGTTTTCATAAAATATAAGAACTTTATAACAGTATACTTTCATTTCTATTTTTCTATTCTTGGTCCTATTTTCACACATATCTACAGTAGCACATTACTAATTTTTAGTGGTTATCTTTTAAAGATACTAACATGAGAAATATTTGTTTGTTGGAGTGTTTAGTTACAGTTTGGGGTGCTTCTTATTCCTTTGGATAACCTGCTACCATATCTGCTTCCCTGACTCTTCTTCCTATTGGGCTTCATTTAACATTCCTGGAAGTGAAAGTCTGATATTGAGAAATTATTTTAGTTTTTATTTGTTTAAAAAAGTCTTCAATTTACTTCAGTTTATGTTCATTGGATATTGTTTTGTTTTTCTCCTTTCAGCACTTCAAAGATGCTTTCCTTATTCTGGAGAGATTCTCAGATACTTGCTTGCCTATGAGTAATGATTGTCTTTCCCTCTGAAAAACTTTTTTCCCCAGAAACAAACTTCATGCATTTCATAAATGCAACTTTAGGAACATAGTGATTCCTCCCACCATACCGACCATGCCACCCACACTCCCACCCTTTTTCCTCTTCCCTCTCTTATTCCCATTTTTATGTTTTTACTAAGATCTATTTTCTGTTTTTTAAGATTTATTTATTTATTTGAAAGGCAGAGTTACAGAGAGGCAGAGACAAAGAGACAAAGAGAGAGAGAGAGATCTTCTATCTTCTGGTTCACTCCCCAATTGGCCGCAATAGCCAGAACTGTACTGATCCGAAGCCAGGAGGCAAGAGCTTCTTCCAGATCTCCCACCTGAGTACAGGGGCCCAAGGACTTGTGCCCTCTTCCACTGTTTTCCCTGGCCGTAGCAAAGAGCTGGATCAGAAGTGGAACAGCCAAGACTCAAACCGGCATCCGCAGGGGATGCCGATGCTGCAAGCTGTGGCTTTACCTGCTACACCACAGTGCCATCCCCAAAATCTATTTTTAATTGAAACTATTATTTGCTATTGATTTTTGAGAAATCTGACTACCGTTTACTGTGGTCTAGTATTATTTCATTTCATTTTGTGCTTGATATCTGTTGAGTTTCTTAAATACACAGGTTTAGAATTTTCAATAAATCTGGAAAATGTTGACCTCATTTATTAAAAATACTTTTTTCTCCTCTCCCTTTCTTCCTGCCATGTAGCCCTTCAGCTGAAGTTTATTCACAGATCACTGATGCTGGGTTCACTTTTAAATTTTTTTTCTATTTATCATTTCTTATGGTTTCTCTTATAATTCACTGATAGTTTCATCTACAATATCTAATCTGTCCATCTTTTACAGTTTTTTCATTTCAGCCTTACAGTTTTTATCTTCACAGTTCAATTTGCATCTTTCAATGCCTTATATATCTCTATTAATTTTTTGAACAGATATAATATAGGAAGGTACTTCAAAAAGTTTATGAGAAATGCAATTAAAAGATAACTTATTTGGTGCAAAACTTTTTGAAATACCTCAGAACTATATTCTAACATCATCACTAATTCTAGTTATCTATCAATGTTGATAGATCAGTTTTGCTTTTTTATCATGGGTTGTAATTTCCAGATCCTTTGCATAATAATTTTTCATTGGATGCCAGCTACTATGAATTTTATTATTCAGAGTGGTAGATATTTTGAAATTCTTATAATTTTGAGCTATCTTTTAGCACATAATTGAATTGCTTGTAAACACTGAAGTTTTTTGAGTCTTAAATTGTTAGGATGTACTGAATTAAAGGCTACTTATTTTCCACCCCCAACACAAGACCTGTCTGGTTATTACAGTCAATGTCACACAAATTATGAAGATTTCCGGTCATTCTGTTAAGAATAGAAACTATGCACAGGTATTTTAGTGTCACCTGCTCTTTTGCTAATTCTTTTTATTAATGTTTTCCCTGATCTCAGATAATCATCTCATATTTAAGCCTAGATCTTTAGCTTATTTAGTACTCAATCAGGACCAGCGTTATGGTAGAGGTTAAGCTGCTCCCTTAGAAGCCCACATCCCATATGGGTGCAGTTTAGGACTTGGCTGCTCCATCTCTGGCCCACCTCCCTGCTAATGTCCTGGGAAAGCAGTGGAAGATAGTCCAGGTCCTTGGGCCTCTGTACCCATGTGGGAGACCTGGATGAAGCTTCCAGGTCCTGACTTTGATCTGGTGATCCAGCCCCAGCCTTTGGGCCATTTGGGGAATGAACAAGTAGATGGAAGTTCTCTCTCTCTCTCTCTCTCTCTCTGTGTGTGTGTGTGTATGTATGTAACTCTGCCTTTCAAATAAGTAAAAAAAAAATCTTTAAAAATAAAAAGTGAATATTAACATTCAATATTCCAGCTACAGCTTCCTGTCAATGTGAACCCTTAGAGGCAACAGATGATGGCTTAAGTACTTGCAACCCTTATACTCAGTTGAGAGCCTTGGATTGTGTTCTGGGCTCTTTGCTTTGGCCCAGGTAGCCCTGGCTTTTGCAGGCTTGTGGGGAATGAACAACTGGATAAAGACTGCTGTTTGTCTATCTCCGTTTCCCTCTCTCTCTCTTCTCTCTCTCTCTCATCTCTCTTTCTCTGGCTGTCTCCCTCCCTTTCAAATAAAAATAAATTAAATAAATGAATTAATATTTTTAAAAATATTCATATCTGCTGGTGTTTCAGTTTTCTCCATATTTTGTCTCAACTCCCAGCAAGTCCTGAAAACAATCTGCTTTGATCTTCCTGCACTCTCAGATATATCTTTCCCCTTTCCCCCTCAGGGTATTTGTCTTGTTTTGCCTGTGGTACAGCTTAGAAATTCTTTTTTTAGCAGTAATCTGGCGATAAATCAGTAATCTCATTTTTAACACCTAAATTTTAAGAAACTTCTATTTCTTGTCATCCAATGTTTTTAAAAATGACTTTATTTTCTCATGAACTTTTCATTTTCCTTTTTCAAGAGAGGAGCTGGAGATCAAGCAGAATGAGGATTTGGTTGCTATTTCTCCGTGTTGGCCAGAAGCAGAAGTCCAGATCACCAGACTGGTATAATAGTTTTTAAATGACATCATTTCTGTTGGAATAATAATACAACATTTTACTTATTTGGGAGTACTGCTATATTCACCTGTTATGAAACTGTCTCTTTCATATAATAGAACCATTTTCTTTTTGCTTAGAATTCCTTTAATAAATGCCCATACTCATCTTTTTAACTCCTGACAATTGTTAAAAATATTTCTCAAAGGTGTCTTGGCCTCTTGTGTATTCCTTGAACATAGGCTGGCTTAAACTGGAGTCTGTAATTAGCAGCTTTTTATCACTATAGTGAAACACTTGAATCAATGTAACTTTATAGAGTAAATATATTTATTTTGGCTGATAGTTTTGGAAGTTTACATTCCAGGATCAGACAAGTCCCATTGGCTTTGCTTCTGGTGATGGTGTTCTTGTTGGCAGAGTCCTTTGGTGGGGCTGAATAACACACAGCAAGAGATAGGGAGTATGCAGTTCTGTCTGAGTCTGTCTCAGTGGTCTCTGATAAATTCCCTCAGATTCAATCATGGAGTCCCACTAATGACCTAATCCATTCAACTCACTTTTTAAAAGTTTCACATCTAAACACCATAATTTGATCTGATTGTCACCCTATTCATACCATTAACTTATGACTTGGGGACTTAAACTTCTATATGTGTTCAGGGGCCAAATATTCCAACCATAGCAGGGTGCTCTAATTTTATCCAGTTATATCATGACTATAAGTATTCTTTGTATGAAGATTTTGTGTTTGACTTCTTTTCTTGCCTCCAACACATAGTGTGTTTTTTAAGTATACTTTCTACTCTGTAAATAAACACAGTTTTACTGCAAGTGAAACTTATGAATTGAGTTCTAACATTGGGCCAAATGACAGTAAATGATATCTGACCCTAACTGCCTCAATTATAATTTCTATGAAATTGGAAAGTGTATTACTCTGCTAAAACATATATAGTAGTTAAAAATATATAACCTTAAATGACAGCTGAGAAATATATAAACAGAAAATACCTCCCAAGGATTTCACGTAAAGATAGGAGTCCTGTACCAAGTGACAAGCATCCTTTATGATCTTTTCTCTCAGAGGAGAATAAGAATCTAATTCTGAGCTTATCAAGAGAAAAAAAATGCATTTAATTAACACCATAAGGCAGACAAACATAGCTCAAGTGATCTTTATCTCTGATGTTTGCCTTGGATGCTTTCAGAAATAGAAAGCTTTCAACAATTTCATGCTTTTTGTAGTACTCCTTTAAGGTACCTTCAGGCATCATACACATAAGCTACATGCATAATATGACTTTATTTACAGGACACTTGCTGGGGCTTGTAAGAAGCTGTGTTTATATTATTATTCAAATACCAAAATGATTACACGGTGTTACTTATGTAAGCACCTCCGGGATACACTTCTCTTCTGTGAAAAGTAAAGTTTAAGTCATTCCCACGAAAAACATCATTGTAACTCCTTCATGCAACTAGATATACTTCCACAAGAACTTCAGAAACTAGTTGAATTGATTCAGTAGGTAATTACTGACATTTTTACTTTATTTGTTACTTTGTTGACATGAAAACAAAATCATAAAGTGAGAAACTTTACTAAAAATAAGAAAAATTGTAATCCCTAATTTGGCAAGTATTCTAGGAGATAAATTTTGATCATCTTCTATGTGTCAGGATATAAAAATAAATCTCAGGAGTAAAGCAGCAAACAATACTCAAGAGTATTTTATTGAGACTCCAGGGATACAGGCCATAAGAAAATAAACAAACAAATCGATAAACCAGAAAAATATCAGATCAATGCAGATAGAGATTTTTTAAAGAGTGACTTCACAAAAAATCCTGATAGACAACTTAAGGCTAATTCTAAATGTATAATTGTACTCAATATTTATGAATAGATGTGATTTAAATTAAAATCTAAATTTCAAGTATTGAGATATGGAATTATAACTGGAAAGAATTTTTAAGCAAATATAATAGCTCATTCAAAGACCCTGAGGTAATATATTATTCAGCATACACCAAAGTGATCATGGTTTAACATATACAAAATTACTTATCAGAGTGCTTTTCCAACAGGGGTTGGCAAGTTTTCTGCTTCATAAAGTCTCTTAGAATCTCATGCCTAGGCTTCACCTGACTGAGATGCTACCATATTTTGGCTATACCATGTGTAATACAAGGCCTTTATGGATGTCCATGGAAGAAAAGAAAAACTAGACAATCAAATATGTTTTTCACTGAATTAGGTTGAATGTGAAATGTCACTTCCGCATGCCATTTAAGGCTTATTCATTTGAAAAGAAGGTTTAAAAACACAACTTCACATGCTTCATATCATAGAAGAGCTGGATGTTGTTGTGACCTGATATCTACACTACATAGGGCAGTCATTTGAAGAATTTAAGCATCACAATAAAACTGGAAAGTGCTAGAATGTAGAATTGAAGAAAACAGGGTATGAGATGAAGTTGAAGGTTGAAGTCAAGAGATAGTTGTTTGGCTTGAAACCTAAATGCAATTGGGAGATAAGGGATGCTTTAAAATGACCATATGATGTGGTTTTCATATGTAAAATGTCAGTTTGGATGGTACATGGGAAAAAGATAATGGGCATAATAAAGGGCGGAGTCAGTAGAAGTCAATTTCTTTTAGAAAATGGGCTGGTACAAAATCTCAAAGATGGAGAGAGGTAGATTGATTCACAGTGTGTTTTAAGGTAAAATTGAAATGAGCTTCTAATGGATTGGTCATGGGTCAGGATAATGTTTAGATTTTTATCTTGAGCAATGATATGATGCCTGTTTACTGTGATAGGAAAGGCATGTGTGGTTCACATTATAAATCCACGGTTGTCTTTTGAGTATTCTTTATAGGTATATTAGAGATCCTTAAGGTTATGTCGAATAGATGCTCTTCCTAGTGATTCACAAAGTCAGTGAGGATGGATATATAGATTTTGGCAATTCAGCTTATAGATAGTGACCTTCAGTCATAGACAGAAAATTTATAAAAGAAGTCTTGGGGTGTTATAAAATAGGTTTATTGTTAAAAGGAGACAGAAAGTAAGCAAATGGTCTGGATTATTAATCCTTTCATTTCTCTTATTGTTACTTGCATTTTTTCTGGAACAAACTATACACATTTTCATGATGACAAACAACATGGTAAAGTTTCCAGGGAGTGAGTCTTAAAAATGGCCTTCCCTACTCCCTAATCAATAAGAAAGTGTTTTTAAGACAGCTGCTATTTTCTAGTGCAGAATACATCTCAGCATTTCCAGCTGAGTGGCTCTGGAGGCTGCTTCATGATTGCATTTTATGTTACTTATTGAAGGGCCCACAATTACTATGCCATCTTTCACAGCAAAAGATGATTCTGCTGACCCACCATTGGCAAAGCATACGAACTAGAGATTGGGTTTTATCCAGGTGTTATCTTGCCTAGTTTCTTAAGGAACTAACCAAATACTTCTTAGTAAACCCCATTTACTCAAATTTTATTCATCAGGGGCAAACTGAAATCCCAAGTTCAGGAAAATGCCTCCATGTTGAGTTCTCTCATCTGACACTTGTATACTTACATAGATTTTTTATTTTGATGTGAATGTATGTAAAATGTAAATTCTTAATCTAATATTTGGCATTTTTATGCTTTATCTTTCCCAGAAAATTACTAGACTATGTGAATTCAGCTTTAGGTTTTACTCTAAAACTCCCTAAGAATTTGGTCTACTTTGAAACCTATAAAAGTTATTCAATTGATTGTTTTCTGAGTGTGTGTCTGTGCATGGTGTTGGGCACTTGTATCTTGGGGTTTGTGTATGTGTATGTGTGAAGGGGAAAGAAAGAACAGATGTGAAGATATTAGGTCCATTTTTGAAGCACAGCATATGTTTTAAAACATTTTACTAACAGCAATAATGTCTGTGGTTTTGAATAATATGAAATTCAAGAATTACCTTACATTCATTCAAAATAGTTATAAATATTTTGGAATTTTTAGTAAATTAAATCTTATAATATTACTTTTGAACAAAAGAAGTTCAAACACTGGAAATTTCATGATTTAATTGAGCCTATTCAAAATTTCACATATTGATTTTTGAGAAAATACATAGGGGAATTTCTCGTATTTAAGTGATTCTAAACACATGATGTTAATTGACTGCTCAGTAATCCCTGATATATTAATTTATTCAATCACTCCAAAATTCATTTATTTGCTTCTATTTTCAATTGTTAATAAAAATTGGTTATTCTTCCATGCTATTCCTTGTCAATATACCTGATAATCATTTGCATATAATTCTGACAAGGAGTCATGAGTTTAAAGAATAGTATAATTTCAGCTGGCGCTGCGGCTCAATAGGCTAATCCTGTGACGGCGATGCCAGCACCCCAGGTTCTAGTCCCGGTTGGGGCACCGGATTCTGTCCTGGTTGCTCCTCTTCCTGTCCAGCTCTCTGCTGTGGCCCGGGAAGGCAGTGGAGGATGGCCCAAGTGCTTGGGCCCTGCACCTGCATGGGAGACCAGGAGGAAGCACCTGGCTCCTGGCTTTGGATCAGCGCGGTGCACTGGCCACAGTGCAGAGGCCATTGCGGGGTGAACCAACGGAAGAAGGAAGACCTTTCTGTCTGTCTCTCTCTCTCTCTCACTGTCCACTCTGCCTGTCAAAAAATTTTAAAAAATTTTTTAAAAAAAGAATATTATCATTTCTAAGTTTCTTGACTCATTTTGACAAATATATGTTTTGAATTACTATGCTAATTTACTCTTCCACTGGAAGGGAATGCAAAAAGCATATAAGTGTACCATCACTGTACCTTTTCTAAAGCATACAAAAATTCTAGAACTCGGGGAGCATCAGTGTGGTAAAGTAGGTTAAATCCCTACGTGGGGCACCAGCATTGCACATGGGCGCTGGTTCAGGTCCTGGCTGCTCTACTTCCTATGCATCTCTCTGTTCATGGCATGGGAAAGCAACAGAAGATGGCCCAAGCCCTTGGGCCCTCGTTAATCATATGGGAGACCTGGAAGAACCTCTTGGTTCCTCGCTTTAGATCAGCCTAGCTCCAGCCTTTGCAGCTATTTGGAGAGTGAACCAGTGGAAAAAAAAGCTCTTGCTCTCTCTCTCTCTGTGTGTCTGTAACTCTGTCTCTCAAATAAATAAATCTTTAAAAATACTCTGGAAGTTACTTATTTTTGTTCACTAATTATGGAAAATATTTTTCACGTTTTAATGGATTTTTTAAAAATTTTTTTGACAGTTAGACAGTGAGAGAGAGAGAGAGACAGAGAGAAAAGTCTTCCTTCTTTTGTTGGTTCACCCCCAAGTGGCCGCTACAGCCAGTGAGTTGTGGCCGGAGCGCTGCACTGATCCGAAGCCAGGAGCCAGGTGCTTCCTCCTGGTCTCCCATGCGGGTGTAGGGCCCAAGCACTTGGGCCATCCTCCACTGCCTTCCTGGGCCACAGCAGAGAGCTGGCCTGGAAGAGGAGCAACCAGGACAGAATCCGGTGCCCCAACCGGGACTAGAACTTGGGGTGCTGGCGCCGCAGGCAGAGGATTAGCCTAGTGAGCTGCTGCGCTGGCCAATGGAATTTATTAATACATTAGATTCTCAGGGTCACAGCAATGCATGGAAAGTACTACAACATGATTTGCATCAATTATTTTGTTAATGTGATATAAACACAAAGATACCTAAGTCAGCATTGTGATGTAAAATGCTTGAGAGATAAAGCATCACATATGTGCACCAGTTTGTGTCCTGACTATTCCACATCCAATCCAACTCCCTAAAGTCCTGGATAAAGCAGTAGAAGAAAGCTTGAATATTTGTGTTGCTACCACTCACCTGGGAGACACAGATGGAGCTCCAGGCTCCTGGCTTTAGCCTAAACCAGGCCCCCACCTCTGACCCCTCATTGTTCCATCTTGGGGAATGAAACAGCAGATGAACAATCTCTCTCTTTCTCTCTGTTTCTTTCTCTCTATATGTAACTCTTTCAAAGAAATACATTTTTTTTTGCTAAAATATCAATAGATCCTTAAAAGTATAGTAATATATATAATGTATATATTAATATATATTATTATAAATGACAATATATTATATATAGTATATAGTAAATACATTGTATATAGTATTATATATAGTAATATATTTATAAATATTAGCTAACACAAATAAAGGAAAAATTATATCCTTTCTATTTGGGTCTGGTTTATTTCCTTTATCATAATGATCTCCTGCTATATTCCTTTGGTTACAAATGTCAGAATTTCATTCTTTTTTTGACTGAGCAATATTCCATCATTAATGCATATCACAGTTTCTTTATCCGTTCATTAGCAGACAGACATATAGATTAGCTTCATATCTTAGCTATTATGAATTGAGTTGCTATAAATATGTGAATGCAGGTAACTCATTAATATGCTGTTTTCATTTATTTTGAATGTATCCCCATGAATGTGATACCTGATTCATATGGTAGATCTACTTTGTTTTCTAGGTATCCCCATACTGTCTTCCATGACTGTACCAGTTTACATTCCCTCCAACAATGCATTAGGGTATTTTTTTTTTTAAATACATTGTCATCAGCATTTGGTAGTTTTTGATTTTTGGATGATAGTTATACTAACTGGGTGAGGTGTTACCTCATTTTTGTTTTTATTTGCTTGGGTATCCTGAGAATATTTATTTTATGTTTCTGTTGGCCATTTATATTTCCTCCTTTGAAAAATGCCTGTTCATTTGTCCATTTCTTAATCAGATTGTTTAATTAATGTGTTGAGTTTCTTGGAATCCTTATCTATGATGGATATTATTCCTTTATCAAATGCATAGTTGGAAAATATTTTCTTCCATTCTCTTATTTGCCTCTTTGTTGATTAATACCTTTATCAAACAGAAATTTCTTAGCTTGATGTAATCACATTTTTCCATTTTTGCTTTTATACTCTGTGGTTTTGGGGTCACAATATCTCTATATTCCATCCACCCAGGCATGTTCACCACACAGAACACCAAACTACTTCATAGGGTGTACCCCAAAGCCTCTGTAGGATCTGTCCCCAGCACTTATATAACTATGAGTTTCTACAGTCAGACCTTGTGCAGGAACCAGTTCCCAGCCTGTGTTTCTCTCAGTTCTATAGCCAGGGACCAGAACTATCAAAGTCACAGGGTGTAGGGGATCTCCTCTCTGCCCTACAAGATGCCCCAGCCCTGGCATGAGCTGCCTACTGTTCCCCAAGTCAGGTCTGAAATGACTGAAGTCACACTTCCGTGTATTGAGAATGGCACTTTACTGGGAGAAAGGGAGAGAAGCAACAATCTCCCTGCACAGTACACAGTAGTTGCTCAGCCCCCTGCTAGTCTCCTAGGCCAGATTCAAAACAAATTAGTGTTGTGGAACTGTCCCTCAGTCACTAAGTAAAGAATTCAATGAAAAAAAAAAAAAAGAAAAAAAAAACTATTCCTCAACAGTAGATAAAAAGCTATAAATAATAATCAAATATCAAAATGTCATTTTTGCTTATGTATGTTATAATTTTTGTATGCTTAGTGACCACAGGTCAGGGGAAAATACGGAATTTGTCTTTTTTTGGACTGGATTATTTCACTAAGTATAATGGCTTCCAGTAATATGCATTTTGTTGCAAAAGACAGGATTTCATTCTTTTTTCTGGCTAAGTAGTATTCAAAAGTGTACATATACCACATTTTCTTTATCCAGGCATCCTTTGCTGGGCATCTGGGATGATTCTAGACTTTATCTATTGTGAATTGAGCTGCAATAAACATGGAGAGTAAAGATAACTCTTTAATATGATAATTTCATTTTGTTTGGGTACATTCTATGTTGGGAAGTCTTAATTAATGTTTCATTCTCTGTCTTGGTTAATGGTCTGTTTAGGTTTTATATGTCTTCATGACTCAAATTTGGTAGATTATTTGTGACCAGGGATATATCCATTTCTCTAGATATTCCAATTTGTTGTATTGTCATCTTCATTCATTTCCAGAAATTTGTTGATTTTCCTTTTGATTTCTTCTATGTCCCACTGTTCATTCCGGAACATATTGTCGAGTCTCCATGTGTTTGCCTATTTCCTAAAGATTCTTAAATTCATTTCCAGCTTCATTTTTTTGTGGTCAGAATAGATACATGATATGATTTCAGTTTTTTTGAATTTGCTGAGACTTGTTTTATGGCCTAGCATATGGGCTATCATAAAGAAAGTTTCACGCACTGATGAAAACATGTCTGTTCTTCAACTATGGGATGAGGTGTTCTGTAGACATCAGTTAGGTCTACTCGGTCCATAGTGTCAATTAACTCAGTTGTTTCTTTTTTATTTTCTCTCTAGTTGATCTGTCCATTGATGAAAGTTGGTTGTTGAAGTCCCCTATTAATATTGTATTGGAGTTTATTTCTCCATTAAATCTGTTAATATTTGTTTTAAGCAGCTTGGTGCCCTGGAAGGATATATATTTATTATAGTCACATGTTTCTGTTGAATTGATCCCTTAATCATGAAATGATGCCTTTCTTTGTCTCTTTTAACAGCTTTTGTGTTGAAGTCTATTCTGTTTGATATTAGAATGGCCACACCTGCTCATTTTGCTTTCCATTAGCGTGGAATTTTTTTTTTTTTCATGCTATCACTTTCAGCTTGAGGGTATTTTTGTTGATGCAGTGTGTTTCTTGTAGGCAGCAAATGGATGTGTCTTGTTTCTTAATGCATTCAACCTGTCTACATCTTTTAATTGGAGAATTTAAGGATTTATATTTAAGGTTACTATTGATCAATAATGACCTTGCCCTGCCCTTTTTCCTTAAATATGCCTATTGTTTGTTTGTATTTCCTTTGTATTTTCATTTTTACCAGGAAAATTTCTGCCAACACGTTCTTTCATAGTGATGACTATCTTTCTGTGTTTCTGTGTGTAGCACTCCTTAAGCATCATTTGTAAGGCTAGATGAGTGGTGACAAATTCATAAGTTACTTTTTGTTATGAAAAGTATTTATTTCATATTCATTCATAAATTAGAGCTTGTAGGGTACAGTATTATGGATTGACAGTTTTTTTTTTCTTTTAAGACTTGGACTATATCTCTCCATTCTCTCTAAGTCTCTAAGGTTTTGATGAGAAATCAGCTGTCAATTTAATTAGAGATCCTCTGAAGATAATCTGGCATTTCTCTCATGTGTATTTTAGGATCTTTTCTATATGTTTTACTGTTGAAAGTTTGACTACAGTGTGTCATGGTCAAGATCTTTTCTGATCGTGTCTATCTGTAATTCTATGAGAGAGAGCCATTGCAATCTCTTCTTGTGTCCAGATGGCACCGTTTCCCTGCTAGTTGTTGGGCATTCTTGGTAGGGGGTGGGGAGAAAGAAATGTGCTTTTTATTCACTGGATTTTGTGGGTACTCCTGCCTCCTCAAAGTAAATGTGGTCCTCAAAGTTCTCCCTCAGGCAATAACACCAGTGGCATGGGCTGCTGCAGACTGCTCTCACCTAACTCTCCAAAGCAGGCATCTCCTCCATCTCCGGGCTGTGAAAATCGCGTGTGGTGTCCCCACTCACTGCTGCACATCTGCTCTTTCCATGCTACCTCACAGTGTCGCTCTACTTTCTGTAGAATCTTCACTGTAAACAGTGAGAGGAGGGGGGAGAGAGACAGAGAGAGAGAGGAGATAAAGAATGAGATATGTTCACTCCCCAAATGGCCACATCAGCTGGGGCTGGGCCAGGCTGAAGCCAGGAGCCAGGAACTTTGCCCCAGATTTCCACTTGGGCACAGAGACCCCAAGGACTTGAGTCATCTTTTGTTGCTTTTCCAGGTGGATTATCAGGGAGCTGGGTCAGAAGTGGAGCAGCCAGAACATTACCCGGTGCCCAAATACGTTGCTAATATAACAAGCTGCAGCTTAACAATGCTACTGTGGCTTAGTGGGTTAAGTCTCCACCTGCAACAGCATTTTTTTCTAATATGGTATGAGATAAACCTCTAATTTGATTCATTTTTCAAATACTTCCTTATTTTTCTAATTCTACTTTTTATTTGTAGTGGTTATTATCTTTATTGCATATGATGCTGCACACAGACACACCTATTTCTGCACTTGATCTTAGCAAAAAGGCCAAGAATCAATTTCTAAAGAGCAATTTATTTTATTGTACCTTAAAATGTGATTGTGTTGTCATTTTATTTAATGTAACTTATTTAATCATCTAAATATCTAGAGATAAAATTTAATCACATTATTAGTTTTCAAATAATAATTTGATAAATATTTTTATATAATTTTTAAAAACCAATACATCAAATTGAACTCCCCTTTCCTCACTATCACTCTTATTTCATTATGTCCACTGCTTTAAATTCCATATATTTTTAATTTAAAGCTTATCTCTGTATACCTTATGTAATTTTCTGCTTATATAATTTAGACATATTTTTTGTAATGATAATTTTATGGCTTTCTATCAATAACAATCTTTAATGCTATACATGTCTCATTGAATCACAGCTTCTTGAAAAAGTTCTTACAACCAAGATGAGTACAAATATATTGAGAATTCTTATATTGTATGGTCATTGTTAAACATGAAATAAGTATGTATATATTATTAAAGTATTTGTATTTTAGTTACTTACCATTATTGTAAAACATTTTAACAAACATTAAACTTTTTGAAATGTAAGTATGTTTTTATTGGCATTTTTATGAAATATGCTTATATTTTTCAAATGATTTTAGATTTTCTAGTGTAATATTTTCAAGCAATCATGGGATAAAGATTATTTCTTTAGAATGACTTGCTACATTGTTAAAATTATTCAAGTATTTTATTAAATATATTTAATACATATACATAAAGAATGAAGCTAGGAGTGATTGCTATCTATGTAAAGTAATTTCAATAATTAATTGCAGATTTTTGAGATTTTCTTATGTTTTCAAAGAAATTACATTATAAGGAAATCATTTCCAATTTGATTATTTTAAATAACACAATGATAAACTATAATCTTTCTGGAAAGCTAAATTTACCATAAGTTTGTCTACATCTTTTAATATTTATGCATTATTTATCTTTTTCACTGCATATGGCAATTTATATTAATCAGAAACTCATAAATTTCTTTTTTTAACTTTTATTTAAGGAATATAGATTTCCAAAGTACAGCTTATGGACTACATTGGCTTCCCCCCACACCCTGATGACTTCCCTCCCACCCGCAACCCTCCCCTTTCCTGCTCTCTCTCCTCTTCCATTCATATCACGATTCATTTTCAATTTTCTATATATACAGAAGATCAGTTTAGTATACATTAAGTAAAGATTTCAACAGTTTGCACCCCCATAGAAACACAAAGTGAAAAATACTGTTTGAGTACTCGTTATAGCATTAAATCTCAATGTACAGCACATTAAGGACAGAGATCCTACATGAGGAGTAAGTGCACAGTGACTCCTGTTGTTGACTTTACAAATTGACACTCCTGTTTATGGCATCAGTAATCTCCCTATGCTCCAGTCATGAGTTTCCAAGGCTATGGAAGCCTTTTGAGTTCTCTGACTCTTATCTTACTTAGACAAGGTCATAGTCAAAGTGGAAGTTCTCTCCTCCCTTCAGAGAAAGGTACCTCCTTCTTTGAAGACCTGTTCTTCCACTGGGATCTCACTCGCGATCTTTCATTTAGGTTTTTTGTTTGTTTGTTTGTTTGGTGTTTTTTTGTTTGTTTGTTTTGTTTTGTTTTTGTTTTGTTTTGTTTTGTTTTGCTTGTTTGTTTGTTTGTTTTTGTTTTTGGCCAGAGTGTCTTGGCTTTCCATGCCTGAAATACTCTCATGGGCTTTTCAGCCAGATCCGAATGCCTTTAGGGCTGATTCTGAGGGCAGAGAACTGTTTAGGACATCTGCCATTCTATGAGTCTGCTGTGTATCTTGCTTCCCATGTTGGATCGCTCTCCCCTTTATTTATTCTATCGGTTAGTATTAGCAGGCACTAGACTTGTTTATGTGATCCCTTTGACTCTTAGTCCTTTCATTATGATCAATTGTGAACTGAAATTGATCACTTGGACTAGTGAGATGGCATTGGTACATGCCACCTTGATGGGATTGAATTGGAGTCCCCTGGTATGTGAAACTCATAAATTTCAAAAACTTTATCAATTTTTCAAGAAATACAGGATAAAGTGTAAACATTTTGTGGATGAATTTTTCTTATTCTTAGTTAGAAGTGTTTTAGTTGTGAGAAATTTTGTTTTAAACAGAAGGTTTTTAAATTAAATTTACACATTCTGTGTTTTTACTTTACATTTTCATTAAGGATTTCATATTTCCTATGTATTAGACTATTTATTTTTCCTAGACTGCCTGGCAAAATGTGTATTTCAGTATTTTTTCTGTTTCTGTTTGCTAATGAAAGCTCCATGGGCCTATCAATGTATTTTGGCAAAACCCAATTCATTTTGATTATACTTTTATTTTCAATTTAGTTTAAAAAGTCACTTAATGGTTATCCTTTACTATTGTTTCGATTATCTGTGACTATCTAAGTTTATTGCATATTGGTAAAGTTGACATCATTTCATTTGGTTGTTGTTTAATCACCCTTTTGCCTTTGTTCTTGTTTTTTTTTTTTTCTTTTTATTTGTTGAACTCTTTATTTAATGGCACATTAATGTAAACTGAAAATATGCTATCTCAGAAATGAAAGCTTTAAAAAGAAAATCACTTGAAGATTTAGCATTGTGGTGCAATGGGTTATTCCACCATTTGGGATGCCTGCTATGGGTGCCTGGGTTTAATTTTCTCCTCCCCTTCGATTCATCTTCCTGGGAGACAACAGATGATGGCAAGTTATTGGGTTCTTGACAACCCATGTGGGAGATCTGGATGGAGTTCTAGGCTTTGGCTTTACCCAATCCTGACTGTTACAGGAATTTGGAGAATGAATCAGCAGATGGAAGATCGCATTATCTGTCACTCCCTCTCTCTCTGTTGTTCTACCTTTCAATAAATCTTTTCTACAAGTCATTTAAAAATACAAATGGTTATTGTCCATTTTGTTCTGACTTTATCATTGATTCTGTTGTGCTTCGTATATATGAATTCTTTCATTAGTTCCATTGTGGAGATGATAAATAATTTTGCTGAAGAAAAGTGAATAATTTGGACATAGTTATAACAAGATGAACACAGAATTTTAAAGTAGGCAGCTTCATATTGTAGTGTGGCATGCTCTCATTTAAAAAGATAATCATCAGGTGTAAATGTTATTTTATTTAATTTTAATTTATTATTCATATGTGTTTCATAAACTATTGGAAATTTGTGCAATTTAAAATTAGTGGATTTTAAGGACAGTGTTTGGTGAGTTTGACAAACACATAAACATGAAAATTTCTATTAATCCACATGTTTCGTTGAACAATTTTATAAGGCAGTTTCCATGTCTCAACCAGTATTCTGATTTATGTCAATTTCAAGTCTTAGACTTCATATAAATTGAGTCATCTTCTTTACCTAAAGATTTCATATAAACTGAGTCTTATTTCTTTTGTCAGAGATAAAATTTGACATTCTATGTATAGTTGCATTTACCAGCAGTTCATTCTTTAGTTTTCAACTGTTGAGGAATATACCAGGTTGAGATATGACGTAATTTTGTTTTCTTCCATTTTTGTTGAGCATTTAAATATTTCCCAGTTTATAGTTACCAGAAATAACGTTTATTTTAGGATACATATTTTTATTTCCTCATTATTCAAGAATATAGGTAACAATTTTATGCAGAACTTTAAAAACAAAAAAGCAATAAACCTTGTTTACTTCCAAAATGTTTGCAACATTTGTAATTCCAACTAAAAAAAAAAAAAAAAGAGGAGATTGTGTGGTCATTCTATTTCCTCAATGATATTTGAATCAGAAATTGGAGTATTTCCAAAGTCTAGGGGGTTTGAAGTGGTATCTTACTATAATTTGAATTTACTCTTTTCTGATACCTAACAATAACAACTTCCTTTTTTAAAATTTTTATTAATATAAAGAGAACATGTTTCATGTATTTCACAGATACAATTCTATGAAGATAACCATAATTATTCCCCTTGTTCCCTTCATCAAACCCCTGCTCCTTCTTTCCTCTTTTCCTTTAATTTTGCAATAACACTTTTATCTCATAGATAGAATTTTAAAAGCACAATGATACTTCCCACTATACCTTCCCTTCATCCTCCCTCCTATCCTCCATTCCCTTCCTTTCCTATTTTTCTTTTAATTTTTACAATGACATACTTTCAATTTTCTTTACAATCATAAGCTTAACCCTCCATTCCATAAAGAATTCAACAGTAGTTAAGTATATAAACCACTGTTTGTCAAGAATATAGACAAGGACTATAAGCATTCCTGTAAAATGTACTTGTTGGCTATTACTTTGCCTTCTTATATGAATTTCAAAAATGTTTCTCATTTTTCTCTCTTTAATGCCCTGTTGAAGTTCTCAATATATTCTGATGAAATCCTTCATCAAACATATTTAAGGACCCTTTTCCCCAATCCATAGACTGAAGTTTTATTTGGAAGAGCATGTGTAATGTGCTTTGAGCATACTTCACTTTCCTTGCTCTACCACTTTATCATGAATCAATGTTATTCATGTTTAAAGAAGGCAGTCACCCTGATAGCTAAGACAACCATGCCCCACATCATAATACTTGGGTTTGATTTCGGACCCTGACTACCTGCTAACACAGATCCTGGGTAGCATCAATGGTAATTGAAGTACTTGAATTCCTGTCACCTGTGTGGGAGATCTGGATTGAGTGCTCAGCTCCCAGCTTTGGCTGCAGGTAGGCATTTGGAGAATGAAGCAACAGATGCATGCTAACTATTTGTCTTTCTCTCTGCTATTCAAGTAAATTCATTTTTAAATGTATTGATTTTCCTAGGATTTACAATATACACTTTTTAATCTAATTTCCAACTCCAATTAACACTATATTCAAGTCTATTATAACAATGTTCCCAGTGGTGATGACTCAAGTAATTGGGTCCGTGCCATGCATGTGAGAGACCTAGCCTTCTGCTGTTGGTCCTGATGCAGCCTGGCTCAGCTCCAGTCTTTGCGGGCATTTGGAAAGTGAATCAGCAGATGGAGGCTCTCTGTCTCTGTCTCTCTGCCTTTCAAATGAATGAATAGACTTTTAAAGAAATCATCATCATTTTTAGGACATGAGATTTAAATTAGCTTTACCTTTCCCCATGTCCTTAACCAGAGAATAATGAAGATCTGATTATTGTCCCTATGTGATCTCACTGTTCTCAATAAATAGTTCAAGGTGGGGGACATCAGCTGTATTAGATCAGAAACCCCCATAGACATAACTGAACAAAGTTTTGCTTTCTCAAGTTTTGCTAAGGTGATAGTATGAATCTTCAATTACTGTTGACAATTATCAATCGCCATTTACAGAATGCCATTCTGGGAGAAATGTTAAAACATTAGAATCCAGTGCTGGGAGATGGGGGAAGGAGAGGGAGAAAGAGTGTGGAGAAGAGGGAGAAGTCCTAAGCTCTAAACATCCTGAAGCTAGAATCAATGCTGGGTAACTTAACTACATAAAAAGAGGTAACTGGCAAAATTTTTCTGTAAATGGTAAGATAGGAGGTTTGGAAGGCCAGACTGCCTTTATATCAGTTACTCAATTGAGCTGTTATCATATGGACACAGTAATAGACAATACACAAAGAAATGAGTGTGACATTATTCTAGTAAATCTTTATTTATAAACATAGTGACGTAAGGCCATAGTTAATATAAGAAAATAAATTGAATTGTACTTTTTTTGTTATACTTTTGTGTATTTCTTTTCAGTCATAGGATGCTTGCCTTAGAAAAAGTATTTCAGAATCTTATGTATGAAAAGTGAACCTTCCATGACACATCCTCTGCACCACTGAACCTGCACTTCTGCTCTGCTTCTTATTCTTTTTCAAGTAAGTGCAGGATTATATTGGGCATAAGAGAAGCAGCAATGTTGTGGCTCTTAGGACAATAATCTATTCATTTAAGAAAAAGTAGTGTTCTTGCAGCAGACACAAAGCAGCTTTGTTCTCTGTTACATTTCCTACTACTATGGGGGTGGAGATACTGTCTTCCCATTTTATTTCCAGAGGACCGGGCTGCTTTTCTTAGGAAGTGAACAACAGTAGAGCCACCTATTATTTTCTCAACCCAGCTCAACTGTCTTTATACATAATGGCAAATCTTTTTCAGGTAATAGCAAAAGATTTCCTGTCAGTTGAATTTTTTAGGGGTGATGAATTTTCAATGTTTTCCTCCTTCTTTCTTCAAATATGTTACAGTAGGAAATGTAAGGTGTTTAGAGCTACTGCCCCAATGCTGTTTTGGCCAAGACATGTTTTAACATAATTAAATAAACACATTGCACAAATTTGTGGCATTTTTGAGTCTAAATTTGTGGGAAATAAAAGAGAGATGAAAGGGCAAACTGGCAGAAATCAAACTTTCCTTGAAGCTCACAGCTTCTCCATACTCTGAGCAAACATATTAGAAAGGGTCTGATTCTGAGACAGGTGCTAGGCCCAGTAATTCAGGAGCGCATGCATTATCTCAACCAGGGGAATGAAAATAAAAGAAGCAGCATTAATCAGAACTCTAATCAGTGAGCGATACAATAAGGTTGATCTCACCTTATTCAGTTAGAAAAGCTCACATTGAGGCAATATCCAAGTAGTCACCATTTTCATACTGATTGTATCAGGAAAAATGAGGGTAATGATTCAGTTTTGGCAGCTGTGGTGTTCTCTTGTAAGAGAAACTAATAAAGGGACACTAAATCTTGATATACTTATCACATTTGGGCTGTCAGTAGTATATAATCTTTTCCAAAGTTTCTTGGATTTGTTCAGTGTAGCATATTTCATCAGGAAGATCAGTTCCCCTCACCCCACCTTTGAGAGCTTTGCCTCAAGAAAAACTTGACATGATCACAGGAAGGTAACTAGTCGCTGCTTCATAAACAATTTATTTAAGGATTTCCAAAAACGTTCAGATGAATTCACATACACACACATTCCTCTCTCGACACATTGACATCTCAATTTAATTTAGCTGGGAACAAAGTAGCTGCACATTTGTAGAAATGCTTGCAATACATATTTTTATGCATGTATAATAGTATGTTTTTTAGCCCAATACCCGTGGTCACTCATTTTCTCATATGACTTTGGGAGAGTAAGAAAAGTGGAAAAAAATAACAAATAATTCAGTTCTGAAGTGTAATACAGACCAATAGAGACAAACATGTGAATATGCTGCACATGTGTGGGGGTGTTAAGAAAATTTGTCTCGCCGGCGCCGCGGCTCACTAGGCTAATCTTCCACCTTGCGGCGCCGGCACACAGGGTTCTAGTCCCGGTCGGGGCACCAGATTCTGTCCCGGTTGCCCCTCTTCCAGGCCAGCTCTCTGCTGTGGCCAGGGAGTGCAGTGGAGGATGGCCCAAGTCCTTGGGCCCCGCATCCGCATGGGAGATCAGGATAAGTACCTGGCTCCTGCCTTTGGATCAGCGCAGTGCGCCGGCCGCAGCACACCAGCCGCGGCGGCCATTGGAGGGTGAACCAATGGCAAAGGAAGACCTTTCCCTGTCTCTCTCTCTCACTGTCCACTCTGCCTGTCAAAAAAAAAAAAAAAGAAAAAAAAGAAAAAAGAAAATTTGTCTCAAGCTGCAGTTGAGGGAGACAAATACATTCAGTTTTATACTTCGTTGTGAGTTGACTTCATTTCTTAAGGACTGGGCAAGGCAAGCCATTATGAGGAGGTGCAAATTTTATTGTCATTCTCAATGTACGTGTGGAATGATTGATAGGGCTACTTACTGATGGTTAATCTTTCTAACAACACAAATAGAATGGAGTAACTAATTGTATTTTTGATTCCATTTCTCTTTCATCTGTTCCATGTAAATTTCTTTACACATAGCTTCTCATTGTACTGAATTTAAGAGCTGTTTTATCACTACAAGTAGTCTCTCTGAGGGAACTATTTTTCATTAAAGGACCAAGACATTTTATAATGCACTATCCCAAGGGTTTAGTCTAAAGGTCTTTGGCTACCTACATCCCTAAAGATCATTGGTGGAACCTTTTGTTTTACGATTTCAGAGGTGAGAAATAAGAATCCAAAGGTATAGTTTTCCCCCAAATTGTACTTAATTGTCATTAGGGCCTCTGCTGTCTTTGAGTTCTTCCCAATCTATACTTGATAAGAACTATCTTTTTATTCACAAGTGCTTCTTCACCTCCATGTAGATGAGTTTTGAATTCACAGATGTCTGACATCTCTGCTTTAATAGCAATGTTTCCTATGTCCATCCTTTAAGAACTAGCAGTATTAAAAAGATCTCCCATATGTATAATGGTATATTTATCATATATAATCTTGCTATCAGATTTGGTCTAGGTCATAGAATTATATAAAATATGGATTAGTTTAATCATAAGATATTTCTCCATTAGAGGTGTGACTGAGTTTGTAGTGTCATTTGTAGGTAGGCCATTCTTAGGACAGCCTGTCTTTGTACTGTTCCATAACATGCAGAAGTATGGCAAACTTCTTATCAGTGCCCAGTAAAGAAAGAAACCAGTCCACTGCTCTGATGATGAAATGGCATGTGTATCATCAACCTCATTTTAGTGCTACTGTTACTGTTGTGGGTGGGTAGTACCAATAGTGGGTCTGATTTCTGTGGTGTTATTGCTTTACCATATTCATGCAATGACAGTGAGGCACAGTGCTGTTTACTCCTTTCAAGAAAATGAGAACCCAGATGTCACATCCAGTGCATTCTGAGGTAAGAGGCTATGGTTGTGTTTGTACACGTGAGTGTCTGCTAAGTGCCTAAAACAGACTTTTTGAAGCCACAATAACAAGACCCAGATGGAGTTTCAGAATCCTGAATTCAGCCTGTTACAGTCCCAGCCATTGGAGCCATTTGGGGAATAAACCAGTGGGTGGAAGATCTCTATGTGTATGTATCTCCCTCTATCTGTGTAATTCTGCCTTTCAAATAAATGAACAAATCTTAAAAGGGAGGTGGGGCAGCACTGTAACTCAGTGAGTACTGTGAGCTGCTGTCTGCAATGCCTGCATCCCATATGGGAGCCAGTTTGAGTCCCGGCTGTTCCATTTCTTACCCAGCTCCCTGCTAATTCACCTGGGAAAGCAGTGGAGGATGGCCAAAGTTCCTGGGTCATTACACTAAAATGGAAAACCCAGATGAAGCTCCTGGATCCTGGCTTCAGCATGGCCAGTGCTGGTTGTTGCAGCCACTTGGAGACTGAACCAGTAGATAGAATATTTCTCTCTCTCTCTCTCTCTTTCTCTCTCTCTGTTTCTGTCTGTCATTCTGAGTTTCAAATATACAAATACACCCTCAAATAAATAAACAGATATTTTAAAAGAATAAAGTCCTGTATGGGGTTGGCATAGTGGCTCAGTGGGTTAAGCTGCCACCTGTGACACTGGCATCTTTTATGAACACAAGTGGCCCTGAGTACTTGGGCCCCTGCCACTCATCTGGGAGACTGGGACGGAGTTCTAAGCTCCCAGCTTTGACCTGGCCCAGTCCCCGACTTTGCAGCCATCTAGAGAATGAACCAGCAGATGGATGATCTCTCTCCCTCTCTCCTTCTGTCTGCCTTCCAAATAAATAAATGAATTTTTAAAAGAATAGTGCTCTGGATTTTAAACTGGAAATAAAAGCCTAAAATGAAGTAAAACCCGTGTTCTTTGGAGTCCTTTTTAGGATTGTGCTTATAGTTCTAGGTGGAAAAGTGACTTGCCAGCATCTGGTCAAGTCTTTTGAAGTGTGAACACAAACCGGGTACAATTATGTCTCTCTTGTTTCAATAAAAGCTTGAGACATGTGCCACAGACTGCATGTTCAGTGCAGCAGTTAAAACATTACTTGTGATTTCCCCATCCAATGCCTGAGTGGTGAAAAAACGTCCTGCAGAAAGTAAGTCTACCAAGAATATGAAATTTTTACTATATTTTACCATCATAATTGTAGTGAATAGTTTACAATTCACTAAATCTTTCCTACATTCTAAAGTTGACCTGTTCCATTTTAAGGGATAGATTTGAGGAGGTTGTTGTTTTTAATACAATTTTGTTTTGTTTGATACTTAATGTGTTTAATCATTATTGCTGCTGGCTATTGTTCCTTTTCATGTATTTTAATACTTTAATCAATGGGAATTTTATTGGTACTTGTACCCTGAGGCTATTGAAAGTGGAGGGTGCAATTTTATAAATATACAATTGAAATAAGGAAAAATAAAACAGATGGGCATGGAGACCATGTGGGTAATAAAATGATAAAATCCTTCAGGAGCTAGATAAAAAGTTAGGGCTATTTCTAGATGATTGTTGGCGTTCTCCTCCCTGAGTGAAAGAAGTTTGTTCATCTGCTGTTCACTGCATTTTTTCATGCAATCATTCTCTCCTGTTTCTCCAAAAATAATTTCAATTCCAAAATTCCATACGGGATATGACTCTACATAATCATAATCTCTTGCATACCTGGACTATGTATTGCGAATATAATATTTATGTTGTATTTTTGTACTTGACTTATTAAATATAGTACATATATATAAATATAGTACACTGATGGTTTACAGTTTCTTTTGTTTCATACCTGAACGCAAATTTCATCCTTTTTATGTATTTACCTCCTCTTTGCCAGACAGGTTTCAGAATCCTGAAGTAGATATCATATAACCAGCATTTTGATATCTGATACATCCTTCAGGAAGTAACAGCTCAATTTCTGTAACCACTTGAAAAATATCTGTGATTAACTGGAAATCTATGTGTAAACCTAACATCTTAAATTGTAATTTCATGCATTTTCATGAAATTTTTGAAGATCTCTTTACACATGGATCTCAAAATTTGCTGTGCCAATACAAACTTATCTTTTAATTATCTTTTCCCTGAACTTTTTGAAGTTTGCTTACATCTTTTAAAAAAAAAAAAAAAAGTAGTAAAGACCATTAGTTCTCTAAAATTTTTGTTTATTCTTCTCCCCCGACCTCCAATTTCCAGCAGACACAAAGAAACACACTGATCTCTTAGGATCCTTTAATGACAATGGTTATCTGTCTTTATTGTAAAATGAAATTTAGGATGGTGTACCGGTAAAACGTTTGATGAAGCTGACCTTTTGATGAAGAAGAAGTGTCTACCCTCTCCTAATCATGCTGAACGTTGCATTTCTTTTAATGACTCCACTTAGAGCAGCAGGAAACAAAGTGATCATCACCAGCAGGTACTTAGACAAGAGTGAGGGGTTGGATGTGGACTGGCTCTATTAAAACTTTGCTGTCTAAACAGAGCTTCCTGGAGCTTAAGTGCCCATTGCTGCAGAAGTCAGGATCCCATCTGCAAGTGCACAGCAAACCTCACAGCTCTGTCTAATGAGAGGAGCTTTATCAAGGAGACATCCTTAAATAGATGAAAGATCCATGGTATCTAATGGACAATTAGTTAACTTCTTTCTTCAGCATTTTTAAGCATCTGATAAATGGAGAAAAAGAGGAAAATGTTCAACATGGAAAGGAATTTAAAGCAATCTAACAAAATGAATTTCAGGTTTTCATTATTTTTAATATTATTCTGCTTCAAATTAAAACAATTGATGGCCATATGCAGTTTGTTTTTCCTTTGTTTCCATTTGTGGGAAGTGTGGTCAGTGTCATGCATGTGGTTAGAAAATATGTGGAACCAGTCTTATAAAAAATACATTGAAATTAATGAGTGAATACATTCCAAACATCACCAAATTTAGTAAAATAGTGTTCAGTAAAATTCAATCTGGAATGGATATTAAGTTCACCTGTTCAGTTTTGTTACTCTTCTGAGGTTCAGAGAAGATAAGTGTGTTTTTTAATAAAGCATGTTTTAAAATCCAGGCTCCATGATTTTTTAGTTTAATATTTTCTCTTCTCAGTGCACTATTTTGTTTCGGGACTTTGGGAAAAATATAATTATGGTATTACAGATTTGGTTTACTTAAATTAATTCATATTATTGAAGGTAAACTATCATTAATGAGTTTTAATTTTTTTGCCTCACACTAGGCTAGTTTGCTTTAGTTGCCTATAAACAATGTGTATGAGAAAGACTTGAATGCAAAACAATAAAATACAACGTGTGAAGACAGAACAAAATATGTGAAATGGGTAATAAGTTTGCTTAGCCAAGTAAGAGAGATTACCATGAGCTAGCCCACCTAGGGAGATTGTGGAGTAAGAAAAGAACGCCTGGAAATCCTGTGATTCATTGAAGACTAGGAATTTATGGGAGTGTAGTGTTTCACTAACTGAATTAAGAATAAAATTTTGTCTCTTTTTGTTTGCAGGACAGCCTTAGAACTGATTTTCTGCATTAGAGAGTTATGGTTTGATGTGCTGAATGAAATATCAAAGACTGGATTTCATTAGTTAATATTAATAACAATAACACTGTTCTATTTTTTAATCTTCTGGAGTCCTAAATAAAATCCCATGAGTTGGGAACACTACTTTTTGTCCCACATTATTGATAAGGAAAATGAGGAACAGACAGAAGTTTTCCATGAATATATGCCTGAAAAATATAGACTGGCAACTATTAAATTATATTCTGAAGGTACACAAACATCATTAAAATGTACATTGCTAAAAAGCTGAGATTAGCCATTAAAATAACATCTATCATCATGCAATAGTTTTCTCAGTGTGAGAATCAATTTTACCCTAAGATTTTCTGATTCTAATACTGCTATAGAATTCACTCTATTAAAGTCTCCTTTCAGCTCATTCCCAAAGGTTGGTATTGATGTTGGCTGCTCCTGAACTTGGAGATGTGAATAAGCCCTAGAGAACAATGGCTGTCATTAAAAAGTTGCCATCTGTCTTTTCTTGATATCTACTGTGCTGTGTAGTAAGTCACAGGATTTCCCTATCCTTTCAGTGACAGCTCATGGTAAGATAAACTCGCCATGATAAGATAAATGGCAACTTTTTAATGAAAACCTCTATGTGTGAGCTGCTTGGTTAGGTTACAGTGCCTCAAAGTGCATCTCATACCTTATTCTCTAATATCAAAACCAATGACCTATTCTTCAAAGGATCTTCTTTTCAGTTCTGTAACCTACATGATTTACAAAGTCTCCCCCCTACTTTTTTTTTTATTTCCACTCAGAATGAGACCTTGAATGATCCTTTAAACTGAACTTCTAGCAAGTTTTTTGGACTGTTTGGAAAACAAAGCCACATTTTTCTTTCATTATTTTGAAAATCATGTTTAAGTGAAATTGGTAAAGTAAGTTGAGTGAGCAATTTTTATTTATTTGAATTACTTCCCTTTCCATAAAGGAAAACATATTTTTAAAGGTGGGTAGACTTGCATCCAAAATTGTTCTAATCTATTAAAGGCTATGCTGTAACTGGCTGAATGGAGATTTCTACAAGTCTCTACCTACCTACCAGTTGGATAAAGATGCACAACACAACTTGGTATTGATGCCACAACAGCATAGGGTACTGACTTGTCACAAAACCGTTTCCTTTTGATAAATTGTTACTGCTACTGAGTGTCTGGGTATTTTTCAGACTAGAAGGTAAAAAACAACCTCATACATCCTTTTACAGAAGTTAAAATGGTTAGGAGAACAGTCAACAATTTATAAGCCATCTATAGTAAAACTTTGTGAAACAAAAATATTAGTAATGCTGTAAATGTATGCGTTTTACTTGTAATAACTGAAAACCACTTTTAAATCCCCAAACACATTAGCTTATGTCAGACCAGTCATAGGATCTATAAAAAATATTTTTTTCTCTATGAACATCACAAGGTCTCAGGGCCAATATTAAGAACTTAAATTTCTAGATTTACAGACAGATGGAGATGGGGAAGGTATAGATAAAATTATTCACTCTATCATGGGCTGAACACTTGAGATTGAATTTATGTTAAAGTATCATTAAATTGCTATAGAGGTTTCTATTGCTTTCCACCACTTTAAAAGTTAGAGGTTTAATTTAAATCAAAAGATAATTATATTTACATTTTATTTAGAGTTTTGACTAAGTCTAGTTTTGTTCCACAAGAGTTATTAAGAAAGTCTCTTATGTAATGAGTAACTGAGTGATGAATATGAATATTCACTCCAGAATTATTTACTGAGCATTTGTCATCTACAAGCACTAATCTGGTGATGGATATTCAATTTTGAATAAATGACAAATTTCTGCACCTGATTTGATCAATCAAAGAAGTGACCAATAGAGAACAAAGTGTGACAAAAACAGAAGTCAGAAAACAATAACGTGGAATATAGTGGAAAATAGAATGAAGTAACAGTATATGGTTTGACCCTACAATTCGTGGATGTGTCATTTATGTTGATATCTGATTATGGGAAGAGGTTCAATGGGGGTAATTCCAGATAGAAGTTCCAGAAAACTCAAATGGCAATGCATATTACAAGCCAGAAGGAAGAAAGGGATGTCTGTGATCTAGAACATTGCCAATAAGTGGAGGGCTTAAGAAATGCTACACAAGAAGTAGGTAAAGGTGACATTTGTGGCCATGAATAGCATATAAAGAATCTGGATCTATTCTGAGTGTGACTGGAAAAAAAAAAAAAAAGGATGTAAAACATTGTATAGCATTTCTTTTGCTGTTGTGTGGAGAATGAATTGCAGAAATGTAAAGGCAAACGTAGACAAAGAAAAGTCAGTTGCACTAGTCAGTGATCAATATTGGTTGATTGTGTTGGAAATGCAAGAAAGTGGTGAAATTATGAATTTTGAAAAGACTGAATCATATTTGCTTCTTGATAAATGATGGGGGAGAATAACAGGAAAGAACGATAACCCTGTGTTTTATGTGTAAGTCCAATTTTCAATGTAAAAGTATAAAGAAGACAAAATATATTCAGAGAAACTATCTTTTTATTTGTTCTTTGGCTTACATTTGATGTTTTGGATGATTGAATGAGCATTAAAGTAAGAATGGTAAGTAGGCAACTGAATATGAATATAGAGCACAGGGGGAATCTAAAGGCCAGAAATAGAAATTTATATGGTAGAACCATGTTTAGGAAGTTAAATGATATGGGATTCATGCATTCACCTAGGAAATGTTTGTAGGTAAAGGGACATTTAGAGGTCAGAATTAAAAACTGGTGTAGCAAAGTTGACTCAAGCAGAGTAGCCAATAAAATAGGCAGAAGAGCATTTGGGTATGATTTCAAGGAGTCTTGAAAATTAGTTGATAAATATTACCTAAAAGGGCATCTGATTATGTAATGGCATAGGAAAGTCAAGTAAAGGGAAAACTGAATGCTGACTTTCAGATTTGGCAAGCAATTATACATAGTGTGTACATACTCTCACACATAAAGCAGCTTTCGAAAACTCATGGTTCTGCATTACATTGCTTCCTACAGGACTCTAATTTCAGAGTACTCACATGCTGGTTCTTCATTTGGTTAGTAAATTAGATCACCTGAATGAAATCCATTCCTGTTGTATTTCTGCTTATGATTATAGCTTTACAGATGTAAAAAAACACAGACCCCCTCAACAGATAAAGTTATGTAGGGACACCGTTGTGGCTCTCAGGCTAAGCTGTTGCCTGCAATTCTGGCAACCCATATCTGAGTGCCACTGGTACTCCCATTTGCTCCCTTTATCATCCAACTCCATGCTAATATTCCAGAGAAAGCAGTGAATGATGGCCTAAGTGTTTGAGCTCCTCCCATTCATATGGGAGACACAGATGGAAGTCTACGTTCCTGACTTTGGTCTGGCATAGTCCTGACCATTGCACCTATTTGGGGAGTGAACCAGGTGATGGAAGGGAAAGCTGTGTCTGTGTACCTTGCCCTGCCTCTATGTCACTCTGTCTTTGAAATAAATAGATAAGAAAATTTAGTCATATAAAACAGATAAGCTGTTTCTCAAATGCGTAAGTCTAATGGGAGGACTTTGTGAACCCTCAGGTATCCATATAAATAAAGTAAAACTTATCCTTACAAATACTAAATGAAATAAGGAAAAATAATAATAACCTTTTCTGCAAATAGTATAAATCTTATTATGTCTTCTTGACCCAACAACATCAAAAGAGAAACAAAGAAACATTTGGAGACGAGAGATATGTCTATTACCTTCATCCTGGTCGTAGTTCCTTTATAAAGACTTATTTGTTTATTTACTTGTTTGATTGGCAGTGTGACCAAGAGGGAGGGGGAAAGGAGGAGAGCGATAGAGGAAGATATTTCCTATCTGTTGGTCCATTTTGTAAATGCCCACAATGGCCAAGGCTGGTCCAGGTCAAAGCCAGGAGCCCAGAATTAAATCCATGTCTTCACTTGAGTGGCAGGAACTGAATCACTTAGGACATAGTTTATTGCTTCCCAGGTACAGTAGCAGGAAGGTGGATTGGAAGCAGAGGAAACCTTATCCAAACCAGGACTCCAATATGGGATGTGGCTTCTGAAGTGGAGGCTTGACCCACTGCCCCATAACTTCCTCTCCTGTCATAGTTTCTTGAGTGTATGCATATGTCCAAACTCACCAAATGTTAACCAGCTAATATGTGCATTTTTGTGTATAAACTACATACCTCACTAAAATTGCTTAAAGCATAAAAAAACTAAAACCTCATATTTATAATGAGTGAGATGATGAGGGTCCAATTTCAGAGATTTTTTTATTGGTATTAGTGTTTGTTTCATTACAATTTATAGAGAAGAGTCTGTAGTACTTTGAATTATCCTTTTAAGTTAATTAGTTGTATCCCCTATTCATATACATAGTATATGGTTATTTTAATATGAACTCCTTCTAGTTGTTAAAAAAAGTTTACTATAATACAGTATGCCATGCTTTGTTAGTAGTAGACTCATACATCTTGTGTTTATCAGACCTCTTGGCTGCATTATTTTTTTCTTGCGCTTTATTTAATCTTGTTGTTTCATTCTGGCCCTAGTGTCAATAGGTAGATTTAGACAGATGATAGATAGACAGAAAGATAGATGGTAGTCATACAACCTAGGTGCAAAATAGCCTATACCATCTGGATTTGTGTAAGTACACTCTATGCTGTTCAGACAATGACAAAACTGCCTAATGATGCATTTCTCAGAATGTGTCCTCATCATTAAGCAAATGCATGACTTCATATTTGAGTTCAATTTCCAAATTATGTGTATATATTACGTTCTTATTCAAAAGAGTATCTACTGATTCTTTGCACATAATCAAGAATTTAACAGTGTTGTAACAGTGTTGGATTCAGAAATTTGACAGGTGAAAACTGTAAGCAAAAATTTGAATGTGTTTCTCTCCATTTGACGAGTATATCCTGATGAAAATTTTTATCAATAGCTTTCCCATTTACTGAAGTTATTATTTAGTATTATATTATTTAGTTTTATAAATAGTTTAGAACCACCTTAGAATAATCAGTTAACTGTTGCTTGTGTAAAGAAAGGAGAGTTTTAATTTTAATAACAATACTAAACACAAAAATTGGCAAGTAATGAAAAGTTGGGCTAACAATAGAAAATACAGTCTTCTGAAGCCTGAACATTTGGAATCATTTATTTCCAAGATTTTTCTCTAGTTCTTTCTCTGTACATCTCTCCTTTTTTTTTCATCTTTCAAAATTTTACAATTTTTTCTGTATGGGGTGTAATAGACATAATACTCAACGAGGACAATCTCCTATAGAAATAGCAGCCGTTTAATTGAAAGAAGACTTGAGCTTCAGTTCTGCCTCCGCCTCAAATAAACTTTGGATTCTTAGTGTAGCTATTGAGACCTGTATGTTTTCCTCTTTTCTTTTGTGACAAAACAGCTCAGATTAGAGAAGTCATTCTTAAATTTTGGAGAGCTCATGAGCATGGGTTAAATGTATGGATCATGTAGTTACAAATTCACAGCTGTTTTGCATGTAGTCTCAGGTTCATAAGAACTTCTGGATTGGAAGGTAGCCAGGTTTAATGTTCTATGACTTTAGATACCACATACAGCAGAGGGACAGGCAAGGAAAGAGATGTTCAATCCTTCTGCAGTTAATGAAAATGTATTTTCCTACACTAATGGGTAGTGCAAAAAGATGGTTTCTGTTAACCATAAAGGTTGCCAAAAAGTCGTGCTCATATTCTGGAAGAACAGAGATCTGACTCACATTGATTTATGGATCTCGTTGTGTCTTTGCTTGATCAAGTATGAATTTGTTCTTCTTGCTGAAATAATACAATATATGCTACTGACTGTCACTCCTGGAGCATGGCAGGGATTAGTTCCAATCAATAGAGAGAATGTCCTCCACCCCAGCCTTCACACAGGATTTTGTGTCACTTTGGTCATTGCTATCTAAAAATAAATTCTAAGGAGGTCTTTTCACTTTTGATTAATTAAGCATGATTCAACACCATGATCAAAAATCTGAGTATCATATATCAGTATCTGAAATCACCATATAGACATTGAGCTTTACCTTTACATACAAAATTCAGTAACTGACATAAATTCTAAATCCTTAAAATGCAATCATAGAACTATATAGGAGCTTACTAGATGATAGTAATTTTCTTTGAACTTTTAAAAAAAGATTTTTTTTTTTATGAAAGAGTTACAGAGAGACAGAGACAGAGGGAGAGAGAGGTATTCCATCCACTGGTTCACTACCCAAATGGCAGCAACGACTGCAGCTGGGGCCAATCCAAACCCAGGGGACAAGTTTCTTCTGGGTCTCCCATGAAGATGAAGGGGCCCAAGCATTTGGGCAATCTTCTACTGCTTTCCCAGGCCATATCAGAAAGCTGGATCAGAAATAAGAAAGCCGGATCTAGAACCTGCACCCATATAGAATGCCAGCATTGCAGTTGGCAGCTTTACCCATTACGCCACGGCACCAGATCTCTTCTTTTAACTTTTTTGTGACCACTAGACACAAGGCAAAGAAAAAGAAAAAATTAGTTATTCTACCACTGTTTATTTAAATTACATTAAGGCAAAAGCAGATGTAAAACACATATTTAAAGCATTATGACTACTTTCCATTGCCATGTCCGTGACAGAAGTGCCAAATATATTATGAATTTTGACAAGCAGTTGGTCTCTCTCAAATAGAATGATGATGCACTTCCTTGCTGTAACAAAGAACTGTCATTTGTAAGGGAGATAGTAACTTATAAGTGAAATCTGTGGTGATTATTTTTATTAAAAGAAATGGGAACACCTTTTGAATTCCAGGCCATCATGTTTCTCAAGTCTTGATAATAATTGCTTCAATAAATGGATAAATGACTCTTTGGATAACTGGATACCAGTTCATTAAATGTTCATGAGGTTGAGGTTGATTCGACTTTGTGATGCGTTACAGGAGTACTTCTAATTCCATGAACGTGTTTCAAAAATGAATTATCCTAGTTCATGGGATGACTGCAAGGGAGGTTATGGATAACAGAAAAAACTCTTTTTCTAATTGACAAAGCAGTGGTAATGATGGTCCCTGACCAAGTCAAACAAAATTAAACAAAACGTTGAAGGTGTTTCCCACATTAAAATGGTTCTTTTTAAATTTTTAGGGTCTCTTTTGAACAAATTATTAGGTAGTATATGATATATATTTATATACATTTGTAATTTTATATTTAGATTTACATTATAAATGTACATTATATTTATATATTTATATTTATATTATATATGAGTTAGTATGTGAGACGCAGATATATATATATATACACAAATATATATTTGCAGTGTCTAGTCTGGGTAAATATATGTATGTACTCAAACATTTAACATTCATTTTTTTCATACAATACATACATTATCTATAATCACCCTATGAGGCAATAGAAACTCAGAAATTCTCACTTTTATTTGGCTCTATAGCATCCCCTAATTTGTGCCACTTCTCTTTGCGGCCAAGTATATGTAGCATCATTTCGGAGAGAACTGATGTTAATGAAATTAACTGGTCACACATTGGAGCATTTATTGAGATCCTCTGGCCGTACATTTCCAGATCACAGTTGAGAAAGAAAACAACCTGTAAACCAATGAGGAAGTGCATGAAAACCTGCAAGGGCAGCACATTTTTTTCTAATATCATCTCTTCTGGGAAACATTACCCTCCTGTGCTCTTCCAGACCATTGATTCCATTCTGAACCCATAAAAAAGAGATTATAAATCAAGAGAAGGAGGTACTAGTAGAATACTATGGATGGTTTATAAGTTATTTTGTGAACAAAATTGAGCCCATTAGAGCTGCTGAGCAGCTTTCTACCTCTAATCATTTTTTCCATTAATGAAGTGTTTTGCCCACTCTGGATAGAGTGGTATGATTTTTATTGCAAGATCATCTAGAATGTTAAAGCATCAAGCGGGATGTGCTTACCAATTGCTACCTCCTTCTTATGTCTTTTATATTTGCCAATATCTCACAGGGATACCCTTTCCCCCTGATGCTTTGCCAGGGCATGATCCACTGGTTAAATCTTTCTAAAAAGGAGCAAAATAATAAAAATCATAGAAGACTAAACGTTAGTAGACCTGGGTTCTAATCTTGTAAATCTTCAGAAAAAAAATGGCTTAACAAAACTGAGCATCAGTTTCTTTGTAAGAACAATGGTGAATATAAAGCCATAGGACTGGGGCAGACGCTGTGGCGTAGTGGACTAAGTCTCTGCCTGTGATGCCAGAGTCCCATTTAGGCACTGGTTCAAGTCCCAGCTGCTCTTCTTCTGATGCAGCTCTCTGCTTTCGCCTAGGAAAGCAAAGCAATGGAAAATAGCCCAAGAACTTGGGACCCTGCAACCACATGGGAGACTGGGAAGAGGCTCCTGGTTCCTGACTTCAGATTGGCTCAGCTCCAACCCTTGCGGCCGTCTGGGGACCAGATGGAAGACCTTTGTGTCTCTCCCTCTCTGTGTCTGTAATTCTATTTCTCAAATAAATAAATAAAATGTTTTAAAAAATATAAAGCCATGAGACTATCACAAGATGTTGCACAGAAAAAAAATGAGATCACATTTGTGCAATTTTTCAAAATCAAAAATTACTTTTGAATATAAAAGCAAATTGCATTATCATCACTTGTTTCCCTATTATTTTCATTCACACTTATAATATTATTTCCCACTATCTTATTCAAATGAACCCTATGTGTATATTGAGATTCTCATTTTAATCCTTACTTGTTATATTCTTACAAGGGCACTTTGAAAGTGTGGAAAGTGTATATTATGAAAAAAAAGTTCGAAGATTTCAAATTTTTGTACCTAAATAAGCACCTTTTAATTCCATGTTGCCAAAAAATTTTTGAAGCCCTTTCATATTTCTTTCTTTTTTAAAATATTTATTATTCATTTGAAGGACAGAGTTGAGAGAGAGAGAGGGAGAGAGAGAAAAAGAGAGAAAGGGAGAGAAAATGAGACATTCCATCTGCTGAATCATTCCCCCAAATGTGTGGGGGAAGCCAAAACCAGAAAGCTGACACTCCATCCAGGTCTCTCCTATGTGTGGCTGGGTCCCAAGTACTTGAGCCCTCCTCTGCTGTTTTCCCAGGGGTATTAGCAGGGAGCTGGATTGGAAGCAGAGCAGCCAGGACTCAAACTAGCACTATAATATAGGATGCTGGTATTGTCATGTGGCAGCTTAACCCACTGTGGTATAACACAAGCTGTGATACCTTCATATATCTAGGTTGATATGGCATTAGCTGTTTCTGAATCTTTGGGGCTATGTCCTGTTCTAGGTAACAACTTCTCAGCTTCTTATTGGAACCATGCTTTTCCTTACCCAAAGTCCATATCACTTCTTACTATCTGAGAGATCTTTACTTTACTTTAGGGTCATTTCACATTACTTCAGCTTCATATATTTGTCCAAGGATTGGCCTGCAATAAGATTGACTGCTACTGTTGAAACACAGCTTCATACTTTTTTGTACTTGACACCATCTGGGAAGCATATATTCTTGGGAACTTCTTAGAGTCATCTAAGCTCAATACATGCCTAAAGAAAAAAATCTTCACAGAGTTTTCAGACCCCAGACAGAAAAAGCAAAATCATATTTTGATGAACTTGTTTAAAACCCTTTATCAACCTGACTGAATCCATATCTGCCCCTATACTGTTCAGTTATATGAACCAGTAAATTTTTTGCTTTTCTGTAGGTCATTGTTTGCTGTGCTTGCTGTTATTGGCAAACAAATTAACTCAAACACATAAAATAAAGGCAATTTTCTGAAAAGAGGTAATTTTTACTGTTTCTGTGCATCAGGCATTCTCACAAGAGCTTTACACACACACATAACTCATTTCATCTCATACACAACTCTTTGAGACAGGCACTTTTTTTTTCTTTTTATTTACTTATTTTATTTGAGAGGTACAGTTTACAGAGAGAGAGAGAGGCAGAGACAGAGAGAGAGACAACTTCTTTCTTCTGGTTCACTCCCCAAATGGCCACAATGGCCATTGCTGGACAAGCTCCAACTAGGTCCCCCACATGTGTGCAGGGACCCAAGGACTCTGGCCATTATACACTGCTTTGCCAGGTGGATTAGCAGGGAGCTGGATTGGAAGTGGAGCAGCCAGGACTCAAACTGGCACCATTTTGGGATGCTGGCCATGCAGGCAGCAGCTTTACCTCCTACAACACAGCATCAGCCCAGATAGACATTATTTTTATTCTCCAATTAGACATGATAGAAATAGTAGGCAATTTCTCAAGGTCACACAACTAGTAAGGGTAGCCAATATTCCAACAAAGAGATTGTACTTTTTTTTATTTAATGTGGGCCATATTTTAGTGGAAAGTTTCTTAGAATCAAGGATCAAGAGAGCCACTTAAGTAATGAAGATTTGGACAGTCCAAGATATTTTAATTATGCCAATTCTGCCCTCGCTCATTCCTCTGGCATGCAAACCTGTGGAAGGAGAGATCCAAAGAAGAGTGGAAAATTGACTGTAGGACAATGAGAATTAAAGTGAAATTGAAGATTTCCATAGTGGCAAAGCAAAGAGAGAAATTTCCTTCTGATTACATAGAGAGATTACAAAGCCCATAGTTTATCTCTGAATGGAATATGGATATTTGGATATGGATATTTGGATTTTAACAGTTCCAGAGTAGTTTCTGACATTCTTATTATCCTTCCATTCGGAGTGTTCCTCTCAAATCTGACAGTGATTCTCTGCTCACTCAGGTCTGCAAACAGAGGAAAGATCATGATAAAGAACCCAGGAAAGAGACCAAAAGGAGTGCTCCATGCAGCTTTACCTTCACCCTGGGCCCTGGTGGAAATTTACAAATCTAGAAGAAAGTGGTTCTAAAGGCTCTAAGGGACTTTTATAATACTTTCAGAAAACTTGGGGACTCATTTCATGCAGGGCACACCTTTCACAATCCTGGCTCAGCTCCCCTACACTAGTTATAAATGTGTAGCATAGTCCGATAGGGTTCACTTCTTTGTTCCCAGGTGGTTACATATCATCACTCAAAGGAATCACTTAAAATAACATTGATACATGAATTATTTTCCCTGACCAAAAGGAAGCTCTTTCCAGTCAATTGACACTCAGTCTTGAGTGTCTGAATGTCTTAGAGTTAGATTATTAGAAAATGACATTGAAAATGGGGAAGGCTTTTTTTTTTTTTTTTTCCTTTTCTCATCATCTCAGTCACTTTAATATATGGGTGAAAGCATTCTCGGGGACTCTATCAACTTTAAATAAAAGTTTAACAGGAATTTTCATTAAAAATTCAGAATAATTTTCAGTGTCAAATTCTAATTCTAGTTTTCATCATAACTACATTTTAAATAACAATAGGGTCAGCACTGCAGCTCACTTGGCTAATCCTCTGCCTGCAGCACTGGCACTCCTGGTTCTAGTCCCGGTTGGGGCACCGAATTCTGTCCTGGTTGCTCCTCTTCCAGTCCAGCTCTCTGCTGTGGCCCAGGAAGGCAGTGGAGGATGGCCCAAGTGCTTGGGCCCCTGCACCCGCATGGGAGACCAGGAGGAAGCACCTGGCTCCTGGCTTCCGATCAGATCAGCGCGCTGGCCGTAATGTCCACTTGGGCGATGAACCAACGGAAGGAAGACCTTTCTCTCTGTCTCTCTCTTTCTCACTGTCTAACTCTGCCTGTCAAAAAAAATTAATAAATAACAATAGGAATTCCCACCTCCTTTTCTATAGCACAGAACCAATGCTGCCTTCAAGGGGAGAATGAGGCACTGATTCATGTCCTTATTATACCTTGGCTGGAATGTTGCATTTCATGACAGTCTTTCTTGACTGTTTACCTAGGCAATAAATCTTGGCATTACATATACTACATCTCTCAGGTTCAAGACAACTGCACAGAGGCTCTATTGCTATTATAAACCTTTAATTTAAAAATCTATAATTAAAGAAGAGGAAATACGTTGTTTGAGTCTTAAAGTGCTGGAAATTTTCAGGCACTGCAACATTTAACTGTACTTGCTCAAAGTAATAATAATTTCAGAGGTGAGCAAAACAGTGCATTGAGACAACGGCTCAAATATAACAAAATCCACAAGAGGAAACATTGCCTCTTATCTAGGGAATCATACCTCTGCTTGCATGTAACACTGGTGGGATTCTTATCTCTAAGATAAAAACAAGGATGCAAAAATCAACTGTAAATATTTTAGGAAATAGGAGGTACCTCAATAGGCAGATATTTTGATGACCCTTAAATACTGATCCTGATGCCACTGGAATTTTTCTAATTAACCACAGTTTTATCGCTGAAACTAATCAAAACCAATCATTACTGGAGTTAAATCCTTATGTCTTTCGCCCTACACGGACTTCTGTATTTCAATGAATGTTTAAAATGGTTATCTGGGCAAGACTTTGGCTCGATGGTTAGGTTGCCCAGGACATCCATATTCCATATTGGAGTGCCTGGTTTCGAGTCTCACCTTTGATCCTTATTCCAGCTTCTTGCTAATGCACATCTAAGAGTCAGCAAATGTGGCTCAAGTAGTTGGGACACTGCCACCACATTGAATTCTCTGGATTTTATTAAATGCAAAACATGTTACTCATAGAACCTCTTTTTTTTGTCTTCAAGGAATATTTAATAATGTGGGGGAAAATAAAACTGTTCAGTAAAATAAATTGCATACATACATAACATGATATGAAGTTCAATTTTTAAAAGAATGCAGACATACATATACAAATGACCAAGATGAAACAGAGCAAGTACAAAGCAATAATGGATTGCAAAGTTCCAGATGATTTTTACTTTCTCCATATGGTTTCCTATTTTCTGCAATATTAATGCTCCTATTCTCGGAAAAATTTCCTGGTAATGGTTACAACTAAAAGGGAAAAACTTGTTAAAACCTCTTAAAAAGTTACTTAAAACATGAAAGAAAAGTTACCCGACTTTAGTATAAATGAACTAAATATGACAATTTAACTTATTCTCCAAATCTGAAATTCAGATCAAATTCAGATGTGTCTTTATTATTCGAAGCTGCACCGTGACCACCATATTGTTCTTCGTTTTATGTAATTGTCATTTGCTGAACGAACTATATCCTTTCAGAAGGGTAAACTTGCAATTCTCTCAAAACCATTCACATTCTCTCCAGGTGATCTAATTTTTCCTCTTTAAAGAATCAACTTCTCTTCAACTGCAACTGCCAAAATTATTTCTAGCTGTAATCTTTCTTCTGTCTTCCAGAATTACATTGCCAAGTTCTTTTTTGTTTTGGTTTTGTAGATTTATCTTAATTTTTAATTTTAAAATAATTTTAACCTTACAAAAATGTTTCAACATATTACAGAGGAGTCACAGGTACCCTTCACTCAGTTACCTGTAACATCATCATATTTTTTCTAACTATATTTCAGTTGTCACAATTAAAAGTTCAGCTTTGATACCAGACTGTTAATCCAGAATCCACAGACATCAATTGCACTTCTCCAGTTTTCAACTAATGTCCTTTCTCTGTAGAAGAATCCAATCTGGGTCACTACATTGCGTTTAATCAAGTCTCTGTCCCTCCTGGTATATAACAGTTTCTCAGTCTTCATTTTGTTTTGTATGACCTTCACACTTCTGATTAGTTACTTTGTAGAATGCTTCTCAGTTTTTGACTGGTGTTTTCTCATGATTAGACCGGTATTGTGGAGATTAGGAATGAACACCATAAAAGTGATGTGTCCTTATTTCATCGTATCTTACATCTTATTACTTGGGATGTTAACCTTGACTACTTCATTAAGGGTATTTTTATTAGGTTTCTCCATGGAGAAGTTATTATTTTTGCTTTCAGTTCTCCACCATAAGCCCTTTCCACACTGAAACAGAGGAAGTTTCTGTTCCTGTTGAGAAAACTATGAAAGAATTTTTGAGTGTATGTTAAAAGAACTACATATATTTTTAAATAAATGAAGAAATAAGCATTTAGGGGAGATGCTTTGAAGCTAGGCAGATGTCTTGTTCCTAAGTTTTGTCTGATAGTTTTAGCATTTATAATGTATCTCATTTACAGAAATCACTTTTGTGATGTGTGAATGGTGATTTGTCTTTATTTTAATTTTCCACTTTCTTTCTACATTATTCTATGAGGAAAAGTTGTATCATTTATTTATTCATGTACAGATATATTTCTTTAATTATATTTAGATGGACAATAACAGTCACTTTATTACAGTTTTGTTGATTAAATGGATTCAAGTGTTGCCTTTTTGGAGGTCTTTCCTATTAGCTCCTACGTCTTTCTGATATGTGATCATCTTTTCTTTTTCACTTATGGTACTTCTGTAGTTTCTATCACCACTATGTTCTCAAAGGTCTTTGGAATTTTCCTTGTCCCGGTTCTAGTGTCAACCATCACTCCATGGGTCCTTCTAGTGAAAAATGGTATTCAGAGATAAGCAAAGCAATAAACATAAATACTACATAGTAATATTTGCAAAAACAAAAGTACATTGGAACATGTAGAAATTGTATAAATATGTTCTTTTATGTATTAGTTAAAATATTTTTGGAAATATTTATTTATTTGAAAGACAGAGAGAGTAGTGTATACATGCACGCATGCTCACACACACACACACACACAGATTTTTCTGTCTGCTGGTTACTCCCCAAATGCTGGGGACAGCCACACTGATCCAGGCTGAAGTCAGGAGCCAGGAACTCCATACAGGTCTCCCAAGTGGGTAACAGAGACTAGAATACTTGGGCAGTCATCCATTGCCCTGCCTAATACAAAGAGCCTGGATCTGACACAGAGAAGCCATGATTTGAACTGGCATTCTGATATGGGATCCTGGTGTTGGACATGACAGTTTCACCCACTATGCCCCAATGCCAACCAAAACATAGAATTAAAAATTAAATAAGCAAAAGAAAAGAATTTAGATTATAGGTGTGATAGTCTCGAAGTCATTTCATGGGTAGGTATGCTTGGGGCCCACACAACTGAATACACTTCAGGTTGTACTCAAAAAGAAGACCCTTGCATATTGCATTTTTATAAGAGATTCAAGAGTGGGCAGGTTTTTCTGCTGTGCCAGTTCAAAATTGACTACCTAAAGATTTGTGAGTATCACAACCTAAACCTAAATTTAAAATACTGGCCGGCGCCGTGGCTCACTAGGCTAATCCTCCACCTTGCGGCGCTGGCACACCGGTTCTAGTCCCGGTCGGGGCGCCGGAATCTGTCCCGGTTGCCCCTCTTCCAGGCCAGCTTTCTCTGTAGCCAGGGAGTGCAGTGGAGGATGGCCCAAGTCCTTGGGCCCTGCACCCCATGGGAGACCAGGATAAGTACCTGGCTCCTGCCATCGGATCAGCACGGTGCGCCGGCCGCAGCGCACCAGCCACTGCAGCCATTGGAAGGTGAACCAACGGCAAAGGAAGACCTTTTTCTCTGTCTCTCTCTCACTGTCCACTCTGCCTGTCAAAAAATATATATATATACTATACAGTATAATAGTATTCAAATGACTCATATGGTAATTTGATTCTTACCTAGAAAACTTTTATTTAAGGTATACAAACTTCATGTATTTCATGTGTTCAAATTTAGGAACATAGTGATTCTTCCTACCCTACCCTCCCTCCTGCTTGCTCTCCCAACCTTCTTCCTTCTCCCTCTCCCATTCCCATTCTTATTTTTTATAAATATTTGTTTTCAGTCAACTTTATACTCATAAGATTAACCCTACACTGTTTGTTCAACTGATAGTATGAACAAAAAATGAAAAAAACCCTATTCCTCAACAATCAAGATAAGTGATATTCAAAATCATGGCATCTCAAAGTGTCAATTTCACTTCTATAGATTATCTTTTAGTCCCTCTATTTGTTACCACAGATCAGGGCAAATATATGATATTTGTCTTTTTAGGGTCTGGCTTATTTCACTATGTATAATGGTTTCCAGATCTTCCAGACGACTGGGTTCTCCCTCAGATATGCTATGCTGTATAATACTATTCAAATAAGTTGTATTTTATAAATTATAATTTCACTTATTTTTATTAGTGGAAACACTAATATCCTGTGACAGCATAATGAGATAATGTATGCAAAATATAATTTTAAATAATAATGATTTCATAAGTTCAAGACACTATTATTATTTTTTTAAGATTTATTTATTTATTTGAAAGAGTTACAGAACAGCAGAGGCAGAGAGTGAGAGCAAGAGCGAGAGAGAGAGAGAGAGAGAGGTCTTTCATCCACTGGTTCGCTCCAGAGATGGCCTAAATGGCTGAAGCTGGGCAGACCTGAAGCCAGGAGCCAGGAGTTTCCTCCAGGTCTTCCACACAGGTGCAGGGGCCCAAGGACTTGGGCCATCTTCTACTGCTTTCCCAGACCATAGCAGAGAGCTGGATCAGAAGTGAAGCAGCTGGGCCTGGAACCAGCACCCATATGGGATGCCAGCACTACAGGCAGTGGCTTTTACCACTATGCCAGAGTCAGCCCTCACGATTATGATTTATTACAAATTCTTTGTGTGTATTTGTTGACATTTTCAAAACTCTGAAATTAAGATTGAAGTGTGTTTGAATTTAAGCGATCATTTTCATTTTTTCCATTCTTAGTGCAATATTAAATAATGATTCATGTTATAACAGAAGGTATCTTCAAATCAGTGACAATTTAGAAAATTATAATTTTTATAATCTCAGAAAGTTAAAGTGCAATATCTCATAAAAGAAATATTTGTATAAACTGAATGAAAAATAATAATTCTAAATTGAAAACAATAGAGAAGAAGCCAAAAAAGAAAGACTAGATGAATAGTACACGTGCAAGCACAATCTTATTTCTTGGTAAGTACGACAATACTTCTTGGGATTAAATAAAACGAAGTGTTGACAGTCTCATTTTGCTTTAAAAACACTAAACATCATATGGTATTAGACTCTTTAAGTATTAACATACTTATTAAATTTAAACTTTTATACCACTTTTATATACTTTAGTATATATTTGATTTTCTTCTCATCCTCTGCTACCTATTATGTAAGCAGGGCAAGTATTTATTTCCCCCTTTCACAGATATTGAATCTGAAGCCCCCCAAAGTGAAGTTATGAGCCTCAGTTCACAGTGTGTTAATATGAGTTGAGAATCTGAACAGGATTTGATTCCTAAATCAATTTTCTTTCAGCCACCCCAGGCATAATTTTCTCTGAGTACACTCCAGAGGTGCTAAAAGCCTAAATGAGAGGCTTTCTGACTCAGCTTCAAAGCGAGGATAACAAAAAATCTGGATAGAACAAAGAATAATGCTTAGTATAGTATGAAACACAAAACTTTATTCCTGATCTGCCTCCCTTGCCCCCTTAGTGTTTCTTTTTTTAAAATCAATTAAAATTCTTGGTTCCATCTAAGGCACCCAGTGTTATTCAATCTCATACCTAGTGCATGGGTTCTGTAGCCATTGGTGCTACATGATCACACAATTGGTAAAGTTCCTAAGAACAAAATCTGCTAATGTTTTAAAGATTTACTCATTTATTTATAAGTGGTAATTAAGAGAGGGAAAGAGATTAGACAGAGAAAAAAATAAACAGATATTTCATCTGCTTTGTCATTCGGCAAATGGCCACAACAACCAGGGCTGGGCGGGACCAAAGTCCGGAGTCAGGAACCTCCTCTAGGTTTCCCACATGGATGCAGGGGCACAAGTACTTGGGCCATCTTCCACTTTTTTGCCACCACATTAGCAGGGGCTGGATCAGAAGTGAACAGCCAGGACTCTAGCTGGGGCCCAGATGGAATGCAGGTGCCACAGAGAGTGGCTTGACATGCTTAGCCACAGCACCACATCCCAGATGTAATGAATTTTATAAAATTCACGCTCCCATGCTACGTGTTTTACGTTGGTTACTACATTTCACCATCTAGAAGCTAAGTATCAGAATCAATTTCAACTCTTGACTGCATGTGTGGAAACACAGAGCTATTTCTAAAGCACAGTGCTGCTTCCTATTTGAATAATAAGTAAATCTAAATAAAAAATACACTTCATTGCTAATGAAATCATAGATAAGATTATTTCATGGATAATATATGATAAAAGTTGATTATAAATAGTAAAGTTATTATTAAAGTAAATTAAAATTAATATAATCCTTGTATTCCACAAACACTCAGGACAATTTATTCTATTTTTCTGTCTTCAACCATTATGTAGATGAAAGTGACTGGGAATTCCAAGATGGCTGAAGAGAGGAAAAATGTGCTGATTTGACTAGAGGAAGTTAACAGAAGAAAAGTGGAGAAAGTGCACTCCCAGGGCTGGAGAGAAATTTGCAGTGGAAAATCTATGGAAAGAAGAGGGAAGTGGAGCAGAGTGGAAAGTGAGCTGTGCAGTGGCAAGCTGGGACACGACCCATGCATGACTCCTGCAGACAGTGGCTTGAGGAGATGTCAACCTCTAGGAGTGAGGTGAGAGCACACTGTGGCAGCTCATGCCACTGGTAATATTGCCTAGGGAAGAATCCTGTGGGCCACACATTTCAAGCAGAGTGCATAGTACCCATCTAATCCAATGAAAGAAAAGCACATTTCTTTCTCCCCATCCCCCCCACAAAAGCACACAGTGGCTGGCAGGGAGAAGGCCCATCTTGACCCCAGTAGATGCTTCTGCAGCTTCTCCTTCACACACACTGCCACTCCAAAATCTGCATTCCTCACTGACTTTGAGTCTAGCTGGGAGTGTTGGCAGGGGGTTGGATACCCACGTAAGACTGTGAGGTGCTATCATTAGTTGAAATTATCACAGGCTCTGGGGCTCAAACTGCCAAGGCAGAGCAACCACCAACAGCTGCCTCTGGGAACGTCTCCGCTCTCTCCACAGTTGGGGCAGGCTCGTGTCACTGAGAGTGGATCCTCTGTTCTCTGTGATATTTGAGCCTTGTGTGCTGAACCCTTACAGGTGAAAACAAGTCCAGCCCCAGATGCCAATTCCAGTCTTCTGGCAAAATATTTATCCCAGAAATAACAGAATTTGATGTCAATTTACTTCTTAGTAAGCATGCATTAATCTTGCACACTGATGTCTACCATGGGATTTTATTTGATAATTTCTATCAAGCGCTTTTTTTTTTTTTTTTTTTTTTTTTTTTTTTTTTTTTGACAGGCAGAGTGGACAGTGAGAGAGAGAGACAGAGAGAGAAAGGTCTTCCTTTGCCATTGGTTCACCCTCCAATGGCCGCCGCTGCAGCCGGCGCACCGCGCTGATCCGATGGCAGGAGCCAGGATCCAGGTGCTTTTCCTGGTCTCCCATGGGGTGCAGGGCCCAAGCACCTGGGCCATCCTCCACTGCACTCCCTGGCCACAGCAGAGAGCTGGCTTGGAAGAGGGACAACCGGGACAGAATCCGGCGCCCCGACCGGGACTAGAACCCGGTGTGCCGGCGCCGCAAGGTGGAGGATTAGCCTATTGAGCCACGGCGCCGGCTCTCTATCAAGCGCTCTTAAAAAAACTTCTCTATTTTTGTCACCATTGCAAAATATCTCAGCAATTAATAGACAGTCTAAGAAGTGCACGGTAATATAATTAACAATGTCTCTGGCAATGTCAACTCACCATTAAAAAGTGACTTCAAATGTAAATCTAACACATGTCTACACAACTTTATCTCTACACTTTTAGTCCTTGGCTTTTTAAATTTTAACCTCAAATTGAAATGTATTTTTAACCTATGCAGAAGTTTTGGTACTACACAATTTCTTTTTATTTATTTATTGAGTGATAGAGATACAGAGCTAGAAAGAATGCTCCTCTCTGCTGGTTCACTATGCAAATGCCTGCAACTGTTGACACCAGACCAGGCCTGGGCTAGGGTACAGTCAGGAGATGGAAACTCAATCTAGCTCTCCCACATGGGTGGCAAGAACCCAATTAACTGAGTCATCTAAACTATATACCAGGATCTACATTAGCAGAAAGCCAGAGTCAGGAGTTGAAGCTGAAACTTAGGCTGCATACCTACCCCTTAATCTCAGTTTTGAGTGCTGATTTTATCAAACTCCTCAGTTTATGGAATGTACTCATTATCAGTGATACAAGGCTATTTCTTTAGATTTCATTATTTTTTAGCCCAATCTTCATTTCTATTCTATGCTCATTTTATTGGCACCAATTTTCAAGATAAGTATTATGCATAAATGCATATTTTATATGTATATTTGCATAGATGCCTTGTAAAATATATACCAACTTTATACCATTTTATATATTATATTGAAAAATAGACACAATTGTATTCTTGCAATTTTTCACTCAATTCTTTTCCATTTCTCCAGATTGCATATAGACTTTTGAGTTTTTAATTTTAATTATTCTATGGTATTATGGGCTGAATTGTGTCTCCACTAAAAATTCATATGTTGAAAAGCCAATCCCCTAGTACCTCAAAATGTAGACATAGGATAAAGTCATTAAAGATATGATTAACTTAAATGAAGGCTCTCTAAGAAGAGAAAGGGTCATGCTGCTCACAAGGAAAGTGTCATGTCAAGAAGCGTGAGAGTAGTGGTCTGCAACCCAGTAAGAGACATCAGGAGAAAGTATCACTGATGTAAACTTGGCCTTGGACTTCCAGCCCTCAGAACAGTGAGAAGATAAATTTCAATTGTTTAATTCACATTTTCTGTAGTTCTTTGTAATGTTAGTCATAGCAAATTAATATACATGACATTTCAATGTACTTATGAATTATATACAAATATGCAAATATATATGTGTCTGATAGCCCTCAGATCTCCAATTCTGGTAGTAGTCACCTTATGACCAACTCTCTGCAACCACAGATAGTATTGTGATAAACATATTCTTCTGTACAAGGGATTTTCTAGGACATATATACATAAGGGGAAAAATTAAATAATATGGTATTCACAAGCAATTTTCCTAAGGTAGTTTATTTGCTCACATAAATTATAGGAGAATTTATTTTCCAGATACACTGAGACAAGAATTTTAGCAACATAAAATTAAGCAATATAATTTTATTCATGTCCTCTCTCTCTCTCTCTCTCTCTTTCTCTTCCTGTTCTCCTCTAGAGTTTCCAATGCCTAGGAATCACTTCTGCATGGCTGTTATTGCTATGGCTTTGTATAATATTTTAATATTTGTAGGGTAGAATGAAGTCTACATTTTTTTCTCAATTCCAAAATTGACTTAGATAGTCATAGACCTTTATTAGTTCACATAAAAATTAGTATGTTTCCCAAATTTTTCAAAAAGTCAATGGCAATTTCTTTCGAAGAAGCATTAAATTTATTTATTAGCAGTTTTATAATCTTAAGCCATTTTATCTAAGAACATCTTAAATATCTCCATTTGCTCATGTGTTTTATATTCTTCAACATATTTTAGTATGTTCTTCATAAAAGTCTGTTTATTATCTTTTAACTTAATTTTCAGCAACTTTGTTTTTTTTAAAAAAAGATTTATTTATTTATTATTATATGAAAGGCAGTGAGTTATTATTTGAAAGGCAGAGTTACAGAGAGGCAGAGAGAGAGAGAGGGAGAAAGAGAGAGGTCTTCCATCCTCTGGTTCACTCCCCAAATGGCTGCGATGGCCAGAGCTGAGTAGATCAGAAGCCAGGAGCCTCACACTTCTTCCAGGTCTCCCATGCAGGTGCAGGGGCCCAAGGCCTTGGGCCATCTTCCTCTGCTTTCCCAGGCCATAGCAGAGATCTGGATCGGAAGTAGAACAGCCGGGACTTGAACTGGCACTCATATAGGATGCCAGCACTGCAGGCAGTAGTTTTAACCACCACAGCAGCAGCCCCAGTCTACTTTATTTGCTATTATTTCAGTAGTTATTCGTTGTGCAGAAATTTTATATGTTCTTTTACAAATTGATACTATGGTCAACTACCATAACAGAATCACCAAATTTTTCTAACAGAGGTTTTCTTGATTGCTGTGTATAGGCAATGTAAATTATATTGTATTTAAAAATATATTTCTTTCTTAATAACATATGGAAATATAAGCATATATTTGTATTATACATATGTAAATGGTAAAGTTTAAATTTTATGCATTAGTATGGAAATGCAATTGGTAATTCTGTCAATATCTTTGTTTTTTCACTATATTAGAAGGATCATGGATTCATCTATTTTATCTCTATATATGTATGTATGTAGCTATATGTTTGTATAGGCATGTGTATATATATACACATGAGGGTCCTTTACAAATTCACAGAAAGTGGAATTAACATGAATATTATTTTGGTGCAATTTTTCATAATAGATTGAAAGTGTGTACTATGAAAAAATTTTGCAATTTTAAAAAATTGCCCTAAAAAATTCATACTTTCAATCCAAAGATCTACAACTCCCTTCTATAGGATTTCATAGTTAGATTTAGAAGAAGATAGATAAGGAAGTCAAAATTTCAGTGTATTTTCTAATCTGAAACAAAATTTAGCTACAGCTTCTGGAAGAGTCATCATTTCTTTAGGGTGTATGCGTGTAGTGTTTGTGTATGTGTGCATCAATGTTATCTAACTTTTGTTCATGCACTTCGTGATAAAATAAAAGCAGATCCAACTTTCTAATTTTTAAAGCTATGAGAATTATGTGATTTTCTAGCATTTACCTGCAAAGAAAAAAACAAAACAAGAAGTAAACATTCATAGTTATACTCATTTCAGAGCAGAATGGAGAGATTGCACACAATCCCTGCCTTCATACTTCCTCACCAATAGTTACATGTACTTACTTGATCATGTTTTGACTACATTGTCAGAATATTATACTAGTATTCTCTGAATAGCCTGACCTTGTAACAAACAGTTCAATACTAAAATTATTACAATAGTATGATTTTGCATGTCATATGAATAACATTTTAGTGAGGTTACAAATACATTTAATTGCAATATTTAAAAATACCTTGACTAACTTAATGATCACTCTAAGGTCTAAAATTTGAAATAAGCTAAATAGTTCCCTTTAGAATGCCATTATTTTCTCTTTCAAAGTTTAAAAGTATTTTGCTAAATTCTACTATTGCCTATATATTGAGAACTTGAGAAATTTTTGTGGCCAATCAATTTTCATTCAGTGTAAGACAACTAAACAACCATAACTACAAAGAAACTCCAAGGGCCTTTATATGAAAAATTTAGAATATCACAGATTATTTTCATTCTCTGTTTCCAGTTTCTTTGACTACTCAAACAGTAATTCATGCCAATAATATACTAGCGGAAATTGAAATTGATTGTTATACCTATATTCAGATTTTATTTTTTTTCTTTTACAGATTTATTTATTTATTTGAAAGTCAGAGTTACAGAAAGAGAAGGAGAGGCAGAGAGAAAATATCTACTAGTTCACTCCCCAATTGGCTGCAACAGCCAGAACTGGACCAAGCCAAAGCCAGAAGCCACGAAATTTCTTTGGTTCTCCCACATGGGTGCTGGGGCCCAAGCACTTGAGCCATCTTCTGCTGTTTTCCCAGGTCATTAGCAGGGAGTTGGATCAGAAGAGGAGAAGCCAGGACATGAACTGGCATTCGTACTGGATGTTAGCATTGCAGGCAGCAGCTTCACATGCTAAGCCACAATGCTGATCCCTATGGGTTTATCTGGAAAATCAAAAGGAACATTCCATTTTCTCTTTTGCAGGTAATTACTATACATTACCTAAAAGTATATATAACTACTACATTTTATAAGTTTAGAAATTATATGTAAATGTCATAGAAGCACTACATCCAACTACCTTTAAGATACTAAGGTTCTGGCCAGCGCCGCGGGTCACTAGGCTAATCCTCCGCCTAGTGGCGCCGGCACACTGGGTTCTAGTCCCGGTCGGGGCGCCGGATTCTGTCCCGGTTGCCCCTCTTCCAGGCCAGCTCTCTGCTGTGGCCAGGGAGTGCAGTGGAGGATGGCCCAAGTGCTTGGGCCCTGCACCCCATGGGAGACCAGGAGAAGCACCTGGCTCCTGGCTCCTGCCATCGGATCAGCGCAGTGCGCCGGCCGCAGCGCGCCGGCCTTGGCGGCCATTGGAGGGTGAACCAAAGGCAAAGGAAGACCTTTCTCTCTATCTCTCTCTCTCACTCACTGTCCACTCTGCCTGTCCAAAAAAAAAAAAAAAATACTAAGGTTCTACATTCCACAGTTTAATTCATACTTAAAGCACACCTCTTTCAGGCACATCTAAGACTTACTTGGCAATTATTTACTCACAGTGCACAGATGTTTTAATAATGTAATTAGTTGTTCAATTTCATATTATATATAAAAATATTTCCTATAGAGTCTGTTAGCAATAAGATCAGCTTAACTCAGAATGTTTGTATTTATTCTCCTAAGAAAGTACAATGCGGTCCGGCGCCATGGCTCGATAGGCTAACCCTCCACCTGCAGCGCCGGCACCCCAGATTCTAGTCCTGGTCAGGGTGCCGGATTCTGTCCCGGTTGCTCCTCTTCCTGTCCAGCTCTCTGCTGTGCCCCGGGAGTGCAGTGGAGGATGGCCCAGGTCCTTGGGCCCTGCACCCACATGGGAGACCAGGAGAAGCACCTGGCTCCTGGCTTCGGATCAGTGTGGTGCGCCAGCCGCAGCACACCGGCTGCAGCGACCATTTGGGGGTGAACCAATGGAAAAGGAAGACCTTTCTGTCTGTCTCTTTCACTGTCCACTCTGCCTGTCAAAAAAAAAAAAAAAGTACAACGCTACAAGAAGAATGGGTGAATGCACACAAAGACAGACACACTCTAAAGGGGAGAGGGGAGAGGGGTGGTGGGAGCTTAGACAGGAGGGAGGGTAGGGTGGGAAATATCACTATGTTCCTAAATGTGTATAAATGTAGTACATGAAACTTGTATAACTTAACAAAGTATTATAGAAGCAAAATTTTAAAAATTTAGGTGACAAAAAGCAAAATCCCAACAAAGAAAAAAAAAATTCTTCCTTACTTGTGTGTGCATGCACCACCAACATAACTGAAAAAGAAGAGAGTCTTAGAAGGCTACAGCCAGCCTACAGAGAGGGAAGAAAGGAAATAAGAGTGGTATGTTGGAGGGGATTCTCTGAGTCCCATGGTAAGTAACTGATCCCTGCAGGTCATGGCCTTACATTGAATGGCACCTCTGTAAGCTAGCTGGAGGTTGAAAAAAATGAAAAAAATGAGTGGAAAGGTGTTGAATTATAAAAAAATGTAGAAAGCCTAGGAGCTGAGAGAAGGAAGAAAGGGGTTTATCCCTTGACACAACCACCAGTGAAGGAACAGAAGGACCTGAATTCTGGTGGCAAAAATGTGTTATGTGTTTGCTTAAATCTTGAAGCAAGGTAGTCAAGGCTGGGCAGAGGGGTCATATTTTCCAGAAATGGGCCAGCCCTGGCTCTATTGAAAAGGACAATATTGAAGGAATGAATCTTGGCTGCTTCTCTGACTCCTCATCCTTTTCCACAGGGACCATTTGCATTGATTGCTTTGGGGAAAAAAAATCAAAAACTCCTTTCATTTTACTGCTAAGTATTCAAAAAAAGTAAGTTAACACAGAGGCCATCTTTAGGTTGTAAGAAAGGTAAGAGAAATGGGAATTGGAAAAATTGTAGCCCCTAACTGTGTGGGAGAGAGTGTGCAAATGAAATTCTCAGTGTGAATTTTATAGAATATTTTTAAGTCCATGAAGCAATTGTAGTTTAGAAGAAGGCCAAAAATGAGAACCACAGCAAACTACAAAAGAAAATACCACAAAACAAGAGACCATAGCATGCTGAAAGAAGTAAAAAGAAACTTCAGAGAACTAAAGGAAGAAATGCAAGGAAAAGGAAAAGGCAAGCCCATTTCAGAAATGAAGACTAAACTAAAATGAGCACAAAGGAAAATATATATTGCTTTAAAAACTAAACAGGATAAGAGTAAGAAAACAGTACACACTAAAACAGAAATTTTAAAAGGGAAAACAGAGTAAGGAAAATAAGAAATGTCTAAGACAAAAATAATATCTGGTGAATGCTTAAGAATCCTGTGTAAGTGAAACAAAAACAACACATCAGAATAAGGTACATAAGTATGTTATTAAAGAAATTTTTCATAATTGAAAATGAATCTTGAGGTGAATGGGATGGAAGAGTGGGAGATGGGGTGATTGTGGGGGGGTAGGTTATGAGGGGAAAAAGCCACTATAATCCAAGCGTTGTACTTTGTAAATCTATGTTTATTAAACAAATTTTAAAAAAAGAAATCTTTCAGGGGCCGGCGCTGTGGTTCACTTGGTTAAACCTCCACCTGCGGTGCTGGCATCCCATATGGGCGCCGGGTTCTAGTCCCGGTTGGGGCACTGGATTCTGTCCCAGTTGCTCCTCTTCCAGTCCCGCTCTCTGCTGTGGCCCGGGAGGGCAGTGGAGGATAGCCCAAGTGCTTGGGCCCCTGCATCCGCAAGGGAGACCAGGAAGAAGCACCTGGCTCCTGGCTTTGGATTGGCGCATTGCCAGCCGTAGCGGTCATTTGGGGAGTGAACCAATGGAAGGAAGACCTTTCTCTCTGTCTCTCTCTCTCAAAGTCTATAACTCTAACTGTCAAATAAAAAAAAAGAAAAATTTCAGAAATAATATAAATATTGTGGCTACAAATTCAAAGTTTATGTGATATCCCAAGGGAAGATGGCCCACAGTGGTCCACAATGATCTGAGAGTAAATATGAAAAACAATTGAACTTTAAACATACCATATCCTTTATCAGTGACACACACACAGACACACACACACACAGACACACATCAAAAGCATCAAAAGGAAAACAACGAGCATTGTGCCTGAATTCTCAACACTGAGGATCAGTGCAAAAGCAATGAGTAATATCTATATGATGTTCTACAGGGAGTAAAATGAAGACCCAAATTCTTATATCCTAATAAACTCTTTCTCAATGAAAAAGGCTTATAATAGGTTTGACCATGAGGAATCTGAAGGCATACTTTCAGAGCTTTCAGAAACACCCAGAAGTTAACAGCAAAAGAGTCAACAGATCAAAACAAACTTAGATGGGCAAAGGAATGATAATGAAAATAAATGTCAGTGATTTGCAAGTGTAGCAATGATACAGTTAACAAAAATTGGAACAGGTATAAAAAAAGATAAAAAATGGAATAATATTTTATCTTGCCATTTAAAATTAATATTAATTTATCTGAAAGGGAGAGAGGGACTAAGAGAGACTGAGTCAGACAGAGTTCCCATCATCTGGTTTACTTGCCAAATGCCTCCAACAGTCAGCGCTGTGTCAGACAGAAGCTGGGAGCTAGTAACACAATTCAGATCTTCCTCTTGGGTGATCAGAGCCCAGTTACATGAGCCATCACTATGGCCTTACAGGGTCTGTATTTTCAGGAAGCTCTAGTCAGGAACTAGAACTGGAAATTAAACCTGGTAATCTGAGGTGTTATCAAGTGTCTGAACTGCTAGGCTAAATGCTTGCCTATACTTCATTTTTAATAGCTAAAAGTCAAGCATACCAGTAAATACTGACAAATTAAAAAGCATATTTTAAGCATATTTAAAAATACAACTTAAATATAAGAAAAATTATTTAGGGGTCCATGCTGTGGTGTAGCAAGTTAAACCACTACTTGCACACCAGCATCCAATATTGGAGTGCTGTTTCAATTACCAACTGCTTCACCTCAGATCCATCTCCCTAATAATTCACCTAAGAAAGCAGTGGATGATGGCCCAAGTACTTGCACCCTGCCACCCTGGTGGAATGCATGGGTAGAGTTCCTGGTTCCTGGCCTCACCCTAGCTCAACCTTGGCTGTTGCAGCCATTTGGGAGGTGAACCAATGGATGGAATGAATTTTTTTCTATTTATCTATCTGTCTCCCACCCTTTCCATGGGCCTTTCAAATAACTAAGTAAATAAAAGCATCTTTTAAAAATATTATTTAATAAAATGGATTAGGTAAGGAGAGTAGAAATTATCAAGATGAAAATTGAAAATTTTGTGTTGCTCATTCCAAGATACCAACAAGATACTACCAAAAGAAAGAAAACTAAGGATATTATACTGATGGGACCAGTAGAATAAAAGCAAACTTTTTGTTTCAAAACTTAGAGGGGAAAAAAGCTTCAGAATGAAATACTTACAGAAATTTTTAAAAAGACATTAAAAAAACTTTTCTCATATCAATAATTGAAAATAGATTTAAAAAAGTAACCTCATAAATTCCTTCAATTGGCTTCCAAAGAAAATTCCTAGTCTATATTGTGGAACAAAAGGTATTCTTATCATGAGTTATTAAGAAAGTAAAAATGATAATTAAGAATATAAAAATGCAGACATGACAAAAGGTCTACAGGAAAAATGCAAAGCAAAAGAAGGAAGGAGTTATGTTTTTCCAATCAGATGAAGTAGAATACAGACAAAACACATAAAACATGATAAGAAAGATTATAATTCTAAGTTCATCACATTTATGAATATGTGAGCACAAAATATAAAACAGAAACTTTCATAGAAGAAACAAAACAACCAAGCAAAACAAGATCTTGTTTTAATCTAGGACACATCAAGGGGACAAAATTTAATTAAAAATGTAGAAAACTTAACATAATAAAGAAGATATATTTGTTCAATGTGTATGTTAAACAGTGAATGTAGCATTTCTTCAAGTGACAAAAGAACATTCTCAAAATCCTTCCATGTATTAGGTTCCAGTAAAATAATAATATCTAAAATACCAAAATAATAAAAATGACTGATTCTGCTCTTAATGCAATAAAATAAAAATAAAGTATGCAATCAGAAATCAATAGCTAAAAGTCCTTATAATCAGCAATGGAAAGGAAGGGGGAGTCTTCTCTTAAAAAATGTTTGTGTCAATCAAAAAAAGACTGAAAAAAGTGTATAAAAGTTATTTTGAGTTACCATATATTGAAATTTAAAAGGGTTGGCCAAGGAAAGAACCCACAGAGGAAAGTCCGTATACTAAAATCAATAAAGGTTTGAAAAGGAAAATAAATTAACTGTTTTTGTTTACCTATAACTTTTAGCTTTTTTTATATGAAACATTTGTATTCAATGTTTCTTGCATGTTAGAATCAACTGCAGAAGTTTTAATACATAGTTCCAAATGCTAGCAGTTTGAATTAGCTCAATATCAATAGAAATAAATTCTAGGAATAATAACTTCTCATAAAAAATAGCAGTGTAGGGCAGGCATTGTAAGCAGAGCTAAAACATCTGCTTCTCATGTGGGAGTTCTTGGGTCCTAAATCCATCTTCCTGCTAATGCAGACCCTGAGAACCTCAGTGATGACTCAAGTGATGAGGTTCCTGCTACCTATGTGGGAGACATAAATCGACTCCCCAGCTCCCTCCTTTGGCCCTCAAAACAGCTTAGGGTGACATTTAAGGAATGAACTAGTGAATAGGAGTGTTTCTCTCTCTCTCCCTCTCTCTCTCTCTCTGGAAAACATGATGTACAATTTTTAAAAGTAAGCACAAGTTTAAGTTTTTAGAAAAAAATAGAATAACATTTAAGTTACCTTAGGATAGTATAAAATTTTTAATCTAAAAGTAACTCCCTGTATTCACTATTGTTTAAGTGCTGAAAATAATGTTAAATGATATTTTTGAAGACTAAAATTTTACATAGATTGTGATCTTATTGTTTAAAATATATACTTACTTTCCTATCATATGATGGATGGAGGACAGTAACACCAGAATTAATTCAGGGTAGATGTTCATGTGATAAAATGAGTGCTCATTTAGCTCCTTTTTCTTATTTGGGCTTGGATGAGTCTCTTTTCTTCTAAATTCTGCAATGACCCTCTTTCCTCTGTTTTCAGAAAACTATGGGCATTGAAAATGTGAGCAGTTCCAGATGTATTGAAGCAGCTCCACTTTGACTCCACCCAGTCAAAAAACACGTATTATTAGATTAACCCAGATGCTGGCTACAGCTGGATCCTCATATCCATGGATTTGAGCCTCTGCTCTGCTACATGGGCAGTAAATTGTCATATCGAAGACAGCCTGAAAGGAAGTGTGTTCTAGTAGATAGAATTAAACCCCATAATGACAAGACTATGAATTATGTTCATAATGTAGTAACTTACTTTCTTTTCAACTTTGAAGAATAATTTAACTTATGTGTTTCAGTCCCATTAAATTGATGGTAATAATCTCTTTGTTAACAAAGTGCTTTGAAATCACTGTGTGACAAGTAATATATTACAAAAAGTATTCTTATTTCATCCTGCATTGAACCTCTCAGGGAAAAGATCTATGCATCATTGTGGGTATTTCAATGTACAATGTTGGCCAAAAAAAAAGGGAGGGTATGATTGAGATGATATAAAAAACACCATAATGCTCTTCTGTAAGTCAGTGTTATGAACTCACCTTGAGTGCTGAATTGACTAACAGTATGTTCACATCAATGGAATGACAAATGTAGGGAAGTTCCACAGAAAATGCATTGAGACCCTATCTGTGAATGAGGGAGGGAAAATAGGAGATAGTAGGACTTAGTACATAAAATTAGGACTCTATTTCAAAGTAGCCAATAGGCTTGCAGGAAGTACATGTAAGTGAGGAGTAAGAAAGCGTGTTTCTATCTTACAAGGACTTTAAGTTTCATTGAAAGATTCATAGTATACATAAATAGAAATAAAGTTTTACTCAGTTCCCATCATATAATGGAACTCATTATCTAAGTCGTGTCAGAGAGAGAAGACATAAATTAAAGATAAGTTAAAACATAAGTGGGCTTATATATATATATGTACATATATATATATATATCTACAAGCATATATACTTGAATTGCTTGAGATATGAATGTCTCCTTTTGATATGAATGTCTGCAGTGCAGAGTCATATTTGTATCAAGACATTGATTGCTTTGATGCCTCCCTGGGAGATAATGCTTCTGTTCCAGGAAAGCAGAAGCTGAACAGAAGCACATCTTTAAATTAATTACATATTCTTATTGTTCCAATATAAAAGGAAAAAAGGAGTGGAAGTGTCTATCATATGTGATAACATAAGACCAACCAAGCAACATCTGAAAAATATTTGTTAACTCTAACATACTATGTTGGTATTTCTAAGCTGCATTCTCATGTAGACTCTTTAGGAAACAAAACTACTATATTTGTTCTTGGCTTGTTAAGAAACCTGCACCCATAACTAGGAATATAGAACACTTGTTATGACATGATTCTAAAAGAATTCAGGAAATAGGATTTCCTACTTGTGCTTTGTGGGTGGCATAGTATGACATAGTATCAGAGTGAATTGTGGTAGATATAGCCCCAAACCCAATTCACCCTTTAATAGTGAGCTTGTTTCAGCATTTTTCTACATATGTTACATCAAAACATTTGTAAATAGGAAGGCAGAGTTAAAATATACTTTGAGAATATAAATATATAGTCAACAAAAAAATGAAACAATTAAAGTCAGTCAATAATTACCAAATTTATTAAATAGTCACCGAGAGTATTACTCATTCATTACTTGAGTAATATCAGCAAGTTAGAAAGTTCTCTAACTATGAGATTCTTCATGTTTCATCAGGATACTAATGGTCACTTCAGGTTCTAAGATTACTACAGACGCACCAAGGATCATACATAACCTTTATCTATACCTTTCTTCCCACCCATGTTCTTCACTAGTACTACCATTCAAGACAATAGCACCAAGATGAGCATTTACAGATTCAATTAGTCTTTAAGGGCTTAAGTGCTCAATATGCTTTAGTTCTTTTAATGTCTGAAATAAAAAGACTTGGTAATTTTATAGAAGTGGGTTATATGAACCATTTAATGCTAATATAGATGTTAGTGATCAACTTTTAAATAGTAAGTTATACTAAAACTCTCTTATATTCTTCCTAGCATTGTGCTTTATCGCCTATATTTTCATGTTGAAAGAAATAAAAGTAGTATTTTGATCAAATTATGAAGAATGACTACAAATTAGAATCATGCATGAAGAGGAGCTATCATTTTGGCTACAACACAAGGTATTGATTTTCTATCATAATCCTACATTTTTTAAATTCTGCTTGAATTTGGCCACTGAGGGATAAGAAGCCTTGGATGTTGCTGTAAAATTTGAAGAACTTCCCAAAGATTGTTAGAGTCCAGCAATTCCTCTTGGGGCATATAATCCAGATCACTGGCTGAAAAATAGACAGCAAATAGTTATAGAATGGAAATTATTCTTCGAAAGAGATAAGCACTTTGGATTTTCTTTTTATTAATTACCAAGCACTGTTTAAAACAGACAAGGGAAGACTCTGTATTATGTAAGTCTCTGTTTTATTTCAGCAGAATGTACCAAAAAGGGAACAGATCAAGTGTAATTGGTTGTCATATATCTTGGTATAAATAAGAACATCAGAGTTAAAAGAAATAAGTAGTGTCTCATAAGCTGTGTAGGGTCATCTTCTTCTATCACAGAAGTCCCAAAGTGCTGTTTCACACTAGATATATTTGTTTTGAAACAAAATTATTTTAGTGAAAATTGCAATTCATACATATTTTTGGTGCTTGCCTCTACATATTTTTTTAAAATGTATCTCTCTTCAATTTTTGCATACTTCTCTAGTTATCATAAAAGATATAAGGGCAAAGAAACTCTACATAAAGATTTTCTAGGTTCATAAAGAGATTAAACCACTCAGTATATAGAGTAGATAGCAACAAAGACTTGGTTAAAGAAACAAAAATGTATTATTAAAATGAAAGATTTTTTTTTCAGTTTTACCACAACTTTCTGATTGACTTAGGCACTGTATCTCACCTGGAAAAGACATACACTTAACTAATGTATTTCCAGAAAGCAATTTCTCTGTTTTTAGGCAGAATACAAAACAGAGGAGAATAGAAGTAACAAAGAATTCAGAAAATTACCAGGAGGTAACTAGATATTGTGGGAAAAGGAAATAGAGTTAGACAAGTCAGATTGTGTGAGTGCATTGGAGTAGAGTTACAGATAGAAAATTATTATTCTAATGGTATTTCTAAAGGGTGAATGAAAGTAACTAAGGGAAGGTGGTAATATTTTATTAAACCCAAGTACAAAATTTATTTTTAAAAATCAGTTATCCTTCATGACTATAGCAATATGTTTCACCAGCTTTTTTCTCAAGGAATCAAAAATGTGGTTTAATTCACACATACACATGGTTAAAATTAATAAAAGAGTTAAACAAGATTTACACGTTTCTATAACTACTTGCAACATACTAGCTCTTTAGTTTTCTGTAGACAGCAACTGGTTGTCTGATAATATCATTCAGTTATGACACCAACTACCTAGATTTAGTGCCAACCTGCAGTATAGGAACTGTACCACAAGACAGCACCATTACTTTGGTGCCCAGCACAAGAAGAAGTTACCTAGGTTGCCTATACTTTTGAACAAATTGACAAAAAATCAGAGGTTCTTACAACCTCCTCTTTGAGTTTGGTAATTTTCTATAACAGCTCACAGGATTCAGTGGGAATACTGTGCTCTCTATTCCCAGTTCATTTTATTGGTGATTACAAGGATACGAGTATCACCCCAAGGAACAGGTCCATAAGGTGAGGTCTAGAAGGACCCTGGGTTTAGAGGCTTCTTTCACCCTTCCAGAACATGGATACTTTCACCAACCTGTAAGATCACCAAATCCTGTAGTCTAGGGTTATTGTGAAGATTCTGTGATGTTTTTGTGATCTATTAAATAACTGAGTAGTGGTGATTCTCATCTCCAGCTCCTTTCTCCTTTCCAGAAATGGGGAATTGGAACTGAATCATGTGATCCATTTGTCTGACAAGGAACTGCCACTCTATGAGTCACCTCATTACCATGAACTCCAGTACGATTGGAAGTGGCTTATTATGAGTAACAAATCACACTCCTCTCAACTCTATCACTCAGGAAATTCCATGGGCTTAGAGATATGCGCCAGGAAGAGAGGACTCAAAAGATGTTGCTATCATCCTTATTATTCAAAAAGTCACAAAATCCATTGGAGCTTTCAACCAGGAACCCAAGATAAAGACCCCATATATGTCTTTTTCTGTATCACAACATCACCACAAAAAGTAAATAGTTCAGAATTTAAGTTCTTCAACCTCATCATTTGGGGACAAAAGTCAGGGCAGAGTTCTGAAAAAATGGTATTTCTTTGAATTTTTTAAGAAAAAAGCAACTGTAGTAGCTAAAATGAAATAATAAACGTAAGAGATATATTTTAAATTAATATTCAAATGATTTTGAAATATTCAAGTTGAGCTGCTGTGAGCATCAGTAATTACACCAAAAAATGAGTAAATGTTATAATTATAACTGCAGTAAGGAAGGAATTCTGCACAGCATATTTATCAGCAATTGTAGTACTTTTCTTAAGGGTAAAAGCAACATGTAAACTTCTCGATTTTTATATTTTCATTGTGATGTTTCAGTGGCTGAGGTAGGAGACCATACAAGAAGCTAGCTCCACAATTGTTGGCCTGTTTACATCAAATGTGATAATCTTATATTAATACATTTCCTGGATTATACTGTAGGGACATAAACTGCTCTCCATAGCCCTCTGTATTTTTCAAATCAAACCAATCAGCTAAAGAAGTATGGGTTAGAATCACTATTCTCCATTTATTAGCCCCAACACAATTCTAAAATCATGTTATTCATATTGCAAATATTATGCCTAGGGTAATAAATTTAGATTTATAATAGTGATTGGGAGAAAGAATTACAGAACTGCTTATTTCTCTGCCAATTTATAATTCTATTACTTGCAGCTAGACTCAACTTAAATTCTGACTCTTGACTCCATCTCTAGTCTCAGCTTTGATCTCCAACATAACTGTGCTCATTGCTATATTTCTGGCTGATTCATTGTCTCTCTTGCCCAGTTCTGTATTTTATGATTTTTCTATTGAAACATTGCATAAAGTTTCCTACAAGGTAAGTACAACTACTCAGTCCTATGTTCTAAATTATCCTTCATCAGATTCTGCAAATATCTAGTGATTTTCATAGAAATGCCCTCAAATCTCATTAATGATTCCAATTTATTTCTTCCATAACTTCACTTCATCTATTTAATGCAACCAACTCTCATGTCTATTACTATTTCTGGGGTAACCATGCATCTGACCAACCCACCATCTTCTATCTGTCAATACAACTTCATTCTATAATTTACACCTTTGTTTCAACTGATTTATTGAACTCTGTCTTGTCAACCCAGTTTGATTCACATTTCTTGAAAAAGACAATTTCTTAAATTTTTTGTAGTTTGCCATATTCTACCTGCCATATTGCAATGTTATGAAGTTGAGTACATATTTGTTGAGTGAACAAACAGGGAAATAAGCAGTTGAATTACTGAGTCTCAGGACAGCAGAGGACTGGGAGATTCTTTGAAATTTAAATGTCTAATAATAAACACTGATAGACTGAGAAAATTTGCTTTTTATATTTTATAATTGTTATGATGATTTAGTGCAACATAACAATAAAGTTAAAAATTTCCCTGGGATTTTAATGGAGTTTATAATCTAGTAGAAGGAGTAAGAAAATAAATAAGTAAACACTTAAATAAGCAAGAAGATTTAAGATTAATTTTTACTACATATATTATACATATTATATATCTTGGTTTACTGATATTTTAAATTCTGCAATAGGATATAAATATGAATCTTTTCCCCAACCACTGGTTTCAACACTGCCCTGCTAAGTCTCCTTTTCCTGTCCTTTAATGACATCTTGAGCAGAAACCATAACTTTCCAGTTGATCCAGCTATAAGAATTCAAGCCAGTTTAAAACTCTAATCTGAAACTCAATTTACATTGCATTTCTTCCCCTCTCTCTTGCATGGTCTTACACCCAGGGCCTGGTTGTACTGACTAGAGGAGGAAAGTAAATATTTTGGCCTTGGTAGATCTCAGCCTATTCTAATGCAGCTTGCTTCAACAAGGGGCAGTTTCCTTAGATAAGGTGTGAATCAGTCCTGGATACTTCTCTAAATATATTCACTTACCTTGATAAAAATGTGTCATCCTTGCATTGTGAGGAACCCTGAACCTTCTATAGATCCTGTCATTTCTCTCCTGTTCTCTCCTTTACTGACATAGGCACAGGGCAGCTGTCCGGTCTGATGCCAAGTCATACATTCAAAAGTAAGCGTGATAGGACCCAAATTATAGGAAGAGTCCCTTAAGACTCCCTAACTTTGGGCTGGACAAAAAGGTGAAGCAAGTAACTTGCTCCTATTTTGAATATAGCATTTTCTTTCAGATCTGCCAGCCAACTGACTCTTCTTTAAAAAAAAAATATTTACTTGAAAGGCAGAATGGCAGAGAGTTAGACAGAGAGAGGGAGATTTTCTATTCATTGGTTCACTCTACAAATGGTAGCATAACCTGGGGCAGGGCCAGCCTGAAGCCAGAAGCCAGGAACCACATCTGGGTTGGCTTCATGAGTTACAAGAACCCAAGTACTTGAATCATCAGCCCTGCTTCCCAGATACACTAGAATGAGCTTGCTCAGAATACAGAATACCCAGGACTTGAACTGTCACTCAAATATGAGTTGTGGGTGTTTCAGGTAGCAGCTCAGCCTGCTAGTCCACAATGCCTGCCGGAACAACCCTATTGTTTGAACTTTGGACTTTAGTCCTCAATGCTTAGGCAACAGATATTGACCAAGTCATTATATCTATAACATCATGATACAATAAATATATTTTGTTCATGGATTCCAGCTCCTGGCCAGAGCTTGTAAAACCTATGTTTATAAAGTGATAAGAGCTATAGGAACATATTCTGTTGTAATATTTGTTTTTGTCCTGGGTTCCTAAGATGGCTAAGGAGAGATAAATGTGTGAGTTTGTGTGTATGTGTTATTCATAAATAACCTCTTTGAACCACATTGCATTTATGCAAATGAGGTGGCTTTTGGAAAGCCTCCTAGGGATAGGATGCTGTTGCCAATAGAAGCATGTAATTAGAGGGTTGAAATTTTCAGCCGTTCTTTGATGGCCCCTCAGAGAGTGGAAAGGGGCTGGAGACTGAGTTAATCCCCAATGAACCATGATTTAGTCAATCAAGCCTATATAATGAACATTCCATATAACCCCTAAGCTGGGTTCAGAGATTTCCAGAATGTGACTACATGGATATGATAGAAGGGAGACCCACTGAGAGGAGATGGAAGCTCCACACCTTTTCCCTATATCCCTTGCTGTCTCTTCCATTTGGCTGTTTCTCAGTTGTTTTCATGTGTTCTATGAAGCATTCTAGCAAATTGTCAACCATAGAAAAGGAGTCATTATTATCCCTTATTTTATAGTCTGTCTGTCTGATGAACTAGATGATTAAATCTACAATGGGCATGAGAAGTGGGGCTCAGTGTGACTGACCCTTAATTTGTATCTGTCATTAGCTCCAGGTGTAGTGTCTGGATTGTATTAAATCATTGCACATTCTGTTGATGCTCTGAGAATTGGAGACTTGGTTAGTGTAGAAGAGATGTAGACATTTGGTGTTAATAGTGCTATTGATGCAAAAGAAAAAGTTTTCCTTTTTAGCATCTGTTTCTCTTTCTCCATCTTCCCTATGAATTTAGTGAAGTTTAACATACTTTTCAGTGTTGCTATTTGCTTGATTGTCACCATGAAGACAGTAATCAAAGATTAAATGATACCAATAGATGCCAACAAGGGACAAAGATTCAAGTCTATAACTGCATGAAAATATTTATGGATGGAATCTCAGCAATGCTATGTCCCATATTCCCTTAAACTCATGAAAAGAGCATTTCCCAGAAAACCTGATTGGCAGTAAAAATTCTCTGAATCTTTAGAGAAATTTCCCATTTTCTTGCATGCTTCTAGTTTTGGAGATGATTATGGCCCAATAGTCTGCCTAATATCAGATTCAAGTAACTGAGGAAATACTGAGTTATCACAATGAAGCTAGGAATGTTAAAATTATTCCTAGCCAGATTGCCTGACTTTGCATCCTGAGGCCTGCCTAAAGTAGACTCCTGCACCGCTTTCTTATGGTTAGACTCTGATTGGTTTAGCAAATACATTGTTACTTGTGTATGAGAAAAAAAAAAAAACAACAATGAACTTTGCAATAATAGCAATAGCCTACATAACATGCAATTTTCAGGGTTTGGCTAAAACTGCTGCAGCCAGAGGAGGGGTGAATCCTTTTCCTGTAAAAAGCAAGCAATGAAACAGGTTTGTTTCTTTTACACTTCCTATTTTCTTTCTCTGAATCTTGTATGCACAGAACAATTTCTGAGAAAAATGACACCAAATCTACCAACAGAGGGAGTAAAACAAAATGTGAGTTTCATGTATGTTAGTTACACTGAAATCATCCAGGTATAAAAACATTTTCCCCTTAACTACATGAACAATTGGCCTTAAAGAAAGCAAGATAATAGCAAACTTGTAGACTAGTATTAAACATCTTACATTTTGGAGGCTATTAAGTAACTGAAGTCAAAGTTGACACAGGAAAATGAGAGAACACAGTTCAGTGAAAGACTAATTTTCCAGGTCCACTTGAAAATAAAATTTCCGAATGTATGAGTTACATCAAAGTAACATTTGCACTGGAGGTTTAAATGCCAATATATTCATTTAATCTTCATATCAAGTATGTATATGATTAAACACTAATATCTCCATTTTGCAAAGTTGGTAATATATGATTAGTGAATAATAACAATATGTTTACAAAATGAAGAAGTGATGGAAATTGAAATCAAAACAAGATGAGCTCAGTATAGAAAGGCAGGCTCTGAACAGCTATAAAAGTCTGCAAGAGAACCAGGCCCTGAGCCTAGTTTAACACTGTTGTCTACCAGAATGTGTGGTGAGCCCACAGGCTCTGAAGGTAGTCAGATTGGTTTAAACCCAGACTCTGTCACCTGCTAGGTATGCTATTGGATGAGTTCATGCAGTGCTTCATTTCCTATCTGTCATTTAATTCATAGGGATGGGAACAGGTTACAAATACATTATATAGATAAGGGAATGCACTTACAATAATTCTTGACATGCAAACAGAGTTCAAAGTATTGCATGTTAATATTTCCATTAGATAACAATAAAGAACAAGGAACATCTAAATTACCATTGCTAATCCTGTCTAAGCATTCACATCTTGGCCATTTCTATTGTGGCAGATCTTGAGTAGTCAACTCTCAGTCTGACTTCCCACCACCAATAGTAAAACTTACCCAAAGAGCATCCTTGAAAAACTGTAAATATTATCATTCCTGTGTAAGTTTAAATCTCTAATTGACTTTCGAAATCTTATGATAAAATAAAAGTGTTGAGGCAGGTGTTTGTACTAGTGATAAAATATCCATACCCCAAATCAGAGTGCCTGAGACCTGGCTCTGGTTCCAATTCCAGCGTCTTGGCAAGGCAGACCCTGGCAGGAAGTACAGATGATGGCCAAAATAATTGAGACCCAGCCACCCACACTGGAGACTTTGCCACAGCACAATATTGGTCATTGTGGAAGCTAGGGGAGTGAACCAGTAGATGGGCAGTCTCTCTCTCTCTCTCTCTCTCTCTCTCTCTCTGTCTCTCTCTCTCTCTCTCTCTCTCTCACCGTGTGTGTGTGGGGGGTGTCTATTCCTACATCATATCTTTCCTTGCCTCTCTGCCTCTTGTGAAAAGAAAAAAAAAATAATAAAGTACAAAAGCCTTAGCAGGGCACCTGTGGCTCTGCATGATCTTGTGTCACTCATATTTCAGTTCCATTTCACATAATTTGTGCTTGCTTACAAGTGAAAAATAATGACAAAAATATCAACAATCTCAATACTACTCATTAACTCCACAGGCACTTATTGAATGGCTACTCAAGTTTCAGGTGCCAAGGGAGCATAGAACAGAAAGAGCCAGGGGTCCTGTCTCACACATGTAAATATTAATAGACATTCACACTATATCCACTCACATCCCCCTCAGTCATTCCTTTCCTTTACAAGCAAGCATCCTACCATGCTTGCTTTTTTCAGAACTGCCTTTTTCAATTAGTCCTCTAATGGCTTAAATTTGACTTTTGCCTTAACTCTGCTGCTCAGATCATAAACAACCTCTGTGGCATATCCTGACAGTTACATTTCTAATATGAATTTCCTTTTCCTTTTTTTATTAAGACAAATGAATAACATAAAGAAAGTATGAGAGATAGATGGAGAAAGGGGAAGGAGGACAGAAGGAGAGAGAGAAACAGAGACAGAGAGAGAGTGAGAGAATGGGACAAAAATCTATGCAGCTTAAAACAAAAACTACACTGCCCACACCCCCTGCTGTTTAGCTAATACTACAGAGGATTTATGGAAAAGACATGATTTCCTTACATAGGCACTGCATTTCTTCTCCACAGAAATCTTTAATGAAAGGTAAAAGATTTATGCAATCTGAAGAGAGACAAGAGTATGCACTGCATTTCATTATTTTATTTCCTTGTTCCTCCCCACTTGGAATATTGGATGTGAACACTCGAGGTGGAATAGCCATCCTGCAATCCTGAAATGACCACAAGGTTGGGGGAAACCATATGCAGACAGAAGAGAGATGAAAGGAGTCTGATGCATCAATGAGGCTGTGAAGCAGCTTTAGGGCCCCTGAATGTCCTGTTTGTGGCCTTCATCACATGAGAAACTGATACATTTCCCAGTCTCATGAAGGCACTTAAGAGGCTTCTCAAACCCTATGGAGACATAAAAATAAACTTCTAATCTAACACAACAATTATATCCCTCTGCTGTCCACTATGTCAGTATATTTCATTTCATCTGTGAATTCTAGATATATTAATGAACTTTTCCATCATTCCTCATATTTACTCTATTAGCACCACTGCACTGTGTATCCTTATACCAAAACATGTTTGGTTTCAGCTGGCAGTTTTTCATCTGAAGATCAGAGAATGAGAGGGTAGGTTAGCATTTCAGTCTACACAAATATATAGTCATTTTATTGATAGAAATGTCTCATCACCACCTGTTTGAACTTCTGCAACACACTCCTTGCCAACTAACACAACTTGCCCCATCCCTGCCAACTTCTGTCTTCAGATGAAACATGTAATGTCAGACCTTTCCTTTGTAACTCTTATGGATTTTCATTTCATCAAAGACAAAATGCAAAGTTTTTGGTATGCCTTCATTAAGGAAGATTTTTCCCTTCATTTCTGGGATAATCCTGAATACTCCAAGCACTCGCCTGCTTTCCTACCTATCATTTCTGTCAGTTTAATCTAATTAAATTCTGTCCTTTCTTAAATTTCCCCCTTCTCAGATAAACTTTTTTTCCTTGTTTTTGTTCTAATGTTACCAGCCATCCAATTTGTCTTATCCTACCCTTTAGAGTCATGGTACTTGTAATGAATAGAGTTTAACTATTTATTTGTGACTCCACCTGCCTCGATGTATCAGGAAGATAGTGTCTACCTTGTTCTTGGTAATATTAGTGGTGGTAGTACAGCGAAAAGACGGAATCAACAAATTTTTATTTTGGTGCAAAATTTTTTGAAATTTATCTGTACACAGGATCTTCAAGAGAGTTCACGGAGATGCAGACACCGATTAAGATTCCAGTATTCTATATTTAGTATCTGGGTCCAACAGCTGACTCTGGGTCCTGACTCCAGCCTTCTGCTAGTGCAGACCCAAGGAGGCAAAGATGATGTCTCAAGCAGCTGGGTTCTTGCCACCCACATAAGAAACCTGGACTGAGTTCCTGGCTCTATCTTCAGCTCTGGCCCCTGTTGTGGGCTTGTGGTGAGAGAATCAGCAGATGAGAGTTCTATCACTGTCCTTCTGTCAGTCTCTCTATCTGTCAAATAAAAAATGAAAATAAATTTTTGAAAGTTCATAAATTGTATAATATGAAAAATCTAGATTTCAAAATTTATCCTTTAATGCCATTTTCCATGAATTTCTTGACGTTCCCTCATATAATAAATATCCATTGACTAAATAGGTTAACATAGAAGAATCACTGGTTTCACTATTTGTTGGAAAACAGATTCTCCATCAAAATAAACAGATAATTTTGCTTTAAAATGTAGGATAAGTTTTAGCTTGACTATGCATGGAAGATGCCAACATGTTTGATGATTGGAAACATAATATTTTACCTATATTCACCTCTAATTAAGGCAATTGGATAATAGCCAAGATATTTCAATGAAGATAACATTGTACAAGAAATTTCTTCAACTAAAGATTTGCAGGTCAGTGCCACAGCTCACTAGGCTAATCCTCCGCCTTGCGTCGCTGGCACACAGGGTTCTAGTCCCAGTCAGGGCGCCGGATTCTGTCCCGGCTGCCCCTCTTCCAGGCCAGCTCTCTGCTGTGGCCAGGGAGTGCAGTGGAGGATAGCCCAAGCACTTGGGCCCTGCACCCCATGGGAGACCAGGAGAAGCACCTGGCTCCTGCCATGGGATCAGCGCAGTGCACTGGCCGTGGCGGCCATTGGAGGGTGAACCAACGGCAAAGGAAGACCTATCTCTCTGTCTCTCTCTCTCACTGTCCACTTTGCCTGTCAAAAAAAATAAAATAAAATAAAATAAAATAAAATAAAAGATTTGCAGGGGAGCCATGAGTTCACCTTGTAAAGTTTAGTGCTCCAGTGTAGCACAGTTTTAATCTTGAGCAAACTGCTTACAGAAGTGATTCACTGTTCTAGTATAATATGACCATTTTTATGCACTAATGATTACAATAGCAAATACATTAACAATGGCAGTCATTAGCATGTGTGTAATATAAGACACATACACTTCCCAAAATATTTTCATTTTCATTATCACTTCCAAATAGTTTCCAGATTTCTTCATGCAAACAACCCTGTGCTTCTATTTCAACACTTAAAAATATATTCAAAATACACATACATGGGTAGATATATGTATAACAAGGCACATATGCACAGAAACACACCGCAGAATATTAGATCAAATAAATAGCATCTACCAGTATCTAGCAGAATTATAGCTTGGTATTTTGTCCAAAAGAATATTGTTCTTTTACTGATGAATTTTGTTCTCATGCAGGCTTTGCATACCCACTCCATCCCTTCCATTTCCCTGACACACATGCAACTAGCATTTTTCAATTTCTGGCTTGTGCTTGCACTTTTGATTACCAAGGTTGAAAGTCACAATGTACTTATTTTAATTAAATAAGTTAACTGTTCCAAAACAAATATTTGAACACATAAACAAACTGTTTCTTAATTTAAAATATTCTTAATTGGATAATAGAAGTTCATTTACCTTGTGCCAAGGAGGTATTGATGGGCATTTGCCAGCGAATGTACATCAACCATAATTTATGATTCATACAATCATAACAAATGATAATTCCCATTACATATGACTAGAAATTTTATTTTCTCAAACTTTACTGTCATCATAGGCCAATGTTAGAGTGTTTAAAAATTTTATCTTGAGTAAAATGAGTTAGCTTCCTTAACAAAGGGGATTGTTATACTCTCTGAGGGCAGCTCTGGGCTCTTATGTAATATGATGATGATAACAGCCTCAAATTGCCCTCCTATTGGGTGAACAGGGATTCCCATAGTCAGTGGATGAAATGGGACTATAGATCTGGACCTGGAGTCCTAGGAGAAAAAATAAAAAACAAAAACAAAAACAAACTAACAAAAGAACTGTGTGCTTTAAGTTTAATGACTGGGGATTGGATTCTTTTCAAGTATTTTGAGAAAGAGTTGAAATTACAATCCATCACTCTCTTTCGCTCATTTACCATTATATGTGGGTGAGTGGGGGATAGTGAGCAATAAATTACACTACTTAGAGATGTAGGCTAAGCCATTTGGGGGGCAGCTGTGTCAATGAAGTACACACATAACATCAGTTTCCCATTACACACATCATTCAGAGTCATATATTACTCAGTATAATGGAAAAGGGGGAGACAAAACTCTAAAATGAATAGAGAAATTGAAGTGCAACCAGAACAAGTCGCAGCTGAGCCAACAGCAGCGAGCACAGTGAAACATTTTGTCAGTTCTCTTGGAAAACAAGTACTTTTGGCTTAAATGACCCTCGATGTCACATCCCAGAAAGCTGAAGACCAGCTGGGGTGCAAGAATATTGGAAGCAAATTTTTCTTGCTATTCTCAGGTAATTGGAAATAAATAGACAACTGCTCCCACATATCACCCTGTGGATTGTGATTTTGTTCGGAGTTTTGAAGGTGAATTTTTCTGTCTGTTTGCATTGACTTTGATGTGGATTTTTCAAAGTAAGTGTGATAGGACAGTCATCATGTGGGTATGTCATGAGTGCACCAGTGAGTATCTCTTAAAGCTCAAATAGGGGAATAAAAAATCACCTGCTCAATCTTCCCTTCTGCCTGATTGTTAGCACACATCTATTAATACTAGGTAACAATGGCTTCAAAATGACTGCTCAGTCAGCCTTAAACTGAAACTTCAAGCAGAGTGAGGGTTAGTTCTGGTTTACTCAATAGAAAAGTTTTCAAATATTTGCAATTGACTATTTTATGGTTGTAACAGAATCAAATTACTATTTCCCTCAGAAGACAGGCTGAGAAAAGCATCATCGTTTACTAAGATAACTTTTCTTAAAAAAGATACTTTTATTTGTTTGAAAGTCAGAGTCAGAAAAAGGGAGGGGAACGGAGAAAGATCTTCCATCAGTTGGTTCACTGCTTCTGATAGCCCCAACGGCCAGAGCTGGGCAAGGTCAAAGCCAGGAGCCAGGAGCTTCATTTGGGTCTTCCACATGAGCACAGAGGCCCAAACACTTGGGCCATTGCTGCTGCTTTTCCCAGGCCATTAGCAAGGATTTCGGCCCAAAATGGTAGCAGCCAGGACATGAATCAGTGTCCATATGGGATGCTGGCTTTGCAGGCTGCATCTTTACCTGTCATACCACGATATTGGCTCCAGGATTAATTTTTTAGTTCACATAAAATACATACATGCAATTTACCCATTGATAAGGGGATGGTGTATTTTTAAAATGTATCAATTATTTTGCAAGATGCAAGTAATACTAGTCAGGGATTACTTTGCCAAACTCATTGTATAAATTTGGAAAGAACTCACCTGGTACTATTTGTAAAAACTTAGATTTTAACAATTAGATAAAGAAAGGTTTCAATAAACTAAAACCATATCTTAATTTCTGAAAGAACCTGATATAATGTTCATTCAAAATTTAAATTTTTGTTTGCAGTGTTTATTTAAGTGGCTTTGTACTGGGTGTGTTTTCTCTTGCTTGCTTGGTGTTTGTGTATTTGTGATCTTTTATTTCTTTCACTAATACTTTCAATTTCTCTTTTCCCCAAAGTGTTTATTGGCACCCTAATATGAATATGAATTACTAAATTTGCTTTTATTCAACCCCTTTTCTCTCTCATCTTTAGAAATTAATATTGTCATAAATTACATGAAGTTTAATGAAGGCATATAAAAATAATTTAAAAATTTTAAAATGTGCAATCACAAAATATTCTTATGTCGTTCCCTTGTCAATTTCATTGATAGCTGTTGCTATAACACATTATAAAAAGGAAGAAAATTAACCATTTTTATTATTGTAATGCTTTTCTTTCTTATTTCTTTCTGGTTTCAGTTATTTATTTTTCTTAGACATTGTAATAGTTACAGTTGTGACTTTAGATAATATTATTCTGTGACTTGGGTTATAAGGTTTAAAAAATGTCTATTGTCTCTCATCCATAAAAAATGACAAGAGTCAACCTGTTTATAGTGACTCTGGCCATCTGTTTATTTCCATGTTGTCACGATTTACATTAAAGTAAAATTTGTTTTCTGTTATCCAAGAGCAGATCTGACTTTGGTAGAACTCATAGTACAGCCATTCTTTTATTAATTTAAATATGAAAATTATAATTTAAAAAATAGGAAGACATCATTTCTTATGATAGAGAAATCACAAAAATAGGAATGTCAAAAAGAAAATAAATGCAAGTTTTCAAAAATCTAACAAATATTAGTTAGGGTTCTTTAAAGAGTAAGAAGCAATGGAAGATATATAGACAGATGTCAAATAGATGGCTGATGGAATTTCTTTCAGGATTGGTTTCACAGGATTGTGGCTCTGGGAAGCCTTTGAACAGGCAAAGCTGGCAATGCTGGGATGTTGGTAGAGGTCTCAGTCTAAGCCCAGAGGTCTCAGAACCAGTGAAGCCAATGATGAATTCTCAGTTCAAGATCAAAGGTCTAGAAACATAGAGGCCACTGGTGTTAAATCCTGGAGTGAATCTCTTCTCCAAACACCACCACAGACACACATAATAATAATACTTCACCAGTTCTCTAGGTATTCCTTCAGACCTAAAATCAACCAGCCCATGAAGGAAATTGTGTATTTTTTATTAACAGCTGGACCTATCTACTTTTGTAATGCTTGTGTCCCTCTATCTTCAGGTGCATATTCTTTGGACACCTTTTCCAATGAAAATGACTTTGAAAGATTTTCTATAACATGAACAAAGATATAATTCAGTTTGTTTTATATGGATCTTTTCCTTATAATCACAAGTTTCTTACAGTTTCATAATTTGTTACAGATTACAAAGTCATCATCTTATACATGAATTTATACTATATCTGTCAAATCTAGGATAACTTTTATAAGAATATCTTTCATTCCAATCTAGAAGATTTCAGAGCATTTCAACTTTTCTTGAATCATGACTAGACTATTTTAAATGAACTCATTTATTAATCTATTTGTCATTTGTGTTTTGTTTGCTTTACTGACATTCAATTTGATCTGGAGCCTTCAGATTTCAGGACAAGATATGCCACTATGTACATCAAGACACAATTCACAGTTTCCCCACACAACTACTTATTGTTTACAGCATTAATACAGAAATACAAACAGAATTTCTATTTCATTTGATTACTACCAAAAACATTTTTAAAAATGAACAATGTGTTTATAATTGTATATCCTGAATACTGAGTATATTCCTGAAGTGAGAAAATATACACTTTTTACTAAAGCTGATGGAATGTTTGATAAATGAAAGGGGTTTGAAGCTAGCTTCCAGTTCTATCCTTTTAAGCCAAGTTCTCTCTTACTACCCACACATGTCTGATGATTATTCACTTACATTGCCTTTGCAACATTGCAACTTTACATGGAAAACAGTGGGTTGTAGATATCAGACAACCCCATTATTGTTCATGGACGCAACAGTGAATCACAAGAATGTAACACTCAAAGTAATATTCCCAAGTCAATTTCCCTTCAGTTGATTCCCAAAAATGTCTGCTGTTTTTCCTGTCAAGAGAAAGAAGTAAAGCTTTCAGAAGTAAAGCTGAAATAGAGATGGAAGTTTGTTGGTGGTTAAAAATACTCCCATCTTTTTGCAAATTGTAAAATGTGTGAACACGTGAACACAGTGTTAGCAACTGCTGGCCTTCAAACACAAATACATGGCCTTGGAAGCTGTTTGTGAAAGTGAGGAATTTAACACGAGCTCTCACTGACTTCAGACAGTTGTTTTATTTTTTGTATTATATTTAAATGGATTTTATACTCATCACTTATCCTTTTATTAATTATCTCTAATTTGTTGCCTGGTTGAATGCACTATTTTTAGTTGATATAACTTAGTTTCCTAATCTCTTTATAGCTTGAATGTATTTATCTACCAACTGAACTATAACCTACCTGACAGTTCTGACTGAAAGCAACATACATAACATATCACTCTCTGTTTACTTGGAATGTGAGTATAATTTTCCTACCTGCACAAGAGAGATAATTCTTCATCTTTTCGCTTGTAGGTCATCACGGATTCTTTCTTACTTTTGAAATTCAATAATATTGGCATGATATATCCCTAGCGTGATACATATCAATTTTCACTGAGAAATAATTTCCTTTAACAATTTGTAGATCTTTAGGCTTTATTTTTATCTGAAAACTTTCTTGACTTACATCTATTGTCATACATTGATTATGTTTCTGAGGGATATCAATTGATTATATTTTCTTTGCCTCAATATTTCAGATTTATGCTTATATAGAAAATACTTTATAATTCTATTTTAAATTTAATTTTTACTCCCCTTAAGGCTTATTTTATATTTCTGAATATATTTCCAATATTGATTATTGCATAGTGTATTCATTCCTTGTTTATTCTTTCTTTTATTTTTTCATGTCTTTCTTAAGTCATTAAAATCTAATTCTGTTATTTTGATATTTCTTCCTTGAAATCATTGCATTCCATCTTTGAGCTTTTATTTATAGGAAATTTTATTTTGTTAAAATTTTTGTATTTTTTCAAAATATTTCTTCACAAATTAATCTCTTCTGTGTACTTTTTTGTCCTAATCTTAACCTGTTTTTAATAGACTGAAGTCTTGTCCTCAGTATAGAAATCATGTGACTATTTTGAATCCTTATGCCTATGAATCTGAGTGTATATCTCTGAAGACTAGAAAAAGCTGAAACCCTAGGAGTCTTATGGAAAAGCAAAGAAATTCAGTTGATTTTTCACCTCTCCTTAACATCATAGTGGGCCAGCTATGCGGCTGCTCACAAAAGCCTAATGACACATCTTGCTGCAATGACAGGTCATCTTTCAAAAATATCACATCAGTACACTCTGTCTTTCTCCTTTAGGTATTGCATGATGCCAGATGAAACCCTAAGAAACTTCAACCACTGAGTGCATACTCCAAGTCTCCATATTACAAAAGCAGAACGTTTACTCCAGTCATCACTACGACACCTCTGGAGAACATGCTCTTCTCTAGTACTCTTTGTGTTGTACAGCACACATATCCCTGCACAGCCTCTGTCTTCAACTCATCCACTCATTGCTTATAAAATGGGAGTTATTTCTGCTACACTGGGATTAGGTTTTGAGTACACTCCTAAATTCATCACAAAGACATATTCTCATTTTTCCTGTTGTTTACATTTGATAGTGTGTTTCTGTGTGTGTTTTGTGTGTGTATGTGTTGAAGGGGATCAAATATATTCTTTTTCTGTTATAATAAAGCCAGAATGCTAGATGTAGATTTTTGGAGACAGAAAATGGCTCTGAAACATGGCTGAACTCTTGTCCTACTTCATTCTTTTCATCTGAGAGTACAGATACATTCCCCTGGTTTTCTCATTCATTTGTGATGACCCACGGGTACATATTAGTGTTTGGGAGCTGATTTTATATGTCTTTTTAAAAATTTACTTTGTCTAAAGTAATTTAACTTATTTTCCCTCATAACTTTTCAATTTTTTTAAAGATTTATTTATTTGAAAGGCAGAGTTACAGAGAGGCAGAGGCACAGAGAGGCAGAGGCAAAAAGAGACAGAGAGGTCTTCTATCCGCTTGTTCACTCCTCAGATGACCACAATGGCCTGAGTTGTGCCGATCCAAAGCCAGGAACCAAGAGCTTCTTCCAGGTATCCCACGTGGGTGCAGGGGCCCAAGAACTTGGGCCATTTTCTACTGATTTCCCAGGCCATAGCTGAGAGCTGGACTGGAAATGGAGCAGTCAAGACTCAAACCAGCACCCATATGGGATACAGGCATTGCAGGCAGCGACTTCACCTGTTAAGCCACTGTGCCCCATAACTTTTTACTTTTGTACTTACAGATTCTAGTTTTCATTAATTTTTCTAATTACAAACAATATATTTACAATAAAATTAAAACAAAACAATTTTCTGAATATACTTTGCATTGAACTGGGATAAGCCACTTTGGGGTTTTCTCATCCCATATCTGAGTGTCAGGGATTGAGTCCTTCCTTCTCTTCCAAATCAGTTTTCCACCAATGTACCTGGGAGCAGTGGATAACAGCTCATGTTCTTGGTTTACTGCCACCCTTGTAGGAGACCTGGCTGGAGTTCTTATCCTGTAGTTAAGGCTTGGCCCAACATTGGCTGTTGTGGATATATTGGGAGTAAATCCGTGGACAGAAGATCATCTGTCTCCTTCCCTTTGTGTCATTCTGCCTGTCAAGCAAATATTTTTTTAAATAAATCCATGTTCCATTTTAAGTTTTTTTTCTTTATTTGGTGGTGGTGAGGAGGCTAAAGAAAGAGATCTTCCATTTACAGATTCACTCCCCAAATATCCCCAACAACCAAGGCTCAGGCACACTGAAGCCAAGAGCCCAGTAATCAGTTGGCACCCCTCCATGTGTGTGTCACAGACCCAAGTACTTAGGCCATACAGTGCTAATTGCCAGAGTACACAGTATCAGGAAGCTACAACTGGAATCAGAGATATAATTCAAATCTAGGCACCCTAAAATGGAATACAGGTGTCGCATGTGGTATTTTTTTTTACTTTTATTTAATGAATATAATTTCCAAAGTACGGAATATTGATTACAATGGTTCCACCCCCATAACTTCCCTCCCTCCTGCAACCCTTCCCTCTCCCTATCCCTCTCCCCTTCCATTCACATCAAGATTCATTTTCAATTATCTTTATATACAGAAGATCAATTTAGTATATATTAAGTAAAGATTTCAACAGTTTGCACCCACACAGAAACACAAAGTGAAAAATACTGTTTGAGTACTAGTTATAGGATTAAATCTCAATGTACAGCACATTAAGGACAGAGATCCTACATGAGGAGTAAGTGCACAGTGACTCCTGTTGTTGACTTAACAAATTGACACTCTTGTTTATGACATCAGTAATCACCCTAGGCTCTTGTCATGAGTTTTCAAGGCCTTTTGAGTTCGCCAACTCCGATCTTATTGAGACAAGGTCATAGTCAAAGTGGAGGTTCTCTCCTCCCTTCAGAGAAAGGTACCTCCTTCTTTGATAGCCTGTTCTCTCTGCTGGGATCTCACTCATGGAGATTTTTTTTTTTTTTTTTTTTTTTTTTTTTGCCAGAGTGTCTTGGCTTTCCATGCCTGAAATACTCTCATGGGCTCTTCAGCCAGATCCGAATGCCTTAAGGGCTGATTCTGAGGCCAGAGTGCTGTTTAGGACATCTGCCATTCTATGAATCTACTGCGTATCCCACTTCCCATGTTGGATCATTCTCTTTTTTATTCTATCAGTTAGTATTTTCAGACACTAGTCTTGTTTATGTGATCCTTTTGACTCTTAGTCCTATCATATGATAAATTGGGAACAGAAATTGATGACTTTGACTAGTGAGATGGCATTGGTACATGCCACCTTGATGGGGTTGAATTGGAATCCCCTAGTATGTTTTTAACTCCACAATTTGGGACAAGTCCGATTGAACATCTCCCAAATTGTACATCCCTCTCTTATTCCCACTCTTATATTTAACCGGGATCACTTTTCAGCTAAGTTTCAATTCTTAAGAATAATTGTGTATTTTTTGCAGTACAGAAACTTCTCAATTTGATGCAATCCCAATAGTTAATTTTGGCTTTGACTGCCTGTGCTGCCGGGATCTTTTCCAAGGAGTCTTTGCCATTGCCGATATCTTGCAGGGTTTCTCCAATGTTCTCTAATAATTTGATGGTGTCGGGTCATAGATTTAGGTCTTTAATCCATGTTGAGTGGATTTTTGTGTAAGGTGTAAGTAGGGGTCTTGCTTCATGCTTCTGCATGTGGAAATCCAGTTTTCCCAGCACCATTTATTGAATAGACTGTCCTTGCTCCAGGAATTGGTTTTAGATCCTTGATCAAATATAAGTTGGTTGTAGATATTTGGGTTAACTGCTGTGCCAAACACTGGTCCTACTAAGTTTCATTTTAGTCTAATATAAATATAGGATTTTTTTACAGCTTGAAGTAAATAATAAGTTCAGAGAATGTCAGAACTGTTATAGTGTATTCAAATTCAATGACATATTTCCAGAACAAGAACAATGGAGACTTCAAATTTTTCTTAAAAAGTCAATATTTAATTTAAAAGTAAATGGTTAGATGAGTAGTTTAGAAAAATCATTATACATTTATTGAATAATTACATACAAGAATTATCTAAAACAGGGTTTTATTTGTAGTCTTTGACCAACAAGAGTTAGTTCCTTTTCCTACTCAATGAAGCTTGGACCAACATTTTGTCCAGGGTAGAGAAGTGATTAAAAACAAACAAATAAAAAACCTCAGAATACTATACAAGGATTTGTAATTAGGCTTCAACATTATTAAAAGATTCTGCAACGTCAGCAAAAATAGAGACATTTAAAGATGTTTCCTGTCTCTTCTCTCATGCTCTGTAAATGTATCTGTTGGGACCCTCTGAGCTCACATTCCTGTCTGCCAATTGCCAACTTACAAGCAAGCAGAGAGCTGACGCTAAGAAGACCTGACAGCACAGAGCAGAAAAGCACCAAAAGAATCCTATGCCCCTGAGTGGCCTTCTGGATATAGACACTACATGATGCTAAAAATGAGGACATAGCATAAGAAGGCATCATTTCAGTGACCCTGGAGCCAGTAGGATTAGAAATAAAGCAACTGTCAGAACAAGGGTCTTCTGTATCTTTCATGAATGGTGTGGCAATTTTAGTGTAATTTTATGTCATTCCTAAATCTGTCTTCAAAACAAAATAAAATTTACCTAGGTATATATAATCTACCTTTTTATTTGACATTCTCCCATCCTACAACTATAAGCCTGTACCCTTTATGAAAGATATTCACTGCAGTATAATTGTTTCTATGAATGTATTTCACTAAAGACTGAGTCTCAGTGAATACAACAAATAGGTTTATGGGTGAAGATATAATTTCCCTCTGATGTCAAATGATACTCAGTGGGTGTCTGAAAACATCTTCCATGTAGGAATTTTCATTAAGGAAAAGTATAAGAGAAAATGTAATCACACTAACATATATTCTGTATTTGTTAAAATATATGGAATACCATTAAGTATTTTATGATAAAAGAGGAAAAAAAGAAAATAGAAAATCTAAAATTTAAAACTATTTATTTTCCCTGCAGTGAGTTTATACATCTTCAGGAGACTCTAGACAAAAATACACAAAACTATTATAAACAATATTAAAGTTTTTCTCAGAATTATTTAATTATCAGCCATATAGATATAAATGAAATAAATATCAATGTGAACATGACTATTTTCTGACAAATTTAATAATGATTGTTCTGTGATTGGAGAATCCAATATTTATAAATGGCCCAGATATTTGGGAGCCATATGCTAAATAAGCACAGAATTATTGAACTAGTCTTTGAAGAAAAAGGACTAGGTAGATATTACACATTTTTGCTTATATAAATATAATGGCCTAGATGAAAAAACTAATAATCTGATATAGATTCCATCTTTGTAGATGCAACCAACCAAATTTCTGTTACTCAAATAATTGTTGAAGGGAGGAGTGATGTCAACAAGATGATGGAGGAGTTTTCAACTATCATTTCTCCTCAGTACACTAATCTTGACAAACACCCGTCAATGAGAGTATTATTGTGAGATTTTGGGATTACATAAAAGAAATTCCAGCACATAATTAGAGCAAAAACTCCAAACAAAAATAAGCTTTTTGAAGGTTAAAAATAATATTTTATTTTTCTTGTGTCACTCTTCCCCTGAAGCAAGAGAGGCCCCATAAAGTCTTCAAGGAGGAAATAATTGGTTGTGAATGATGAGCCAGGGACTGCAATTGTGTGGGATGCTACCCGTGAATTGTACCTCCATCTTATCCCACCCACAGGATCAGTGTGGCTGAATAGCTAGTAGAGATTGAAGCAGGGAAGTAGTACAAGGATTTAGAAAAATCAAGACACAGAATTCAACAAAGTGCTGTATAGTGTACTATTTCACGGGTTTCATCAGGCACTTCATACATGATCCACTTGGATGCCAGCCTAGAGAGCTCCTAACTGGCCCACAGGCAAGACCAACACATTGTATGCTTCCCCTCCACACATAAGCATAGTTGATTCCCCACAAATGCCAATCTGATGGTGAATACAAGCCTTTGTAGATATTTCAGGTATATTTCAGTCAGCTAGATAGAATCTGAGGGATTAAAAGAAGGAAAACAAATGAGCATTTGAGGCACAGTCCTTGGGAGAATAAACTGGAGACTCTCAAAACCTAATTTGGCTTTACAAGATCTAGAAAACACATAATGTGTTAAGAACGCTTTCCCTTCTATGAGAGAATAGGAATAGCAGAATGTAAATACCCATATAAAAAGTATGAGAGAGTCACAATCTTTTGCCATACTGATTGGTGAATATAATCTTCTCCAAAATCTAGTCAGTAAATTCAGGAGATAGTGGTGTCTTCAAATCTGAAATCAGGAACAAAAACTTCAAGGAACATAAAAAACATAACATGTGATACCACCAAGGGAAGCAAATAATTTTCCAGTGACTGATCTCAAAGCAAATATCCGAAAAAAAAATTGAAAGTAATTGTTTTAAGTAAGAGTGTATAGCTACAAAGAGAACACAGAGCCAAAATTGTAAGAAGAAAAATAACACATGCATAAAATGAAAACTTAATCAAAGTAATAGGGAACATACAAAAAAGGAGCATATGGGAATTCTTAAGCTGAAGAACACAATGAATGAAATTAAAAATGCAACAGATTTGAAAAATAAACTTTGTTACTGTTGAAATCTTTACTTAATATATACCAAACTGATATTCTGTATATAAAGAGAATTGAAAATGAATCTTGATGTGAATGGAAGGGGAGAGGGAGCGGGAAAGGGGAGGGTTGTGGGTGGGAGGGAAGTTATGGAGGAGGAAAGCCATTATAATCCATAAACTGTACTTTGGAAATTTATATTCATTAAATGAAAGTTAAAAAAATAAAAAGAAAAATAAAAAAAGAAAAATAAACTTTGTTAATCAGAATAAAGAACCTATGAACTTGATAACAAATCTTGAAATAATCCATTCAATAGAGAAAAAGGAAGAAAAAATTGAAAAGGAATGAAAGATGTGTGTTAAATTTATGGAAAACCACTAAAATAAATATTATATGCATTATGAAAGTTTCAGAAGACTAAAAGAAAGGAACAGAAAGGAGCAGAATGTCCATTTAAAAGATTATGGATACTGAGATACATGAGGCTCAAAAATCCCCAGTTTCAACTCAAATACTTCACCTAAACCATTTATAATCAAACTATCACATATTACAGAAAAAATAAAGCAACCCGCCTCACACAAGATAATCCAGTAGAAGATAAATGATTTTCTCAATGGAAATCTGGTATGTAAGGAGAGAACAGAATGACATACGCAAAGTGATGAACCAAACAAACAAAACACTATCAACCAAGAATATCTTATTTAAACTCCCAAATGATTTAATATCAAGCCTGATAGCCATATGTAAAGTGAAAACCTATGGTAGATATACAAAAGATAAAAGCAAAGTAATCACAATGTATTATTATAGAAAATTAGGAAATCATAGACAGATTAATATAAGGAATAAAGTAATAAGGGAATTAGCAAATTGTTAGAAAACAATTAACCAAATGATAATAAGTCCTAACCTATCAACAAACATTTTAAATATAAATGGACTTAATTCTCCAATCAAAAGTCATAAAGTGGCTACATGGATTAAAGACAACAAAAAACTATGATTCATTTTATGTTGCCTGTAAGAAATGTTGTTTAGTTAAAAAAATACTTATGTTGAAAGTAAAAACTTGAAAATAAATATTCTTTGGGGTTGGCATTGTGACTTAATGGAGTTAAGCCAAGCCTGCGACACAGGCTTCTCATATGGGCACATGTTTGATCAAACTCCTTGCTTATGCTCCTAGAAAGGCAGCAGAAGATGGCACCTCTGCACTGATATGAGAGATCTGGATGAAGACCCTGACTGGCTTCAGATTGGCCCAGCCTTAGCAGTTGTGGTCATTTGGGGAGTGAACCAGCAGAGCAGAAGATGACCCTCTCTCTCTCTCTCTCTCTAGATGACTCTTACTCTCTCTCTCCCTCTCTCTTTCCTCCTCCATCTCTCCTTCTCTCTCTCTCTCTCTGTCTATGTAACTCTGCCTTTCTTTTTTTTCTTTTTCTTTTTTTTTTTTTTTTTTTGACAGAGTGGACAGTCAGAGAGAGAAACAGAGAGAAAGCTCTTCCTTTTGCCATTGGTTCACCCTCCAATGGCTGCCACGGCCGGCTCGCTGCGGCCGGCGCACCGCGCTGATCCGAAGGTAGGAGCCAGGTGATTCTCCTGGTCTCCCATGGGGTGCAGGGCCCAAGCACTTGGGCAATCCTACACTGCACTCCCGGGCCATAGCAGAGAGCTGTCGTGGAAGGGGGGCAACCGGGACAGCATCTGGTGCCCCGACCGGGACTAGAACCCTATGTGCCGGCGCCGCTAGGTGGATGATTAGCCTAGTGAGCCACAGCGCTGGCCTCTGCCTTTCAAATAAATAAATAAATCTTTGAAAAAAAAAAAGGAATGTACTATACAAATGGAAACCACATTAGACAAAATAGATATTAAGTGAAAAACCATGAGAAGAGACAAAGAAGGTCAATACATAATAAAAAAAAGTCAATGAATCAGGAGTACATAATATTTATAAACATATTTTGAGCCTAATCTCAGAACACTTGTTTGTATAAAGTAAATATAACAAAACTAGAGGAAGAAATACTTAGCAATACAATAAAAGTAAAGAACTTTAACATCTCACTTGTAACAGTAAATAGATCAACAGACAGAAAATTAATAAGGAAATACTGGATTGAAGTGCCATTGAAATCAAATGAATCTAACAGATATATATTGAATTCAATAGCATTCAACAGCAACAAATTGTCCTTGTGCACACATGAAACATTTCTTAGAAAATACAATGTTAGCTCACAAAAAAATCAAGAAATTTATTAAGATTCATATAATATGAAGTGAATTTTCAATTTATAATGTAAATTTAAGGGAAATGGAAAATTCAAAACCATATGAAAATAAAAGGAAATACTGTTGAACATTTAATGTATTGACAGATAATAAAGAAAATTAAAAATAATAGAAACAAAATATAAAAACAGGTTATGAAGTAAAAAAAGCAGTTTAAGAAAGGAAATTTATAAAAATAAGCATTCACATTAAAAAATTCAAATAAGTGCCCTAAATTTACATTTCAAAGCACTGGAAGAAGAACCAATTAAGCGAAAAGTTAGCACTGGGAATGAAATCTCAAAGATTCCAATGATATAAATAGCTAAAATAGCAATAGAATGATTGATGCAACCATGAATTAGATCTCAGAAAAAATAAGAAAAATTGACTAACTTTCAGCTGGACAGATGATAAGGGGAAGGCTCAAACAAAACTATAAATGAAAGAAGAATCATTTCAATTGATATTATAGAATTATAAAGATACACACAGAAATAAATAATTGTATAAAATAAACGGATACATTTCTAGACATAATCAATCTTAAAGTACTGAATGATAAATAAATGCAAATTCTGAGCAGACAATAGTGAGTACAGATACTGACCTTTTAATGCAAAACATTTTACCACCAGCACCACCAACAAAAACCCAGAATCTGATAGCTTTATTGGTAAACTCTACTAAATATATATAAGGATAAATTAACAAATCCTTCTCAAATTCTTCCAAAAATTTGAAGAGGAGAGAAAACTTCACCAATATTACAAAGGGTTCTGACATTGTGGCATGGTGGGTAAAGCAGTTACCTGATCCCATATGAGTGCCAGTTTGTGTCCTGGCTGCTCCAATCAAGCTCCTTGTTAATGGCCTAGGAAAAGCAGTGGAAGATAACTCAAGTACTTGGCTCTCTGCCACCCACGTGGGAGACCCAAATGAAGCTCCTGGCTCCTGACCCAGCCATTGGAGCCATCTGGTTAGTGAACCAGACCACAGAAGTTCTCTTTCTATGTCTGCTTCTCCCTCTGTAACTCTGGCTTTCAAATAAATAAGTAAATCTTTTGAAAAGAAAATATTATATGAAACCAGCATACATTGACAAAGAGTTATTTATTTATTTGAAAGGCTGAATTATGGGGTGGGGGGTGGGAGTGGGGGGAGAGAGGGGGAGAGAGAGAGAGAGAGAAGGAGGTGGGAAACCTCAACCTCAATGAAGTTTCTAGCTCCTGGTTTCAGCCTGGCCCAGCAATGGCTGTTGTGGCCATTTGGGGAGTGAACAAACTAATAGAAGACCTCTCTCCCTATCTCTCTCTCCTTCTAACTCTGCCTTTCAAATAAATAAATTAAGCCTTAAAAATTAAATATAACTACCAAAGTAGTTATATTGAGACTTAATAGTCTCAATTCTGAGTATTTATTCAAAGGATAAAATCGCAATCTTGAAGAGATATTCCCAATCTTCTTTTCATAGCAGCATTATAAAGATATGGACAAACATGAACATCCATAACTGAGAAGTGAGTAAAGATTATTTCATTTAGATATAAAAATGTATACATAAATAACTTGAACATTATTTAGTTTTAAAATGGAAGAAAATGTTGCCTTTTGTGACAACACAGATGAATCTGGAGCACATTATGCTAAATTAATTAAACCAGTCAAGAAAGACAAAATTGGCTGATACCATTTATATATCAAATCTAAAATGTAAAACTCTTAAATGGAAAATAAAAGGCTGGTTCCCAGGGAGTAGTGGCTTCATGAATGAGATATTGGTCAGAGGGTACAAAAATGTTCAGTTAGAAGAGATGTAATGTCTGGCAATCTAATATACAGGGTGGTTACTATAGTTAATAATATTGTATATTTGAAATTTGCCAACAAGGGACTTGTAAAAGTTTTTTAGAGAATTTATTTGACAGCCAAAGAAACAGAGAGGGGCCACTGTTGGGGCATAGCAAGTAGAATCACTGCCTACAACCCCATCATCCCATATGAACCCGTTCGTGTCCTGGCTATTCTACTGACAATTTAGCTACTTGCTCATGGCCTGGGAAAAGCAGCAGACAATGGTCCAAGTGCTGGGGCCCCTGGTCCCGTGTGGAAACCCAGAAGAAGCTCATGGCTCTTGGCTTCAGCTGCCCCAGCCCTGGCTGTTGCAACCCTCTGGGAAGTGAACTAGCAGGTAGAAGACACCTGTGTCTGTCTTTCCCCCTCTTTACACAACTCTAACTTTCAAAAAAGTCAATAAATCTTAAAAAAAAAAAAAAAAAAAGCAGAGCAAGACAAAGATAGCTCCTACCTGCTGATTTATTTCCCAAAGGTCTGTAATAGCTGGGATTGGACCAGGCCAAAGACAGCAGCCCAGAACTTAATCCAGGTCTCTCACATGGGTGGCAAGAAGCCAATTACTTGAGCCATCACCACTGTTCCCAGGGTCTGCATTAGCAAAAAGCTAGAGTCAGAATCCAGAAGTGAATAGGGTACCCAGTTACTTGATAAGGCTGCACAACTTACAACAGGCATCTCAACAGCAGAGTTAAATAGTCACCTCAACAGAAGATGTTAAATGTTCTGAACGCACAGATACTGACAATAGGGAGTAATTATGAAAAGTGATTAATATGGTATTAAACAACTGTGATAATTATGTTGCAATGTGTATATATCAAGTCATCATGTTATTCATTGGATATATAAAAAATTTTTGTTTTTCAATTATACATCCAAGTTAAGGGCAACTCTGTTCCTAATAGCAGCTTCCTAATAGCATACACCCTGGGAGGCAGCAAATGATGGCTCAAGTAGTTTGGCCACTGCCACTCATGCAAAGATCTGTATTGAGTTCTAAGTTCTCTGTGTTAGCCTGGCCCAACCGTGACTGTTGTAAGAATTTGGGAATTTGGTTAGTGAATAAAAGGTCTCTGTTTATTTGTATGCCCCTCTCTCTCCTTCTGTCCTTCAAATAAATATAAATAACAATTTTTAAAATTAAAAAAAAACAAAATATTTTTCAAAAAATGTCAGAAATTTATAAAACCATTTGTGAAAGAACAATTTATTTATAACAAGAATTGTATAAATTTTCTGATGGAATTAGAATAAAAATTAACTCCTGGAATTTTACCCAAAATATATCTTAGTGATGTGGAAGAAATCTGGTTACATTTTTTATGTTTTCTTCATAGAAACTATGCTATAGAAACTCTTGGAGTTAATATGTTCTAGTTACACAAGTACACATAAACAGATGATAAGGACTTAAGTGTGTGAAGGATATAGCCCTAATGGCACACGTCTAGGATATCCCAATATTTTCTGTGCTTTGTGAAAAAAGCAAGTGGCTTTCTAGTTGAAACAATCCATTCGTGACCTGGTATGCCACACATGAACATGGCTTCTCAGATTGCAGAGTCCAATCCTAGTGACTGTTCACAGGTAGAAGCAAAGCATACCATGTTTGTGCTTTCCACAGTTTTTTGTGAGTAGAAGTAGGGAGCAGAAAGAGGGATAGAATAATTGGGTTCTACTTCTAAACTAATTATAATATAAGCTGAGTTGTATTATGATTTATTTTATAAATACTTTGGAAAAGACAGTGAAGTATCATAACCTGTCAAATGGCTGGTTGAAAATTTTATATGCATTTTAATATGTCAATTTTATATGTATTCTAATATGTTTTTATTAGAAGGCAAGAACAGAGCCAAACTATCTCCACCATGATAACTCCCTGGCTGATAAGAGCTGAGGATCAGTCCCTCTTAATAAATGCGAAGATGGAAGAAACTAGTAATTAGTTCTTTCAATTGACCTCTGGTCTCAAATTAATATCACTTCGGAAGAGTGTTTCCTTAAGTGTTAGAAGGATGGTGCTGCTCCCCACGTGTCTGAGTTTGAGTTATTAAGTCGTGCAAGTTACTTTCTCTTTTATCATGTGGGCTATTTTGGGTGTTATATTATACTTTGGTGTTTGTTCTGGACATATTTTTTTAATGCAATTTGTTATTTTCCATGTTTCTAGAAAAATGGTCCTTCTTCGTTCCAGCACACAGGCACACAGGATTCCTTTCCTCAGTAAAAGCCTCAAGGTCCATGTGGTTAGTGTATGTTTTTTGCTTCTGGTGAACAAGGGACAGAGAAAGTAGTGACTAATATCAGAATCATGAGTGAAGATATGTTTTATTCATAAACTTTGCACCTCCAGTGAAATTAAAAGCAAAGTAAAGGGTCGAAGCTGTGAACCCTTTTTCCTCGAGCCTGTAAACCAATAAAGGCTTTATATTAGCTATCGATATCTATCTCTGAGTTGCCTTAATAACATCTTATTCCCTGTTTTCACCAGCCATCAATAATATTTCTGCCTGCCCGCTCAGGCCCCTATCTCTGCGTGCAATTGCATTATAAGGGTCTATAAGCCCAATTTGCTTCACATTCTTATTTTTGGAAAAGGCTCGCTGGCTTTTGTAATGAGAGCAGCTGCCAAGAAGGCTTGACAGAATTTGTGGCCCATCTGGCTTATAATCTTCACTCAATATCGCAGAGGCCTAAACTCTGAGACCTGCTGATAAGCCCAGGCGTCCAGGCAAGCGACGGCAGCCTTCTCTGTGATTTCTCATTAAGGGCAGGGACATCTCTCTGAGAATCTCTCATATCCTGGATATCACATAATTCCTTTTTTCATTTTCTAATAAGTACAAGAAAGTTGTATTTTTTTACATGATCATATCTCATACTCAGATATGGGTGAACAGCTACATTTGGAAAATTTTGACATTTGAGTATTTGGTTTCCTAAAATATTTGTTGCTATTCCCAAAGAAAATCAAATAAAGAAAATGTCACTAAATAAAGTAGAAAGTATTCATCTTTTATATAATGATTGTAATCATTTTAGGTTTTAGAGATGGTTCTTTCCCCACTATTTTTTGTATATACTTTCCATCATAGTGCTATCTGTGGCTCTAGTGGTTTATGGCAAGCAGGAATAGAATCAATAGCAGAGTCAGTGACTTAGGCAGCATTGATTGGCCTCTTTTCTTGGTGACTGAACAAAAGAGGGAAAAAAGATAAAGAGGGGTCTATTGGGGAGAATGCATTGAAAGTATCCTCCTCCTCTTCCCCTGCCTTGCCTATGGGGGATGCATTTTAGAAATAATGTAGAGTTCTTTTCAATCCCCTCTATCCTGCATGGATTTCCCTCCTTGATCTCTTATAGTGTTTATTGTCCTTTGTGATACACCACTAAGTATGTCAGAAGAAAAAGAAGATATACTCCTTGTCCTCTGGAGTTTACAACCAGTGGGGCTGAATTTATTGGTTTCTAAACTACCATTGGGAAAACTGTTATGTCCTCAGGTAGAACCATAGAAAGGGATTCTGTAGTCTGGTAGATGTGTGTCTACCACTGCCATTTAGTTTGGAAACTTGGCAAGGCTTTATTTATTAGGCTGTTTATCTTCTTTTCCTTATATAAATTGCTTTTGCTATAATTCCTGTGTTTTGCATGTATTTTTGAAAAACTTGAGACAGTACTGACAACACTGTGAACGAAAGCATTACATAGGAGATAACATGAATAATAACTCATTGAAAGAAAATATAGTTAAGGTGCGAAACTGATTAGTTGTAGGACAAAAGATTGGATCATTCCAGGAATCAGATATATCTGTCAATTTTTTCTCATCAATTATTCAACAAACATTGATTGAGCACAAACAGTGTATCAGGTGCTTTAAATGTCGTTAAGTAATGTAATTTTCATGAGTTTGAAACACAACAATATATTCTGCCAAAAGGAGGGAAGAGACCAAAACAGAGGGTTCAGTTTCATGGTGAAGAGAATCACTAGCCTTAACAACATGCTGAGGGAATGCATCAAACAAACCAACATTTGAAAAATATACTTAAGAGATTCAGAATGAAGTGACCAAGGGAACAGTCAATAATGTCCTGAGACACAGTGCAGATGTCCACACTTCACAGAGCATCTGAAAAGACCTCATACAGGAAGAATTTGCTGTACACCATGAATATAGCCAGAAACAATTCCTGTGAAGAACCACAGATTCCATAATTTTGGCATTAGAAATTCACCTTGCTCAGTATCTTGGGAAAGGTCTGGTTATTAAGAAATAGAACTCATGGAGGAGTCTGTCAGGTATGAGTGCAACCTAGATATGAGAACCTTTCTTTTTAAGAAACAGGTTCTAGATTTTGTGTTACTCTCATTTTATTACCTTTTGAAAATTACTTAATAAAAGTAACTTCTAGAAATACAGAAACTCTTCTTGGTTGAACAAAGCACAAAAGGAATAATATTGAATGTTGTCTTAGGGACAACCATTTGGAACTATCATGGTTGCTGATAGAACACTTAATTCAATATCTCACCCTTCTCTACAGTATCCACATTCTCAAAATCTGGAAAACATCATGCTGAGTGGAATAAGCCACTCCCAAAGGGACAAATATCATATGTTCTCCCTGATCAGTGACAACTAACCAAGCACCATAAAGGAAACCTGTTAAGTGAATTGGACACTATGAGAAACAGTGACTTGGTCAGCCTTTGTCCTGACTGTTGATGAACAACTTAATACTTTATCCCTTTTAGTATTTTTTTTTGTTCTACTTAATACTATTGGTTTAACTCTGTAATTAACACACAATTATTCTTAAGTTTTGAAATTTAACTGAAAAGTGATCCCTGTTAAATATAAGAGCGGGAATGAGAGAGGAAGGAAATGTACAATTTGGGACATGCTCAATCGGACTTGCCTCAAATGGTAGAGTTAGAAATGTGCCAAGGGGTTCCAATTCAATCCCATCAAGGTGGTATGTACCAATGCCATCTCACTAGTCCAAGTGATCAGTTTCAGTTCATAACTGATCATAATGATAGGATTAAGAGTCAAAGGGATCCCATAAATAAGACTAGTGTCTGCGAATACTAACTGATAGAATCAAAAAGGGAGAGAACGATCCAACACGGGAAGTGGGATACACAGCAGACTCATAAAATGGTAGATGTCCTAAACAGCACTCTGGCCTCAGAATCAGCCCTTAATGCATTCAGATCTGACTAAAAAGCCCATGAGAGTATTTCAGGCGTGGAAAGCCAAGACACTCTGGCAAAAAAAAAAAAAAAAAAAAAAAAAACACAACAACAACTAAATGAAAGATTTCTGCTATCGAAGAAGGAGGTACCTTTCCCTGAAAGGAGGAGAGAACTTCCACTTTGACTATGACCTTATCTAAATAGGATCAGAATTGGCGAACTCAAAAGGCTTCCATAGCCTTGGCAACTCATGACAAGAGCTTAGGGTGATTACTGACACCATAAACAAGAATGTCAATTTGTTAAATCAACAACAGAAGTCACTGTGCACTTACTTCCCATGTAGGATCTCTGTCCTTAATGTGTTGTACTATGTGAATCAACAGTATGCCTAGTACTCAAACAGTACTTTACACTTTGTGTTTCTGTGTGGGTGCAAACTGTTGAAATCTTTAGTTAATATATACTACATCGATCTTCTGTATATAAAGATAATTGAAAATGAATCTTGATGTGAATGGGATGGGAGAGGGAGTGGGAGATGGAAGGGTTGCAGTTGAGGGAAGTTATGGGGCGGGGGAGGGATGGAAGCCACTGTAATCCAAAAGCTATACTTTGGAAATTTATATTTATAAATAAAAGTTTTAAAAAAAGCTTAGTTACAATACCATTTACTTTTTTACTATCTCAAATGACCATGAACTTCACTGTTTCCCCATATATTACCAACTTCCATTATCTGCATTGTTTATTTTTGTGTCACTTGAAAATATACTAATTTTTCAATATCTTATCTTTTGGGAAATGTGTTATTAGACTTGTTCCCTCCGTGTTAGACTACAGTTAGACTGCAGTTACTTTACTATAGTTACTCACTCAACACTTCTCACTTAGTATATGAATTGGAAGCATCTGACAAATAACTGATTAATTGAATATTTAACAAAAGCAGACTGTTTGATTTTTAGAGTTCTATACCTAGTAACTGTAGTATCCAACCACAGAGAGTTCTGAAAGTTTCACTGTAAAAAAAAGTAGCTTTCTAATAATAACTACTTGCAAAGCTAAATGGTGCCTAGAGTGACTCAGATTTTTCCATAAATAGATTTTGCAACCACTAGGTTTGTGAACACATCTTTCAGCATCCAGAACAGTTTTTATCATGGTATTAGTATATTGCACTTTGTTTTCTGATACAGACATAGATGACATTGAAATTTTCAAAGAAAATGAAATATGAAAATCCTGAATGAAGGAGCATGTATGAGACTATATCCTCTCTCCTGCATGTGAATAAAATCCAGCAGCTTTTGGTTGCTCAACTGCATGCGCAAGAATTAATTTCACACTGTATTTCCCAGAAATTGAAGACAGTTAATTGACTTTATACAACTGATATTGAAACTTTTTTCTACTTCATGCCCCATTGGATGGGAAAACTACCGTTAGTTGGGCTGAGGGGCTTTTCTGAGAAGAGGTGACATATCAGTAAATATAAGACTCAGATCACATCCTACATAGTAGTCTCCTTTTATCTATGGTCTCATTTTTCACAACTTCAATTGCTTATGGTCAGCTGATATCCAAAAATATTCAATGAAAATTTCCAGAAATAGAACAATTCTTAAAATTTAAATTGTGCTTTGTTCTGAGTACTGTGCTGAAATTTCATGTCTTTCCATTTTGTCCTTCCTGGGACATGGATCATGCGTTTGTCCAGGATATTTATACTGAGCATGCTACCAGGCTTTCAGTCACATAATAGTCATCTCGATTGATTGATGATTATTGGGGTACAATAGTGCCAGTGTTCAAGTAACTCTTACATAGCGTTCTAAAACTGTGATGTAATGCCCACATCAGTCAGTTCCCTTCATCTCATAATGCAAGCGTTGCATATTCTCATATCTTCACAACAAGAAGCATGAGTACAGTACAATAAGATATTTTGGGAGAGACCACACTTGCATATTTTTTCTTATGACGTACTGTTATAATTATTCTATTTTAGTATTAGTTGCTATTGTTAATTATTTTTTTGACAGGCAGAGTGGACAGTGAGAGAGAGACAGAGGGAAAGGTCTTCCTTTGCCATTGGTTCACCCTCCAATGGCTGCCATGGCCGGCACGCTGCGGCTGGCGCACCGTGCTGATCCGAAGGCAGGAGCCAGGTGCTTCTCCTGGTCTCCCATGGGGTGCAGGGCCCAAGCACTTGGGCCATCCTCCACTGCACTCCCGGGCCATAGCAGAGAGCTGGCCTGGAAGAAGGGCAACAGGGACAGAATCTAGCGCCCAGACCTGGACTAGAACCCAGTGTGCTGGCACTGCAAGGCAGAGGATTAGCCTATTAAGCCGCAGCGCTGGTGATATTATTAATTATACCCTTAGTGTGCCTAATTATCAAATTAAGCTTTATCATAGGGAAGTCTGTGTAGAAAAATACATAGCATATATAGGATTCTGTAATATTGATTTCATATATATACTGGAGTTCTGGAGTTCTTGTATTGCATCCCTTACAAATAAGTGGAAATGACTATTTTTGTTAATTCCTATTTTTATGTCTATAAATATTACAGATAAAAACATCAATAAACAACAGAATCATATATTTTTCTTCTATGACATAAGTATTCTCAAATTCATAAATTTTTGAAATTAGAAAGTATTTTAGAAATAGGGTTCAAGGGCAAGCATTGCTGACTTTACCTGCTGTACCACAATGCCTGTATCCCATATGGGTGCTAGATCAAGGCCCAGCTGCTCAACTTCCAATCCAGCTCCCTGCTCAGGACTGGAAAAAGCAATGTAGGACATCCCAATACTGGGGCCTCTGCCACCCATGTAGGAGATCAGGAAGAAGCTCCTGGTTCCTGGCTTTAGCCTGGTTCAATCCTATCTGTTGCGGCCATTTGACACATGGTAAGCATCAGGATGTATCCGACACTTCTTTTCTTTCCTTTTTAAAGTGTATCTTGAAAATCTCTCCCTCTTGGCTGGTGCCACGGCTCAGTAGGCTAATTCTCTGCCTGCAATGCCAGCACACCGGGTTCTAGTCTCGATCCAGGCGCCAGACTCTGTCCTGGTTGCTCCTCTTCCAGTCCAGCTCTCTGTTGTGGCCCGGGAGTGCAGTGGAGGATGGCCCAAGTCCTCATTTTACAATATACACTAGTTTGTTGTGAACTATAGTCTCTACACAATGCTATGTAACATTGGGACATTTTTCATTTAATCTAACTCTGATTTGATACCATTATCCAAAATTCCTCTATTCCACCATCTCACCCAGATTCTAGTAATCACCATTCAGTATTTAGATTGAGGTTTTCTTCCTTAGTGTCCACATATAAAGGGCAGATAGCATGTAGTATTAGTCTTTCTGTGTCTGGCTTATTTCACTGAACATGATGTCTCTGGTTCCATGCATTTTGCTGAAAATAATGAAACTTCACTGTTTTTATAGATGAGTAGTGTTCCATCATGTACACATGGCACATTTTCTTTATCCATTTATCTGATGATGGATATCTTGTTTGATTTCATATATTGGCTACCATAGGCAATGCTATAATATACATACTGGAGCAGGTATCTCCAGTAGTGGGATTTCTGGATCATAGGGCAATTCTATTTTCAGTTTTTTAAGGAATGTCCATGCTGTATTCCATAGAGATTGTACTGATTCACATAAGACTGACGATAGAAGTTCCTCCATCTCCACAGCCTAGCTAGAATATGTTACTTTATGTCTTTAATAATGGCCATTCCAACATAGGTGAGGTGCTATCTCATTGTGAATTTTATCTGCATCTACCTGATATCTGATGATATTGAGCATTTTTGTGTATTTGCTGATCTTTTATATTTCTTCTTTTTGAAAACTGTATGTTCAGGTCATTTACACATTTCTTAAATAGATTTTTTTTATTATTATTCTTGAGGGTTTTTTTTAGTTCCTGACATTTTCTGAATCTCAATCCCTTGTTGGATAAGTACCTTGCAAATGCTTTCTCCCATTCTGTTGTGTATGTCTTCATTTTACTGATTACTTCCTTGCTATACAGAAGCTTCTGAGCTTGATAAAATCTATTTTGTCTAGTTTTGTTTTTGTTGCCCGCACTTTTGGAATATTATTCAAAAAATCACTGCCTACATCAGTGTCTCAAGGTCTTTCCCATATGATTTATTTTTTCTGGAAATTTCATAGTTCCAGGTATCATATTTATATATTTGATTCATCTGGAGCTGCCTTTTGTTTCTGGTGAAAAGTAGGGATCTCATTTCATTTTTCTATATTTGTACATGTAGTTTTGCAAGCACAATTTATTGAAAAGATTATCCTTTCTTTCAATATATGTTTTTACCACCTTTGTCAAAAATCAGGTGTCTGTGTGTATGTGATTCCAGATTCTCTATTCTGTTTCAGTGGTCTATATCAGTTTTATACCAGTATCATGATGTTTTTATTACTACAACTGTGCAGTATGCTTTGAAATTAGGTATTGTGATTCTTTCAGATTGATTTTTTTGTCTCCTCAGGAATAACTTTGGTCATTCTGGGACTTTTGTGGTCCCAGATGAATTTTTTTTTAACTTTTATTTAGTAAATATAATTTCGAAAGTACAGTTTATGGATTACAATGGCTCCCCCCATAACTTCCCTCCCACCTGCACCCTTCCCATCTCCCGCTCCCTCTCCCATTCCATTCACATCAAGATTCATTTTCATTTATCATTATACACAGAAGATTGATTTAGCATATATTAAGTAAAGACTTCATCAGTTTGCACCCACACAGAACATAAAGTGTAAAATACTGTTTCAGTACTAGTTATAGCATTAATTCACATTGGACAACACATTAGGACAGAGATCCCACATGAGGAGTTAGTACACAGTGACTCCTGTTGTTGACTTAACAAATTGACACTCTTGTTTATGGCATCAGAAATCTCCATAGGCTCTTGTCATGAGTTGCCAAGGCTATGGAAGCCTCTTGAGTTCGCCTACTTTGATCTTATTCCAACAAGGTCATAGTCAAAGTGAAAGTTCTCTCCTCCCTTCAGAGAAAGGCACCTCCTTCTTTGATGGCCCGTTCTTTCTACTGGGATCTCACTCACAGATCTTTCATTTAGGTCCTTTTTTTTTTTTTTTTTGCCAAGTTGTCTTGGCTTTCCATGCCTAGAATACTCTCATGGGCTCTTCAGCCAGATACAAAATCCTTAAGGGCTGATTCTGAGGCCAGAGAACTGTTTAGGACATCTGCCATTTTATGAGTCTGCTGTGTATCCCACTTCCCATGTTGGATCGTTCTCTCCCTTTTTGATTCTATCAGTTAGTATTCGCAGACACTAGTCATGTTTGTGTGATCCCTTTGACTCTTAGACCTATCATTATGATCAATTGTGAACTGAAATTGATCACTTTGACTAGTGAGATGGCATTGGTACATGCCACCTTGGTGGGATTGTATTGGAATCCCCTGGCACATTTCTAACTCCACCATTTGGGGCAAGTCAGATTGAGCATGTCCCAAATTGTACATCTCCTCCCTCTCTTACTCCCACTCTTATATTTAACAGGGATCACTTTTCAGTTAATTTTCATCACCTAAGAATAAATGTGTGTTAATTACAGAGTTCAACCAATAGTATTAAGTAGAACAAAAAAATACTAAAAGGGATAAAGTATTAAATTGTACATCAACAGTCAGCACAAGTGCTGATCAAATCACTGTCATAGTGTCCATTTCACGTCCAAAAATTCCTTTATTGTGCTTGGTTAGTTGTCCCTGATCAGGGAGACCATATGATATTTGTCCCTTTGGGACTGGCTTAGTTCACTCAGCATGATGTTTTCCAGACTCCTCCATCTGGCTGCAAATGACTGGGTTTCATTGTTTTTGACTGCTGTATAGTATTCTACAGAGTACATGTCCCATAATTTCTTTATCCAGTCTACTGCTGATGGGCATTTGGGTTGGTTCCAGGTCTTAGCTATTGTGAATTGAGCTGCCATAAACATTAATGTGCAGACTGCTTTTGTATTTGCCAATTTAATTTCCGTTGGGTAAATTCCAAGGAGTGGGATAGCTGAGTTGTATGGTAGTGTTATTTTCAGGTTTCTGAGGAATCTCCAGACTGACTACCATAGTGGCTTTACCAGTTTGCATTCCCACAAACATTGGGTTAGTGTCCCTTTTTCCCCACATCCTCTCCAGCATCTGTTGTTGGTAGATTTCTGCATGTGAGCCATTCTAACCAGGGTGAGGTGAAACCTCATTGTGGTTTTGATTTGCTTTTCCCTGATTGCTAGTGATCCTGAACATTTTTTCATGTGTCTGTTGGCCATTTGAATGTCCTCTTTTGAAAAATATCTATTGAGGTCCTTGGCCCATCTCTTAAGTGGGTTGTTTGTTTTGATGTTGTGGAGTTTTGTGATTTCTTTGTAGATTCTGGTTATCAACCCTTAATCTGTTGCATAGCTTACAAATATTTTTTTCCCATTTTGTTGGTTGCCTCTTCACTTTCCTGACTGTTTCTTTTGCAGTATAGAAACTTCTCAATTTGATGCAATCCCAAATGTTAATTTTAGCTTTGACTGCCTGTGCATCTGGGGTTTTTCCAAGAAGTCTTTGCCATTGCCAATATCTTGCAGGGTTACTCCAATGTTCTCTAATAATTTGATGGTGTCAGGTCGTAGATTTAAGTCTTTAATCCATGTTGAGTGGGTTTTTGTGTAAGGTGTAAGGTAGGGGTCTTGCTTCATGCTTCTGCATGTGGAAATCCAGCTTTCCCAGCACCATTTATTGAATAGACTGTCCTTACTCCAGGGATTTGTTTTGAATCCTTGGTCAAATATAAGTTGGCTGTAGATGTTTGGGTTGATTTCTGGTATTTCTACTCTGTTCCATTGGTCTATCCATCTGTTTCTGTACCAGTACCATGCTGTTTTGATTACAGCTGCCCTGTTGTATGTCCTGAAATCTGGTATTGTGATGCTTCTGGCTTTGTTTATGTTGTACAAAATTGCTTTAGCTATTCGAGGTCTCCTCTGTCTCCATATGAATTTCAGCATCATTTTTTCCAGATCTGAGAAGAATGTCTTTGGTATTTTGATTGGTATCACATTGTATCTATAAACTGCTTTTGGGAGAATGGACATTTTTATGACATTGATTCTTCCAATCCATGAGCATGGAAGATTTTTTCCATTTTTTGCTATCTTCGTCTATTTCTTTCTTTAAGGTTTTGTAGTTCTCATCGTAGAGATCTTTAACGTTCTTACTTAAGTTTATTCCAAGATATTTGATTATTTTTTAGCTATTGTGAATGGGATTGATCTTATAAGTTCTTTCTCCACCGTGGCATTGCCTGTGTATACAAAGGTTGTTGATTTTTGTGCATTGATTTTATATCCTGCTACTTTGCCAAACTCTTCTATGAGTTCCAATAGTCTCTTTGTAGAGTTCTTTGGATCCCCTAAATAAATAATCATATCAGTTGCAAAGAGGGATAGTTTGAGTTCTTCCTTCCCAATTTGTATCCCTTTAATTTCTTTTTCTTGCCTAATAGCTCTGGCTAAAACTTCCAGATCTATATTGAATAGCAGTGGTGAGAGTGGGCATCCCTGTCTGTTACCAGATCTCAATGGAAATGCTTCCAACTTTTCCCCATTCAATAGGATGCTTGCCGTGGGTTTTTCATAAATTGCTTTGATTGTATTAAGGAATGTTCCTTCCATACCCAGTTTACTTAGAGTTTTCATCATGAAAGAGTGTTATATTTTATCAAATGCTTTCTCTGCATCTATTGAGATAATCATATGGTTTTTCTTCTGTAGTCTGTTAATGTGGTGTATCACATTGATTGTTTTGCGAACACTGCATACCAGGGGTAAATCCCACTTGGTCTGGGTGGATGATCTTTCTGATGTGTTGTTGCATCCTATTGGCGAGAATTTTATTTAGGATTTTTGCATCTATGTTCATCAGGGATATTGGTCTGTAATTCTCTTTCAATGCTGCATCTTTTTCCTGCTTAGGAATTAAGGTGGTGCTGGATTCATAGAAAGAATTTGGGAGGATTCCGTCTTTTTCGATTATTCTGAATAGTTTGAGAAGAATTGGAGTTAGTTCTTCTTTAAATGTCTGGTAGAATTCAGCAGTCAATCCATCCGGTCCTGGGCTTTTCTTTGTTGGGAGGGCCTTTATTTACTCTTTCAATTTCTGTCTCAGTTATGGGTCTGTTTAGGTTTTCTATGTCTTTCTGGTTCAATTTAGGTAGGTTGCATGTGTCCAGAAATCTATCCATCTCTGATAGATTTCCCTGTTTTTTGTCATACAAGTCCTTGTAGTAATTTCTGAAGATTCTTTTTATTTCTGTGGTGTCTGTTGTTACGTTTCCTTTTTCATCTCTGATTTTGTTGATTTGGGTCTTTTCTCTTCTTTTTTTAGTTAGTTGGGCCAATGGGGTGGCAATTTTGTTTATTTTTTTTTTCCAAAAAACCAGCTCCTTTTTTGGCTGATTTTTTGTAATTTTTTTTGGATTCAATCCTGTTGATTTCTTCTCTGATTTTAATTATTTGTCTTCTCCTGCTAGATATGGGTCTGGTTTCCTGCAGTTTTTCTAGATCCTTGCGATGAATTGAAAGCTCATCTATTTGGTGCCTTTTCAATTTCTTGATGTAGGCACCTATTGATATAAACTTTCTTCTTAACACTGCTTTTGCTGTATCCCAAAAGTTTTGGTATGTTGTGCTGTTATCCTCATTTACTTCCAGAAAGTTTTTGATTTCTCTTTTAATTTCTTCTATAACCCAGTGTTCATTCAGGAGCATGTTGTTCAATCTTCATGCGTTTGCATATGCTCTAGGGATTCCTGAGTTGCTAATTTCCAACTTCATTCCCCTATGGTCTGAGAAGCTGCATGGTATGATTCTAATTCTTTTGAATTTGCTGAGACTTGCTTTATGGCCTAGTATGTTGTCAGTCCTAGAGTAGGTTCCATGTACTGCTGAGAAGAATGTAAATGCTTTATGTGTAGGATAAAAAGTTCTGTATATATCTGTTAGATCCATTTGGGTTACAGTGTCGTTTAAATCTACTGTCTCTTTGTTGATCTTCTGTCCGGTTGATCTGTCTATTTCTGAGAGTGGAGTATTGAAGTCCCCCAGTACTATTGTATTGGAGTCTAAGTCTCCCTTTAAGTCCCTTAACAAATCTTTTAAATAAACCGGTGCCCTGTGATTACGTGCATATACATTGATAATTGTTATATCTTCCTTTTGAATTGATCCCTTAATCATTATATAGTGCCCCTCTTTGTCTCTCTTAACAGTTTTTGTGTTGAAGTTTATGTTGTCCAATATTAAGATGGCTATGTCCGCTCTTTTTTCATTTCTGTTGGCATGGTATATCTTTTTCCAGCCTTTCACTTTCAGTCTCTATGCATCTTTGTTGGAAAGATGTGTTTTTTGTAAGCAGGAAATAGATGGGTTTTGTTCCTTAAACCAATCAGCCAATCTGTGTCTTTTAACTGGACAGTTGAGGCCATTAACGTTCAATGTGACTATTGATAAGTAGTAACTTTGTCCTGCCACTTGCCAAAGATATTTTCTAATATATGCTTTGAACTTCCTGTGATCTTTTGCTGTGAGGTTCCTCCCTTTACCTTCTTTGATATTGATGACCGTGTTTCTTTTTTGTTTCTGTGTGTAACACATCTTTAAGCATCTTTTGCAGGGCTGGACGAGTGGCGACAAATTCTTTCAATTTCTGTTTGCTATGAAAAGTCTTTATTTCACCTTCATTCAAAAATGAGAGCTTTGCAGGATATAATATTCTGGGCTGGCAGTTTTTCTCTCTTATTACTTGGGCTATGTCTCACCATTCCCTTCTAGCCTGTAGGGTTTCTGATGAGAAGTCTGCTGTGACTCTAATTGGAGATCCTCTGAGAATAATCTGACGTTTCTCTCTTGCACATTTTAGAATCTTTTCTTTGTGTTTCACTGTGGTGAATTTGAGTACAACGTGTCATGTTGAGGATCTCTTTTGGTCATGTTTTCTAGGGGGTTGGAGAAGGACAGAGACATCCTGGTACAGGAAGCTCATAGAACCCCTAGTAAACATGGTCCCGGATGAATTTTGTGATTTCTTTGTCTCATTCCATAAATAATTACATTGATATTTTGATTGATAGGGATTGCATTGAATTTGTAATTCTTTCAAACAGTATACACACATTAATGTCCTTAAACTTCCAATCAATGAACAAGAGGTATCTTTCCTATTTACTTACTTATTTATTTTTGCACACCCTTCATGATTTCTTTCATCAGTGTTATATAATTTTCATTCACTTCTTTGATTAAAATCATTCTAAAGTTTTTAAAATTGTTGTAGCAATTGAGAAGGGTATTTCTTTCTTTCAACACCTTAATTATATTATAGCATTCTCTTCTCATCAGTATGATTTCTGCTGAGAAGGCTGCTGTTGGTCTAATAGTCTTTCTTACTTGACATTTTTTCTCACTATCTTTAAGATTCTCTTATTGTCCTTACTTTTAACAATGTGACTATAATATACCTTGGAGAAGGTCTTTTCAGGTGGAGTGTGATTGAGTTCCTCTGTGCTTCTTATAACTGAACATCCATAGCCCCTTCAAGGTTTGGGGAATTTTGAATTGTTATATCATTACTAGTTTCTCAATAATTTTTCCATCTCTTATATTCAGGTTTCCTTATAATTGAATATTTGTTTTCTTAATAGCATCCCTTGTATCTAATAGGGTTTCTTTACTTGTTTTAGTTCTTTAATCTTACCTGGATTTTGTCAAAATTTTTTTTTCTCAAGATCAGAAATTTGTTTTTCTGTTTGGTCTACCTGTTGTTGAATGAAACTCTGTTATTATTTTTAATTTTATTTATTGATGTTTTCAACTATAAGTTTATGATTAATTCTTTTGAATTATTTCTCTTTTTTGAGTTTCACAGTCATATTAGACTTCATTTTTCTCATTTCTTTGAATTTTCTATCTGTGTTGTATCTAATTGAGTTTCCCTAAGATCATTATTTTGAATTGTTTTTCAGGCATTACATAAATTTCTTTCAAATAAGGATCTATTTCTGAAGAACTGTTGTGTTCCTTTGGAAGTGTTAATGCTTCCTTACTTCTTCATGTTCCTTGTGTGCCTACATTGACATCTGTACATATGGTATAGCAAATCCTTCTTGTTTATGTAGTAGCATCTGTTGGAAAAGACATCTTTGGATGTAATGTTGGGTGTCAGTTGAGAGACTGCTTTGTCTTTAGTTCTAGGTGAGCCAAGAAGTGCAACCTGTGAGTGATTTCTTCAGTAGTATCTAGGAATGCAAAAGTTGTCTAATCTGCAGCAATTCATGGAGATGGTATTACAACTTTGAAGTGGAGGTGGACTCCAAAAGGATGTGTCTTCAGCCACCAGAGAGTTGGATGTCTATCGCACCAGAGTTTTTGATAGCAAGAATAAGATCCTATTGCTGTGGGACACAGAGCAGTCCATCTCATTGTCCTACCACAAAAGCCTGATGATGGTGGGATTTGTGGCATCAATAATTGTGGTCGTGGAACTGTGTGATGTGGATGGGATCTTCTTCCTCAGGTCCTGTTTGGTGGGTGTGGGTTATGATGGGATTTATAGCACCACAGTCCTAGTCCTAGAATTAAGGAATGTGAAGGGGACTGTGCATCAGTTCCACAGGTTGAACACAGATTATGCTAACATTGTACACTGGTAGGTGTGAGTCTGCAGCTATTGAATGAAGGTTGGGTCTTCCCTAGGTCCTGCAGAGTGGGTTCCAATGACTCTGAGGGATATATTATCAATAGAATTGTCAGAGCTGCAGCATAGGAAGTTTAACTTGTCCAAGCTCCACAGGAAAAGCATAGATTATGCTGTAGATTGTGCACTGGCAACCGTGGGCCAGTAGAATGGCAATAAGGTCTTCCCCAGTTCCCACAGGGCAGGCATAACTTTGCTCAGGACTTTTACAGCCATTAACAGCAATCTCAGAGCTGCAGGATGCTCTGCAGATCTTACCCAGATCTCATGTTTTACATTAAGGTTATACTGTGAATTTTGCACTGCCAGGCATGTGTCTGGAGCATGAAATTAGGTAGTGTCCCATCCAGAGAACTCAGGTATCCGTGTAGAATATACCTCCAACAGTAACAGACTCAGAGCTGCAGAACTCAGGATACCTTACCTGCATCTCATAGGTTGATCACATTTCTATGCTGGTGATTGTGAATTAGCATATGCAAGCTTAGATCAGTGGTATGCAGATAAATCCTTTCTTAGGTACCACAAATAAGCACAGGTGTCTCTGGGATTATAGAACAGCTGCAGACCCAGCACTGCAAGTCTCAGAGGATAATTTACTCAGGTCTTTCTTGGTGGTCACATATTATCCATGGAATTATGAACAAGCAAGTGCAGGCCTGGAGCCAAGAAATGTAAATAGGACCTATCCTAGTCCCCACACAGGAACACAGGTGTTCATGTGACCTATAGCACCAACAGTCATAGTCCAAGAGCTGCACAATGCAATGGGGTTATTACCAAGTTCTCTTAGATAGAATGCCGATTACGCCGAGTATTGTGGACTGGCAATAACCAGCCTGAAAAACAGGATTGCAGATAGGGCCCTCCATGTCCCGCCAGTGACTGTGAGTTAATTTAAGGCTTTCAGCATCAACACTCAAAATCCTAGAGCTGCAGAACACAGCAGGGAAGACTTCCATTTCCCGTAGGCCATGCAAGAGTGATTCAGTGAGTCTGGTGTTTGTACTCAGGCCGTCCAGCACCCTGTGTGAAGAGGTGAAGAAACGACTTCCTCAGATTTAATCCTCTGTGCTTGTATACCAGCTGCTGTTGAAGCTGAGTCCCAAGAAGCACAGGAAAACTTACTTAGACCAGTTGAGTGAGCGCGTGTGGCTCTGGGGCTTGTTCCCACAGCTGCTGGATACAGAGGTGTCTGCTCACTGCCCTGTCGAGCACTTTGGCTCCAGCTCTGGGGGCTTCTGTGAGTGTCAAGGCTGCTTGCTGTCCCTTAAGTCAGAATGAAATTAGTAATTACTGTGCTGCAGCAGCACGGGTTTGGGAGGTAATCTGAGTGACTTTTTTAGAGCAAAATTGGTACTCAGAGCCCAGTCAGATTTCTAGACTGGATTTAAATCCAGAGAGCTCTGTGGGATTTGGAGCTACTCATCTTCAGTGACAGTGAGGATCGCAAAGCCTTCTGTTTAGCTCTGCCCAGTAAGATGGAGACCCCTCGTCAGGGAGCCAGTATTGATGTGGCATGCTTTTTCCCCAGTTTGTGCTGACTCTCTGCATCTGTGCTGTATAGTATTCCCCTCCTTTCTTTTTTGAAGTTTTCCCCCAGTCAATCTCCTGGAAACATGGTCCTTCATTTGTTGTTCTCTTTCTTATCTGTGGCAGATCTTACTGCAAGTCTTCTCCTTTCAGCCATCTTGGATCGGTCTCCATGGTCACTTAAGAAATAATATTTCCCTTACAAAGGTGAAGAAGCAGTAAAATTCCTATATATTCCTTTATTTGTTCTTCCTAAGAAGCTGCCTCATTTGGGTTGAACTGAAGATGTTTTTGGATTGCAATCCTTGTTTGACTTTATGGAACACTAATGGAGGAAGATGTAACTAAAAGTTAAAAATAAATAAATAACAACATCAACAGGAGACAAGTGCCCTGCAATTGGATGTCAGAAATTTTTCAAAGAGTTCTTAGCAGGAAACCTCCCGCTGAGAGGCACAGTCTGAAATCACTTCCCAGGAGAGTGGCTCTTAGAAGCTGGATGTACTCTGCACAGGTGTTATAACAAGTGCTGCCAACTGTATCCTCAAGTAGGGAGAGTGCCTCCGTAATTATTCTGAAGCCTTTAAAAATCAGACATTCACCTGGGAGCAGAGAGAGAACAGCATGTATGTAGAGAGGAAACAGCAACGGCTTTCCAAAACTAATAGAATACTTGTTTATGTATATATATTTTTGCTTTCCATGTTTTTATTATTTATTACTATTGTTGTATTCTTTTTTAAAATTATTTCTTTAGTTTCTTACTAGTGTGCCCATGGCATAGAGTAATTAAATATCCTGTGATGTTCAAAAGGAACATATCTCTATAAATGTAGAATTATTTGATCCTGTGAAAACCTTCACTTTTCTCATAAAGCAAGCTCCAAATTTGGATACAAACTACAAATGCCAACCTCTTCCTAAAGATTAAACTGCCCATTGCAGTTGGAGTGCATAGAACAATAATATGAGTAACAGTGACATTGAATTGTAGGAATTTATATTCTAGTTGTATCCTCCTTGTACAGACTACTAAACTGAGAATAAATGTCAACCAAAAATGGAGAGAAAGCAGAAAAGAGAGGGGGAGAGAGAGATATCAAGAGATTACCTGGAGTTTCTACATTACAGGTTGTCTAAGAGAATCAGCCCAAAGGATGTATGTAAAAGCTTTTAAAAGCACAAGGTAGTATTATTCTCACCAAAGTAGGTTTTGGGAGAAATGAAACCATATTTAAACTTCAGCATCCCTCTGTATATTGCACTTATTCCCCTACTCCTTCTTACATTTCTAGCTAAACCGTACAATTATCAACCTCCTCCAGCAGAATCCTGTAATATGTCCTGCTGGATAAGGCTAGTATGAATTGCACTTTGTTTTATTCCCTAATTATTTCATATATTTCTTACCTTTCAGGGAGCAATATAGACTCCTTTACTTTTTGTGACTCCTTCTGCATGTGGCAGTGCTGAGTGTTCAGAGAATTCTTCATATTATTTTAAAACCAAAAATTAAGAAAAATGTTTTAAAATGTAATAGATATAATACAAAATATTTCATTCTTCTCTGGCTATATGGGAGGTCATTCTCCCAAAATGTCTAATTTCAGTTTTAGCTGTCTTCCAACACTGGGTGGATTCATGATAAATTTTGGAAATTAAACTATATATATATTGTTGGTCTTAGGGACTATAAACAAGTGTCTAAATACATAAGATCAATTTAAGAGTAATGTAATGCACATGTCACACAAAAAACTGATCTGTTTCTTGCAAGACATACTAGATGAGACAAATATTTATTCCACATTTGTGATTTTTCTATTTCTTCCAATCCAGAGACAAATAAATGAAATAAAATTCTCTGTTTCGTGCTTTCTCTCATTCTCTCTCTCTCTCTCTCCCCCTCCCCCCTCCTTCTCCCTCTCCCTCTCTGTCTCTCTGTCTCTCTCACACACACACCACAGAATAGTGATTTTAGTCCTTTAATTTGATGACTAATGACTAATTTCTGTGTGAAATCCCTTCTTTCCTGGGCTCTCACAAATATTAAGGCCTATCCCTTTTAGTATTATGGTGTTATAACCAAAAAAGTGAACACTGTCTGTTCAATTTTGCCTCTTTTACATTCTTAAGTTTATTATTAATGGGCATTTCACTCATTATGCAAACATGGAATGACAGGGACTTGATGACCTCAGGTCAAAGCCAAGGATAGAACAAGCAATTTGACCCAGGACTGTAACCTTACTCAAGCTTAATGAGGATTAGTCCGCATCTCATCAAATTGTACCCCTGGCAGTAGTGACTTGGCATGATATTAGAGACTTGTCACGAAGACTTCAGATTCTGTTGGTTCACAGTCACTTCCCAGGATTCATGATCAGGATTCTTATGCACTTATCTACAACCTATAGGTAACAAGCTGATACAGTGTACAATACTGTGCTATGTCATGGGAGGGAGCTCCTAAGAACAAGGATTTGAAAGTCACTGTCAGCTGGGTTCTGTTCTGAAGGTGGAGAGACACTTACACCTGCTTTGACGAAAGAAGGGCAGAAAGAAGCGTAATCTAACAGTTCCCAACTACAAATAAACACCATTAAAATTGCCACCAAACATGTTATTAATATACCTAATGATAGTAATATTCACAATTTATCTAAATCATTCATATAAATAGAGTTAACATATACCATTTATGCAAATATTATCATATGATACCATCCAGGGCATATGTAGTAGGTTTATTACTGTTATTATTATTATTTTTATATCATTACCTGTGATCATAAAATTTTACTGAGTTAAGATAAATTAAATTTGTAAGTAACCATATATCTATTAGGTACCACATATTCATAAAATTCTGCTTAAAAGGAGCTTGGCATAATTGTAAGGCATACACTTATTTGATTTACCTAGTGTTAGCACAGGGATAATGACTTCAAATGTGGGTATTTTTATGATCAGCAGCTATGTTAAAAATACCCATGTATATAGACAAATACTGCACTGCAATATGAAGGGATAAAAAAGCTATTGTATGGGAATTTTTTATTTTTTTAGTTTAAGATGTCGTTTTTAGTTGTAATACACTTGTCTTAGTTGACTTGAGCTGCCACAACAAAACACCATACATTGAACGATTTAGGAAGAGGTAAATTAATTCATACAATTTTGGAGATGGGAGTTTGATACCATTGGTGCCAGTATGATTTCTGGCGACATATAAAATTAACCATCATAACTACTTTGTGTTGAGAACTGATACCCCTCTTAATTATTTTTATACAACTCCAAATAGGTTTGGATGAATAAACATTTTTTCTTATCAAGTATGAAACACTGGGATGGGCACTTTTACACTCAATATTTTCACAGCGCACAATATCATATTTTATAAAAATGAATTTTATTTGAATTAATATCATCTTCACTGTATAAATGAGAAAGTTGAAATTCAGCAGGTTGAATTGATTACATGCAAATCAATAACCAGGACACAGACTTAGGTAGGATATGTTTTTATATATATTTCTGTGAATGAAACTCTGTGTAATGATAAAAGGTTTAATTACAGCTGCCCATTTAAAGAACATTGTTAGACAACATACCATGTATAAGTTTTAAGTAAATCATGTCATGTCATTCTCTTTTACACAAATAAGCAAACATGAGCATGTGTGTGTTTATGAATGCACACATATACATATACACACTCCTGTAAGCAGGAACATTGCACATGAGATAACTGAATTTAGAATTCTTAGGTAAATTCATTCTTATCAAATAATTAGTGAGTAAAGTGAGATCTAATTACTGCTGAAATCCACATGTGAGACTACTATACTATTCTGACACTCAAGGTATTACGCAGAATACCAGTGTCTTTCAACCATTAGGCCCAGCTTATTTCCATCCACATAGAAAATGCATACCATAGTGGAAATTCCATACCCATCAGGAGGTTTGACATGAAACAAATATGACTGTCTTAGGTCCACCATGAGGACCTGACATTTTTATCACAATATCCTCATGTATTCATCCAGCATTCATACATGTTCTAAGAGTTGCGCTGATTGGGGCTTCTGTATTTCAGTTCTCCACAGTGGAGAGGAAGCTCCAATTCAAACTTCGCTTCCTAGAGATTGATTTCCACTCCTAATGAGTCCAAACAATGGCCTTGATTCAGTTTCAAGCTAAGAAAACTTCCTTGGAGCCTTATTGCCTGTCTGTGGGGATCACTTCCCCAGATTAGCTTCCTTTGACCATAATGTAAGTTCCATGGCATGAAAACATTGTGTCAAGTTGTTTGTTTTTACTATTATATTCCGAGTGCCTATAGCACTACCTGACACAAAGAAAATACTCAACAAATAATAAATAATTTTTGAGTGAATGAAATGATGTAGTACATATTCAGTGGCTATTTATTTGCTGTAAATACTATAATGTAGACAGATGACCTCTATCCTTAGAAGTTCAATTGAATCCAGTCAAAACTCTCCAGGGGGCCGACGCTGTGGCGCAGTGGGTTAAAGCCCTGGCCTGACATGCCAGCATCCCATATGGGTGCTGGTTCTAGTGCCGCCTGCTCCACATCCAATCCACCTCTCTGCTGTGGCCTGGGCAAGCAGTAGAAGATGGCCCAAGTGCTTGGGCTCCTGCACCCACATGCGAGACCCAGAAAAAGCTCTTGAATTTGGATCGGCACAGCTCTGGCCGTTGCAGTCATCTGGGGAGTGAACCAGCAGATGGAAGACCTCTGTCTCTGTCTCTACATCTTTCTGTAACTCTTTCAAATAAATAAAATTACATTAAAAAAAAAACTCTCTAGAACAGCAGAGGGGAATGTCATTTGGTCTGGCCCTGTCCAAACAACTGCAGGACAGACCTGAAACTTGGGAAGTCTACACCAGCCTAATTTTTAAGTTGAGAATGTTTCGTGGTCCTCAAATTATGTGATAAATATCCAAATGACTCTTGGAAGAAAAAGATTCCCTACCCTACCCCTGCAGTTTATATAATCCCCATACAATATAAATTATCCCAAGCTTGTATGCCAACTCTTTTTGTCCAGTCATGATTCCATCTTCCTTTTGTACAGCAAAGTGCATTCAAGGTTTTCATCTATTAGCAGTTTCATGTTAATTCCATAGATTATTGTTAGTCCTGAACAATTTTATTAAACAGAATATTTTTGGAATCCTGCACTCTCATACCATCTTAATGGGAACTGTCTAGTTAGCTTCTTCCAAGTGTTTAACTTCAGCTTCCATTTGGCTTCAATGTGATGTTTTATGACAGTCTACTTAATAGTACAAGAAGGTAGAAATTATGAGAATAAAAATCCAGTAGTCTTCACCTTAGAATTTACAATGTGGCCCAAAGATGTCTTTCTAGCAATGTTGTCCCAAGCCATTCTGCAAGAATAGTTCATTTTTACAAATCTGAGTTTCTGTTTTTCCCCACTAATCACACATGTCCCCTACTATTTCTCACAAATCCAAATCCTATCTACTCTTTGAACTACACACCAACTCCAACTTCCTCTATGAGGATTTTCTAACTAATCGTTTAGCAAACGTTTTACTGAAAAATTCCCTCCAAGGTAACAACTATGCACTTAAAAAGTAGCAATGTTTAGCAGACACAGTCTATCTTCAAGAAAGTGCAGATGAAGGAGTGATTGTAAAAACTGTAAGAAGAGCCCCCAAAGAGTCAGAAGTGTGGAGAATTTATAGAAAGGGAAAGTTCCTTAATGCATGCCAGTAGAGATCACTCTGAAGCGGAGCTGAAAGTAATAAAAAGTTGATGCATATAGAGATATTTGGAAGAATATAAAGCGTGAAAAAATATAATGAAGTTGATATGAGCAACTACAATTCATATGATTTGACTAGTCTTTAAAAATTATGAAAAAAATGTCAGGAAAAAGGGTAGAGAGATCAACTGGAACTAGCTAATGGAGTAACATTAATGTCATCCCAAATAATGTAATTTGGAGGAAATATTGATTTTCTTTTATTCATGAATGGAATGATGCAAAAGGATCTGCAAGTTGGTGTTGTGGGGGTGATGGTGACAAAAGAATCAAATATAATGCTGACCCAGCATCAAGTTACAAGGGACTTAGTCTAAGTATCCCCAAATATTTCTAGCAAGTTTCTTCTAGCCTGATTGCCCTGGCCCAGTTAATATATCCATAGCCAAATCATTTCTGCAACCTACCTGAGAACTAATTCTAGAGGAGAAATAAAAATAAAAGAGCTTTTCTACCTCCATCTGAGGGACTCTCAGCGTTGAGTTCACTACCTTCAACACCATGTGAAGTATTACAGGTCCTCTGTCACCAAGCTGGTTCAACCCATCTTATCTAATCTATTCAACCATTTAACTCATTACACTACCTTCTACCCCTATCTAACTTTCCAAATCATTCTAATGTACTGTTTTAATGGTGCATGTTCTGGACGTTTTATCCCCCTTGGCTGCACCACTCCCCTAATGGCCACAGTGGCCAGAGATGAACTGATCAAAACCCAGAAGCCAGGAGCCAGGAGCCTCTTCTGGGTCTCCCAGTTGAACACAGGGGCCCAAGGACTTGGGCCTCTCTCCACTGCCTTCCCAGGTGCACTAGCAGGGAGCTGGACTGGAAGTGCAGCACCAAGGACTCGAACCAGTGCCCATATAGGATACTAGTGCTGCAGGCCAAGGCTTTAATTTGCTGTGCCACAGTGCTGGCCACAGGTCATTTCTCTTTTATTTTTGTCTGTCTGTCTGTGCTTTCATTCACCTCTCTCAGGTCTATGAGGAAGGACAGTTATCTTTCTTTCCTTCTTATCAGTTCCCTATTTGTATACCGCATGCTCTCAGCATCCTCAACTCCTCTGCAGTATGAGTCATCCTACTTTGTTGCTCCTGATTCTTTTCCACTCCTTTGTCTTGGTAATGGTAAGGATGACCCCTCCCCTTTTCCATCAGTCTGTCTCATGACCATTCCATAATTTTTGGAGCTTTTACTCCTGATAAATTAGTATCAATATTGATGAATTCCCTGTAAACTAATTGACCTCTTCACTACGCTGCCTTAGCTTCAAAATCCCATGGTTATTCCTAAATTTTGTTATCACCAACAACTACAGTCACTCTATTGCTTGACTGCAAACATAGCACTTTCTATTTAAAAAAAATTTATTTATTTGAAAGTCAGAGTTACACAGAGAGAGAAGGAGACACACACACACAGAGAGAGAGAAGTCTTCCATCTGCTGGTTCACTCCAGCTGATCCGAAGCCAGGAGCCAGAAGCTTCCTCTGGGTCTGCCATGAGGGTACACGAGCTCAAGAGTCATCTTGGGTCATCTTTCACTGCTTTTCCAGGCCGTTGTGGAGAACTGGATTAGAAATGGAGCAGCCGGGACTTGAACCGGAGCCCATATGGGACGCTGGCACTGCAGGCAGCATCCTTACCTGCTACACCACAGCGCCGGCCCCAACATAGTACTTTCTGAGCCCCGTCTTTTCTTTATTACTACTTGTCTCTACATCCTCACTACAACAACTCATATATTACTCTTGGGTTGAACAAATGATGCAAATTCATCCCACTGTCTTAGGTGCTTTGCAACAAGGGACATATGGCTCTTCATTGCTAAACTTATGGCTAAGGAATGTTCAACTCTCTCAATGCTAACTTATCTGGAAAAACAAAAGGAAAACCCACTATGATTTCACTCCCACTCTTCACCATTCAAAAGACCTGCTCCTTCACCCATTCTCTTTCACCTCAGAAAGCCTTAAATTCTCATGCATATTAAAATATGGATCCACTGGAGTAAATATTCTAAAATGTAAATTGGTTAATGACTTGGCTCTACCAAAAAACCTCCAATGGCTACTTATTATATTTTGAACAGATAGACTCTAGGCCCTCCAGGACAATCCCTGCTCACTCTCCACGGCCCCTCTCTACTGACCATCTTAGTGCTGCTAAGCAGCTCCTTCCTGCTGATCCTGTATGAAACTTTATTTCTGAGGTTTTGTTACCTGAAATCATGTTCTCTCAGATGATTCTAAGCCTTTAGTTTTCTTCCCAGTCATATCTCTGCAAAAAATCATTCTATGTGTCCTTTTCTGACCTGACCACTCTGTAAAATAACATGCCCTCCATCCTATAACCACTTCTCCTCCTTGAACTCTACTTTTTTCTCTGTCCTAATACTTATTAAATATATTTTTATCCTTTGGTTTATTCATTTATTTTGCCTAGTCCCATTTAAAATTATCCCCAATTAGATATCTCTTGGAATTACCTATAACTGCTACATATAAGAGTAAATGTTATTATTCATTTTGTGTGCAGATAAATAGTATCATGTAACTTTTTCTATATGGTCAATCTACATTGTTAACTAACTCTTGTTACTTTGATCTTTTTGTGTTTGTATTTCATGTCATCAGCTCTGGCATTAACACATCCAGTATCTACTTATTCTTCTTTTTAACTTCATTTGCAAGGCTTGCATTTATTCTTCTGGATACAGGAATATTGATGGAATGAAAAATTGATTAAAATTTGATATGATGTAAAACTTGGGGGAATGTAGGAAAGTAACTTACACATATAGCAGATATCAGTATCTAAAAGAACAAAGAATGTGCAGCCATTTAGCATAGTAGTTACAGGCCAGCGCCGTGGCTCACTTGGCTAATCCTCTGCCTGCGGCACCTGCACCCGGGTTCTAGTCCCGGTGAGGGAGCCACATTCTGTCCCGGTTGCTCCTCTTTCAGTCTAGCTCTCTGCTGTGGCAGTGGAGGATGGCCCAAGTGCTTGGGCCCTGCACCCGCATGAGAGACCAGGAGGAAGCACCTGGCTCCTAGCTTCAGATCAGCTCAGTGTGTTGGCCATAGCAGCCATTTTGGGGTGAACCAACGGAAGGAAGACCTTTCTCTCTGTCTCTCTCTCACTAACTCTGTCAAAAAAAAAAAAAAAGCATAGTAGTTACAACTGTGATGATGACCTCTGCATTCCATATCAGAGTGAATGTGTTCGATGTCCAACTCTGGCTCCTTACTCCGGTTTTCTGCTAATGCATACCCTTGGAAGCAGCATGTGATGGCTCAAATAAAGGAGTTCCTACCATCTTCATGGGGGACCTGGATTAAGTTCCTGGTTACTAGCTTTCACCTGGCCTTATTGTGGGCATTTAGGGAGTAAATTAGCAGATAGGAGATTCTCTCTCTTTTTCTCTCTCTCTCTGCCTTGCTGCTTCATAAATAAATAAGTAAATAAATAACATAAAAGAACATTTGCTAGATTTGAAATACATGAGAAACAGAAAAATGCTGCTTTTTAAAGCAATAAATTTAGATCAGCATTTCATAGCTCTGGCACTGTTAAGAAGATTCTTTGCTGTGGGAGCTTTGACTTTTTATCTCATTTACAACAATTAAAAAATGCTTCTAAATACTCTCAAATTTAATTCAGGGAAGCAAATTCATCCCACTGTCTTAGGTGCTTTGCAACAAGGGACATATGGCTCTTCATTGCTAAACTTATGGCTAAGGAAGAGCTTGCAAGATTGACTAGTTTCATCTCACTATGAAATTAAAGTGCACCAATCCATGCTGTGTATGTCAGTTCATACTCTTAACAGGTGACTCATTGAGATACTCCACCTCACATAGCCTGCTATCTCATACCTTTCAGTGAGCTCCACCAAAGGCAGGAACTCTGGCAACCACAGGTGGGGGTGAGAGCACTTCCCATCTAACTGAGTCAAAATTCTAGGTGGGGTAATTGTGGAATAATTAATCAATTTTGACTAAGTCCAGGTTTTCACTTTTTTCTTTCCTAGAATATCATTTCTGGAATATGACTCTTCCCAAAACTCCTGGCCATCCCTGGGCTCCACCACACAGTGAACTTGCTGATCTCTGAATTCCTAGTAATGATCATCTCTGATACCTAATACTCTATTTTTCTCTATTCTTTCAACTGTCCTTGAGGTCTCTTCCCAATTAGATGCCCTAGTTTTAATGGATAGATACTAATTTTTATATTTTGTTATTCTCCTACATCATTAGCACAATACCTATTAATTAGGACAGAATAAGTACTCAGTAGATAATCTTCATTAATTTATGTAAATGACCATAACATTTGTGCAAAATAACCTGATGGAATGGTCATTGGCCTGAGTCAAAAACTAAGATGCCTTCATTTCAAGGTCACAATGGTGGTAAAGAAAGTGCATATATCTGGGACCTAAGCTATGATTGAATTTGCTTTAAATTGAGATGTTTGGGGAACCATCAAAGACTTAGCTATGTCATTATGGACATCTGCTAAGAATGCTAAAGGTAAACAATCACCTGAAAGATATATTTGCTTGCAAGTAGTGGGAAACAGCAGCTCATTAGCTCTCTGCTTAGCTCGTTAACTCACCAGCTCGTTAGCCCTCTGCTCGTTAACTACTTAGCTCTGATTAGCTCTGCTCACTTCCTCCTCCTATCACTCACAGTGTGAATGAACTGTAAATCTGCCAGAGCAACAGATGGGCACTCTAGGTCCAGGGAGGAAGTTCAGGAGGTGGGGGACAGAGATTTCCTGGATTTTCTGACCTTGAAAATATTCCATTTTACTAAAGTTTGTGGGTTGTGGTTTAACTTCATCATGAAAGAAATTGGCAGTTTTAAGATGCATAAGAGTTCACTTAGATGGATTCCCTAGGATGACACAAATCTGCAATTACAGAGCCGTGGTAGGCTTGTTGGCAACGGTCAACATGACACAAGGGACTTCAAAATGCAAAGGAAGTCCAAGAGCATCTGTAATGAGTATCTATCAATGACTTGCTCAGCCCTGTGAGGGATATTATGGAGATTCCCAAGATGCTATTTAAGACAATACGTGGAAGACAAAAAATCTGACTTGCACAAATAGTTGGAGAACAATAAATCCTAGTTGTCAATCATAAATATAATTGTATGGCATTGAATATATGTACCTTAAGAGTTCAGAAAATATTTGACTTATCAATACCAAAAATCACTAAATTTACATTGTTATTCATATCAAATCAGAAATTTGACATCAATTGCCTTAATAACCACAATTGTCACATTGTGAGACATATGTGACAATTGGCTACATGACTGTAGCCAAAGCCAAGCCTTTCAGAATATTTGATTTGGTGGTGCCCTGCAACTTGTTGCTATAAGCTGGAAAATTCACTATTGATGATTCATTTATTATGGCTGACCTATTGTGTCTCCAAATCATGAACGGCAAACATTGTATGGAAATGATGACAAATGAAATGACACATCAGCATCTTCTTTTTCAACTATCCACACATCTATTTTTCCTAATCTGTAAAAACTCACAAAAATATCTAAGATTCAATCTATTATTAGTAGTTGATTCTAAATCTGTTGGCAGCATTAATGGTCAAGACTCTGGAAAGGGAACGGCAGGCAAGATGTTAAGTTTTCATAAAGTAGTGAAGAGCTGGAGTAACTACATTTTGAAAAAAGTGGCTCTATTTGGGGAGGCAGGCCCGACTGCCCATAAAAGCAGCGTCACTCAGGGGAAACCGAAACAGAACAGAACAGCTCGCTAGGTTCCCCATATAAGGAAATCCCCTGGGTCTGAACCATTCAGGAACAACTGTGTTCGATCAGGAAGTACCAGAGGTGACCCTAGCCAATGCACTGTTACCCCGCACCCATGGATGACATAATCCTGCTTTAAAAGAGGCTCCTGAGCGTGGCTCAGGGCCTTCCTTTGCCCTCCGCTGCCTGGTTGGTTAGATGGGGGTCCCTGTCGCTGCTCGTACTTCTGAATTAAACCTTGCTTTTGTGTTTCAGTGTGTTCGAGTCTCTGGCGGCGTTTGGGGATCCAAGGATCTGGGCACAACAGTAGGAGAAGACACAGAAAATTCATAGCCAGGATTGATAGCTTGGGAGAAAGAGCTAGGTAGGACCGTCCAGTAAAATTCCTGAGCTTTAAGAAACAATAGAGATTCTGGACACTGGAGTGAAAAGTGTCTTGCCGGGTTGAGAGTCAGATAGTAGAAGAGTGGAGGTCACACATAGCCAGTTTTTTCTGCCTTGCAGTGGGAAGGCTGACTAGTCCTGTCTGTAGCAGGGGTTGCTGTGGGCTAAACTGCCCTAACCTACCTACTAGGCAGTTTTAAGCCATTCAGATTTTTAAGCCATGGAAATAAACATGTACCTTGTTGCTACCTCATCTCTAAAAAATAAAAATGAATAAATAAAAATAGAAAATATGCAAGACCTTTCTTAGATGCCTGGGGCTCTCTTTTCTGCTGCAAGAACTTTTGAAAAAGAAAACATAAACAAAATATATTTCCTGTCTGCCCATAACAAACAGAGACTAAAAATACTGTTACAACTGTGCAATAGTTTAAGGTCAATGTATTCCCTCTTCATGGCTATGAAAACCTGACCTGCATAAGGCATTAAAATTCATAACACATGAAAATTAGGGAGTCCTGGAAGCACTTTCTTCTATATAAGTACAAATTTCCTCTGCCTACATCTAGCATTTAAAGGAAACCATCCAGATAATTAAAATGCCTATAAATGAAATGTCAAAGTTAAATGTTTTTTTTTAAGTCTTAATGCTTAGGCAAAGTGAAACCTTTATTCTAAAATAATATGCTTTAAATACTGGCGGTATCTTGTGAGGGAGCAGAATAATTAAGGCTTGCTACATAAAATGGGTCTACAGGTCTACGTGCCGCTCCTCTCAGTAAGTAACCTTTATGAAGGGGAATGCGATAATCAGTGTGTATTTTTTGTCTTTAAATACTGCCATTATTTTAAGTATGAATGTCGCTACTGTGGGTAAAGCTAACCATACGATGCACATGGAGTAAATTAATCACACAAATATAGAGAACAGAGTTGTGTTAGGCAGATTCAGATTTGTTTTTTGTGTAGTTGGCTTTAGAGTGTTTTTTTTTTTTCTGTATTAGTGTGATGAGTATTATTTATTCTCTTTCTTTCCTGCTAGGGATATTACCCTGACCTTGGCATAGATGCCATGAGGAAATGCCCCTGCAGGTTCTGTTGTCTGGCTTTGGGGCACTCAGGACGTAGCGCTCGGAGCTCCTGAGAGAGTTCGAGTATAATTCAGCCTCTTGGGCATGATGCATATCAATATAGGAATAGGCTGTGCATCTTTTATAAAGACTCCTATTGCTAACCAGGAAGTTTGTGTCAAACATTTACACATAGTCTATATGGCCAACCCTTTTGAATGTTAGGGTAATCAACCTCTCTACCTTTCACCTCCATGGGAGAAGCTCATGAACCATTAAAGTGGAACTGTTCTCAGCAAGGAAGCAAAGACACAAACTCAGGGTAGGCTCAGGGTTGTACTCTCTTAGCAGAAAACGAAAAGGAACATGATGTGGATCCTTAGATGGTATCTGATAGGATCGCACCATCTCAACCAGCTGAATCCATCTGTACCTCTCAGCATTTTTCATCAAGCAAGCCTACAACTTCCCTGGAGACTAGCAGCATTAGCCTTTTCCACCTCTTGCCCCTTTACCTGCTTGTGGGGAACTTCCCAGGAAGAGAACATATTTTTAGGAAGAGTTCTTAGTTTTGCAGAAGATAATCTTTACAAGAACTAGTTATTTCTTCCTCAAGGCCATTTTGCTTTGGCAGAGACATCCTGGAGACCTGATGTGAGATCAACATTACTGGTCATCAGTGAGGGACCTGTATCTAGTTGACACATGTCATATCTGCAATTATATATTATCCATCTATTTTAAATGTAGCCTCACACCTCATGTTGGAACAGTCTGACTTCAGTAGAGGAAGAGGCCAGAATCCAAGTCAGACTGAGGTTGGCCTGAGAGCCCCTGTAACAGAGGTGCAGCAGGGCAGACTTCAGGACCCTTGTCTGCGTGCATCTCTCCCTCACACACACACTCCTCTGTTTTCCTTTAGGCACTTATGGCTGGCATTCCAGCAGCGTGGAAGCTGTCCTGCTTTTCAACCCCTCTGCTTTCCCTACTTTATGTTTCAGATTAAAGATCCTTTTCCCAGAAAATCTTTCCCAATTCTTCCACTTCGTTCTGTCTCCAGAGTAGATGCTCTGCTTATGTGCATGCAGATTACACACGCTTCTCTTATCATAGTCACATTGTTAATTTTAATATTTTTCAACACAGCAAGTGTTGAGACCTTGTTGGTGTATTTGATCCTATACCCCAGTGTTTGTTGCAGAGTAGACAATCACTAAACACATATAACAAATATTGTGCAAATAAATAATAGGCTCAATATACTCTTAATATTTTAAAACATTTTATTTTGTTTTCTTGAGTTCTGAGAACACTTTTACTAAAACTATTCTTTCACATCTATTTACCCAGACAATAATCCCATTTTTATTTTTTATTTTTTATTTATTTGACAGGTAGAGATATAGACAGTGAGAGAGAGAGACAGAGAGAAAGGTCTTCCTTCCGTTGGTTCACTCCCCAAATGGCCGCTACAGGTGGCGCTATGCTGATCTGAAGCCAGGAGCCAGGTGTTTCTTCCTGGTCTCCCAGGTGGGTGCAGGGCCCATGCACCCCGGGGCATCCTCCACTGCCTTCTCAGGCCATAGCAGAGAGCTGGACTGGAAGAGGAGCAACCGAGACTAGAACCTGGTGCCCACATGGGATGCAGACATGGCAGGCGGAGGATTAACCAAGTGAGCTATGGTGCCGGCCTCAATCCCATTTTTATAAAGTGTGGTTTAGCTCATTCAACGAAAAAGAAACATTAACAGCAAACCTATAGCAAAGATTAGTCTAGTTACTCTTCCTTACATCATTTTGTGCCTGGGAAGACTGGTCTCCCCATTTCCTCTTCAACGTGCATATTGCCACCGCTGTTCCACTTTGGAGCTACAATTTGAAGTTTGACTGACTTTGAAGCTTAAGCTCTGATATTCTCCTTGCTGAGGATCAGCCTAAGTCCTCCTTTAAGTACTGCTGGCAAACAGAACAAAGGGAAAAGTGGAGGATCTACAAAAGCACAGGTCTCAGGGTCAGAAGTCTAAAACTCTAATCCTGCTTGTGAGCTTGGGCAAACCATTCCATCTCTAAGAATGCAATAGCCTGAACAGAATGTTTTAAAAATATTTCTGCAACCATTACTGTATGTTACACAGTCCAAATTATACCACTGAAAATGCTCATCATCCCAGAAACATCAGGTTTATTTGCTCTCACTTGACAGTTGGAGGGAATGGGTTATATGTGCACACTCACAATAAGCTTTCCTAGATCAAGTTTCGGACACTGTGTTTATTGCTTCGATTTTTAAAACAGTACTATCTATACATTGTTGACCCACAGAATTCTAAAAGGCAATATACTTAGGTTTATGTATTCCCCTAATATCCTGCTAAGAGCTTTGCAAGGAAGTGTTCATGCATATTTATTGAGATGCTGCTTATTAGCAAAGATTCTGTGAGTGTTAATAACGATTGGGGGAAAATGACCATTAAAATATATTCCAGCGGAGAATCAGTTTGGTAAGAATGGAAAGCTTAAATAATTTTTTGTTTTTAAAGCATTAAAATGCCCTTAGCAGCGATCAGATTTCTTGGTTTCCTGAAAGCTCCATACCCTATCGTTGGCATGTGGAGAGATGTTTGTTAGGCTGAGTTTTTATTGTTCTGCTGTGATAAGCCTTAAAACAGAAACAATTTCACCAGCAAAATAAAATCCCTAGCATAAACATCCTTTAAAAAAATATTTCATTTGATTGCAAAGGAATCATTTCAGTATTAAAATAATGCTTTTTCCAATAAATATGCTACAACGCTTCAAAAGTTCTCTGACTTCTTTAAAAGTGACTTTTGTCAAAAAATTCAATTTGGTTAGATCACAATATAATTCTATTATTTGCATAGAATGCTGACACACAAGAAAAGGAGGGCCTAAATTCCACTGTACTCTGTGTTCAAAGTTTTGTATCTCTTCATCAATGTCATCTAAAGCATCCAAAATGCACCATCCATCCACATACCTCATGGAAGAAAAGGGAAAAGGAGAAGTAGACAATGGAACTATCTTTATCCCAAATCTGTTCCTGATATGTAGAAAGAATTTTTAAACTTTTATAGACTTCAGGATGGACTTGAAAAGGCATATCAGGAAATTCAAGGAAGAAAATAGTGAATATGACAGTAAAAATGAAAAGACCCCGAATAAGAAACAGCAAAGCATTTCCCAGGTCTTTGACCAGATTAACTAGGAGGAGCAGGAAAAACGTTTTCTGGGCTTACGTCATTGCAAATAAGGAGTAGGACTCGGTGATGAGGTCAACATACTGGAAGTAACCTAAAGCAGACAAGGTAACCTGCTACATCAAATCCCATGCTATGACTGCAACATGATTCTTGTTTCCATGAATGCATACAGACATATAAACCCCAAAGTCATACCTTAATGGTATATGAGAATGGAAACTTAACCTGATTATGATGCTCAGAGGTCTGGCCTTTGGAAAATGATTATATTGGATCATTAGGGTGTGATTCTGGTGATTGGATCATGGCAACTTTAGAAGAAGAGAGAAAGAGTGATCTTAGAAAACCACCAGGAACCATACTCCAGTTACGATGTGATGCAGCCAAGGGGCCCCTCCTCAAAACCTGTACCAAAATCCTACTTGGATTTTGAACCTCCAGAACTCAGAGCCAAAATAAACCTCTTTTCTCTCCAAAGTACTCTGTCTCAATTCATTACATTAGTGAAAAACTGACAGATAGTAAAGTCCCTTGTTTAAAAGATGTGAAGTAGGATTTTTTTGGTCCATCCTAGCTACTTTGTTCTCTCTTCCTCCTCTTCTTACTTATACTAATGTTGAACTCAGAAACTAATCTGTACCTAAAGAATAGTGAACTATTCACTTTTCATAAATTTTTTCATGGGGAAAGGCACTATTGTTTCTTTTCTACAGAGCACATTTACTCCAAGTAAGTGGGATGTTGTGGAAAATGTTTGTAATTTGAATTTACTTAGATGTGTTTTTGAATCCTGACTTTATTTGTTGTGTTGAAGAACCTTAAAAATCAAACCAAGATGGAGTGACTTAAGCTAACACTATCAAAAACAAGAAGTCACCTTTGCCCCAAATAAAATTAAAGTTTAAAAATTATAGCCCTAATAACTAGTACTCAAACAGTATTTTTCACTTTATGTTTCTGTGTGGGAGCAAACTGTTGAAATCTTTACTTAATGTATGCTAAACTGATCTTCTGTATATAAAGAGAATCGAAAATGAATCTTGATGTGAATGGAAGGGGAGAGGGAGTGTGAAAGGGGAGGGTTGCGGGTGGGAGGGACGTTATGGGGGGGAAGCCATTGTAATCCATAAGCTGTACTTTGGAAATTTATATTAATTAAATAAAAGTTTAAAAAGAAAAAAAAAATTATAGCCCTAAACTTTTTCCCCCAAAGCTAAAATTAGGTGCAGCTATAAAAATAAGGGACCCTATGCTTAGCTAGCTGCGACACTTGTGCCTGGCTGTGCTAAGACCTAACCCAGTTTGTATACATCCTAACACTCAAATAACGGTGTGGGAAGCGGGACGCTGCTCTCCCTCCAGGGGAACGAAGGGAGCGAGACTTCGTCCTCCTCAGGGTGAACAAGATGACGCTGACAGGGAAAGGAACTGCTAAAGAAGTAAACGGCAAAATGGCAACGAGGTGCATGCCTCCCATGTGATCCCGTAGCTGATTGGATAGAAGACGCATGCCTTTCACATGATCAGCTCACAGATTGGACTGCTGTGTGCATGGACACTATAGAGCTTTTGATTGGTTGCTGCAGGTATATAAACCGTGTGGCTTTGTGCTGGGGGCGCTCTCTGGACTCCTGAGTTCAGCAGGCCCGTCTGCGCAGACGCTGAATAAATCCTCTTGCTTTTGCATCAGCTGGTCTGGACTCTGAGTCTTTGGGGTGTGCCTCTTGACGTGTTAGCATCCTCACTCAGAGGGTCTAACAGTGTCATGAGCAGATGACTTCACCAATGGGACCCTCAAGAGTTATTTATTTGTAAAATATAGTTAATAAATCCTAACACAACCAATGAATAATAAGGAGTAGTTACTACATAAGAGCACAATTTTATTGATGTGGGGGTGGTCCTGTGGCATGAATGTTGGCATATAGCACAATTAAAGATAAATAACCAAGGCCAGACATAAGTGCTACTGCTGTAAGTTTTTGAAATCAAATACATTAGAGGACTTCAGATTGTAAGGTCAGTGTGCCACATTGGTTTGAGGAAGGTGAGGAAAGGAATAGATAACAAAACAAGACAAAAGGAGATGATTAGTTCAAAAAACTGTGTCTAATTCCTAATTTTTCCAATTCTGAATCTGTGACTCAGCTCCCTTTGTGCCAAACCTTGCTCTAATTGTCACTTTCTGTTCTGGCCACACTCCATGCTGTGCTTACATAAGGAGTTTGTTGATTGGTGCAAAAGCCACTCCAGAGCAGAGCAAACCATGTCACTTAGACACTACTCTGCACTGTAGCAGTCTGCTTTGATGTTCAAGTTCCTCCTTAACCAAATTATGAATGCTCTATTTCTCTCCATTGCCACTGTAATGAACTTTAACAATAATTATATGCAGAGCTTCTTGGACTACGATTTTGTCTCCATTGGTGCTTGTACACTTCTGAATGCTGCAAACCCTGGAGGAAATATGGTAACACTTGGAGGCAAACAGAAAGGAAACTTCGCTTGACTGAGAAGCACAATGAGGGGTAGAACAGGGCAGAAATTGAATAACAGGGGAGTAGAACAAAGGGTGTATTTTTGATTAATTGAGCAGCCCAAATGTTTAGAAAACATTTTAAATCTTTGTTTTACCTCTTAAAGTCTAAACAATGTCAGATTCAGACAGAAGGCTTGAGAAGTATAAATATGATTGGATGCTATTAGTTAACCAAATTCCCCGAGATCCTGAAAAATATTTGGCTTTGTTTTCATGTATGTATCATTTTCCACATTTTCAGTGCCCTTCCACATGTTAACTACATGTCTCTTAACAAATTAGCCACAAAAACTCAAATATCTCAATTGTTTATCAAAATTTTTTTTTCTACCTTATCCCATTGTATGGAGTGGAAAGAAATCACAAGCAATCTGTTTATATGATTATCAGTTGTGATTGGCTTTATTTCTGTTCTCTTTATTAAAAATGAATAAGTCCTTAAAATCTATTTTTAGAAAATAAGATTATATAGTGACTAAAAGTTGCAGCTGTGGTGTCTTGGTCAAATTCTGTCATTTAGGACATGCATAAACTTTGATAATGTAGTTCTCACTATTCTAATTTTTAAAGCTGAGATACTAGCATTATCCTGTTTTAAAAATAAATAGCTGGCCAGCGCAGCGACTCAATAGGCTAATCCTCCGCCTGCGGCGCCGACACACCAGGTTCTAGTCCTGGTCGGGGTGCTGGATTCTGTCCCGGTTTCCCCTCTTCCAGGCCAGCTCTCTGCTGTGGCCCGGGAGTGCAGTGGAGGATGGCCCAAGTGCTTGGGTCCTGCACCCCATGGGAGACCAAGATAAACACCTGGCTCCCGCCTTCGGATCAGCCGGGTGCATTGGCCGCAGAGCGCTGGCCGCAGCGACCATTGGAGGGTGAACCAATGGCAAAAGGAAGACCTTTCTCTCTGTTTCTCTCATTGTCCACTTTGCCTGTCAAAAAAAAAATAAATAAAATAAAATAAAATAAAAAATAAAAAAAAAATAGTGATGAGGTTTGAAAGCATTGAATTCAATGCCCAACCTATATTAAAAACTAAAAAACGTCTCTGACATTACATTGTGCTGTGGCTCATAAGATATTCCCACTCTTGCTTTTGCTCATTTTGTCTCCTTCTGTTGTCTTTTACTTTTCCTCATTCTTTTTAACAATAAAAATCTCACAAATGAAAATTGATGCTGATTTATTAAATTTTTTATGTATTATTTAAGATCATTTTATAACAAGTTAATAATACCATTATTATAATTGTATAATAGAAACTGAGATAAAAAAGAATGTTTAATGTGGTTGATTATTGAGTTAATATTTTATCTAAGAAACATTGTATTTAAGAACTATGAAACCCTGATCATAAGCATATACCACACTGCTTCTTATCTTAATATGTGTAAACTGAGAGCAAGTTTTTAAAATACATTTTTACAAAATAAAGAAATAATGCATAATGATAAAGAGTTCAGAATTATAATGAACATTTAAATTTCAGTAGGTGGATAGAAGACCTCTCTATCTTTGTATCTCTCTTGTACCCCATAGCTCTTTCAGATAAATAAATTTTAAAAAATAAATAAATAAATCTTGGTAGAAGTGAGACTTAGAACTTAAATTTTTAGCAGATTGTGACAGAAAGGAGAAATCGTGCATGTTTAAGCTTCATAGACAAAGCAACAATAATTAAGAGAATATATCAGAATGGTATAACAAATGTCCTTGAGCTGGTGATGTTTACCATAGTCCCTGAAAGTAAAGACAATGCACCCTCCCTTTCCAGAAAAATGCACTTCACTCAAGGGTGTGAAGATAAAATAAGGCTCCCCAGCAAGCATAATTTCAATGTCCTCTCCTCTCCCTTTCGTTAATGACTTCCAGCTCTGCAAGTGAAGAGTGCCTTAGCAAATACTTCAGTCCATGGAGATTTTTACTCCCAGTTCTCCATCTCACTGATTGTTTTGTCCTCATGGAGATCCATGTGGTTGCTGGAATCATATTCAAGATCTCGTTCTACAGGATATAATGTTATACTTTTGCCAACTCAAGGATATATAAGTTTGTTCACTTTGTAAAAAGTTGTCTAAAACAAAGCATCAGATGTTATGAAGAACTGAGATGCTGATGTCAACACATGAAAAATGAGATGCCTAACAATGCAAGAATCCTTATGGTATAGATTTTAACATAATTATCAATACATTCCTTTCAGCTATTTTCCCATTTTAATTGCATACAGTTTAAGTCTTTGTTTTATGTAGCTATTTCTATGAGAGGAGAATGGAAGCAACAAGATGAAAATGAAAGAATTATGCAAAGGAATCGAAGCCTTGCCAAATACAGAATTTGTGGTTTCTACTTTGTGCATGATTTATGCACAATTACATTTTTCAATGTATTATCCTGCAAGCTACTTCACTATATAATCCCAGTTTGTCTTTCTGGTGTCTACATTTGGATTGAGATAAATAAGCTTCTTTTATTTTCATACTTGAAACCAATAAGTTTGTTGGGAGATGTGGAACTTTGTTGAGAGATTATTTTTTTTCTTTAAGCAGTATCCATGATTTCTTGTAATATTAGTTGGCTTGATGTTGAACTTTGTCAACATTCTGGTTGTTTTTCTCTCAATTTATGCAAATAAAAAAATAAGACCACTATTTGATACTCGTGATTAAATTTAAAATTTCCCTGGTTTATGGCTTAGCTGGGTCAACAGCTAGGGGAAAAAGCTGGAAAATATGCTATCTCACTGTGTATCATAGGATTCCTGGATGGAAAAAAGACAAGTTTTTTAAAAGTACCAGTGGAGGTCATCTTAATGACATATTCAACACCAAGATTGAATAATTATTGGGCTGAGGAAGGAAGGTGAAATAAAAATTGCATAATGAGAAGAAATATGTTTCCTCAAAGTGAGTAAATACATAAATAATGAATGAAGAAATACACATGGGTAAACAGCTTTTTTATTTTTAATTATTTCTGAAATATTTTTAAAGGCTTATTTGTTTATTTGAAGGGCAGAGCTACAGAGAGAAAAGGAGAGATGGAGAGAGAGAAAGATCGTCTGTCCGCTGGTTCACTCCCCAAAATGCTGCAATGGCCAGGACCAGGGCAGGCAGAAAATATGAAACAGGAGCTTCTTTCAAGTCTCCACCTGGGTGGCAGGGGCCCAAGGGTTGGGTCATCTTCAGCTGGTTTAACCAGGTCATTATCAGGGAGCTGTGTCAGAACTGGGGCAGCTGGAACTTGAACTGTTGCCCATGTGGGATGCTGGCATCTCAGGCAGAGGCCTAACCCACTACATCACAGCTCCATCACTGAGGCAGTTTTAGGAGTTATCTGTCCACAGGAAATAGGATCCTAAGATCAGGCTGCTAGGGTGGCAAATAGGTTGTTAAGATCATGACAGAATTGAATTTCTAGAGGATTCTAAAGTCATTATGTCAAAATAAATAAATAAATAAATAAATAAATAAATAAAATCATTCTGCCAGATTGGTTTGGGAAAAGAGATTGCGGATTCTAGTGTGAAACTTTGTTACCAGAAAACTTACTCATTAGGATAGAAGAGGAAATAGAGATCTTTGAAAGAACACCAGTGTTTAGAACAGAAACATATCCTGTTCAGAAGAACAATGAGTTGGGGATTTACAATGGTGAGCTACAACATGACTCTGAATGGGCTTCAATATACCCTGCTTTATGTCATTATCAATCTCGGGGTTGGGAAGAGGATAGGTACAAAAGAGTTAGGATGTAATATAGCTTAGTAGGAATTTTATAAAAAGAATCTTCTATTTTCTGGGACAGGAAATTATGATAAAAATTCAAATAATTGTCTGATCTTCAATTACTATCTGAGAGAGGATCTCGGTAACCAATACTCTGTAATCATACTTGACAGTTTGAGATTGTTACAAAAAGAATTCACCATTAGCTCCATCTGCATGAATAGCCTATAGATCACTCAACAATAGTATGTGTGTTCCTTTTTGTCTTATACTTATGTGCTTCAAATGCCTTTACACTCTAATGCATGAATATACAAACTTATCCACATTGTTTTGCCTTCCATTAATGATTCCATTCTTTTGGTATCCTTAGTTTCATTGAAAAAGAGATGGACTCATCTTTTGGTTTAAGATCTGTTTTAAACCAATGTCACAAAGAGTTTATTCTCAGATATTTTTTCCTATTGAAATCTCTGGAAGGTTGTATCTTCTTTCTCACACCTTATATTTATTTTCTGTTTTGTTTCACTTAGAACTATGGAATATCCAGTTAACCTCTGTGAAAACCAATTCTTCATATTGAACATAATTCAGGGTTGTACAAAAAGGAGGGAATCAGAGATACCCTAAACTACCACACAAAACAAATGGACATGAGGTGGAGTTCATAACATGAGAGGCCTGTGCTCATACCAAGATGTGGAACTCAGAGAAAGCCATTTGTTTCAAGATTCCCACAGTGATTCTAATGTCAATTAACACATGCCCAAATTAATCACTAATTTAAATTTTCTCTGAATATCTTTCAGATTTAAAAGAATGTCTTCTTACCTTGCCAAAAGATCAAATGGCTTAATCCTGGGGGAGGTTGGATATTCATACTCAGTAATTTATATGGGAAAATGCCATGCAATATATGTGAATATATGTGTGTATATACACCTGAGTGCACACCTCTGTGTGAACTTGACTATTAAGTCTTCCAAAATAAGTTTGCAAAATTCTCTGAGCAATGTTTAAAAAAAAAAACTGGTTACAATCAAACAAGTGCTACACTTAGAGATATGTGACCAACAACTCCATGCATGCATCAACATGTTGGTGTTTTGTTAAGTTCTCCCATTTCACACTGTATTGCTAAAGAGCATATTCACAACAGCTGCTCTAATTGTTGTCCTTAACTGCAGATGCGTCATTCTGTTGTGGCAAATAATTGGTATCCTAATAGTAACATTTTGACATACAGCAACTCCAGAGGAAAGATGAAGTGTCTGCTTTTGTTTGGAATGTGACTAACTGGGATGTGACAATTTGGTCAGAAAAATGAAACCTGTTGCCCCTTCTCCTTCTCACCTTTTTTGTTTCATCCTTTGTCCAGCACATTGTCTGTTGTGGGACACATATGTTCTCTGAAATAGAGCAGATAGGAACTCATGAGACCCCTAAAACAAAAATTACTCAGAAAATGAACTGATCCCTACCTCTGGAGGCAAGGTAGGCTTTTTGAGTTTTGGTCATCTACAGGCAAGAATTCAGGAATCAAAAAGGGGATGTTTCATAAAATTGTTAACAGAATCTCAATTCCATAAAATATTACTTGATTTACTGATATTTGCATTTTACTTGCATAACAGCAAACAAACTAGTAAGAGGGAAAAAATGAACACAAGCAATTGCAATGCACAGTGAAAACAGCAATAAGAGCATGACTAAATTAAAAGGTAAAAATGGAGTAGAGAATATTGAGGTATATAGTTTCAAAGAAATTTAATAAAACACAGAATTAATTTCTTTATTTTATTTTTTTTTAAACTTTTATTTAATGCATATAAATTTCCAAAGTACGACTTATGGATTACAATGGCTTCCCCCCCATACCGTCCCTCCCACCCACAACCCTCCCCTTTCCCACTCCCTCTCCCCTTCCATTCACATCAAGATTCATTTTTGATTATCTTAATATACAGAAGATCAGCTAAGTATACATCAAGTATGGATTTCAACAGTTTGCTCCCACACAGAAACATAAAGTGAAAAATAATAGATGATTTTTTTTAAATGATGATGAAATCAGAGCAGACCTATTGTCATGTTTAATCCCAGTGAGAGTCAAGTTGGGAGTTGATAGTTTCTTTTTTTTTTTTTTTTTTTTACAGAGGATCAGTTTAGTATGCATTAAGTAAGGATTTCAACAGTTTGCACCCCCATAGAAACACAAAGTGAAATATATTGTTTGAGTACTCGTTATAGCATTAAATCTCAATGTACAGCACATTAAGGATAGAGATCCTACATGAGGAGTAAGTGCACAGTGACTCCTGTTGTTGACTTTACCAATTGACACTCCTGTCTATGGCATCAGTAATCTCCCTATGCTCCAGTCATGAGTTTCCAAGGCTATGGAAGCCCTCTGAGTTCTCCGACTCTTATCTTGTTTAGACAAGGTCATAGTCAAAGTGGAGGTTCTCTCCTCCCTTCAGAGAAAGGTACCTCCTTCTTTGATGACCTGTTCTTTCCGCTGGGATCTCACTCGCAGAGATCTTTTGCCAGAGTGTCTTGGCTTTCCATGCCTGAAGTACTCTCATGAGCTTTTCAGCCAGCTCCGAATGCCTTTAGGGCTGATTCTGAGGCCAGAGTGCTATTTAGGACATCTGCCATTCTATGAGTCTGCTGAGTATCTCACTTCCCATGTTGGATCACTCTCCCCTTTATTTACTCCATCGGTTAGCGTTAGCAGGTACTAGACTTGTCTATGTGCTCCCTTTGACTCCCAGTCCCTCCACCATGACCAACTGTGAACTGAAACTGATCACCTGGAACAGTGAGATGGCATTGGTACATGCCACCTCGATGGGATTGAATTGGAATCCCCTGGTATGCTTCCAACTCCACCACTTGGGGCAAGTCAGCCTGAGCATGTCCCAAATTATACATCTCTTCCCTCTCCCATTCCCACCACCATGTTCAACAGGGATCACATTTCAGTTAATTTTCAACACTTAAGAATAACTGTGCATCAATTACAGATCTAAACCAGTCATATTAAGTAGAACAGATAAAAAAACTACTAAGAGGGATAATGTATTAAGTTGTTCATTAACAGTCAGGGCTATGCTGATCAAGCCACCGTTTCCCATAGTGTCCACCTCACTCCAACAGGTTTCCCTCTTGGTGTTCAGTCAGTCGTCACCGATCAGGGAGAACATATGGTATTTGTCCCTTTGGGACTGGCTTATTTCACTCAGCATGATGTGTTCCAGATTCCTCCATTTTGTTGCAAATGACTGGATTTCGTTGTTTCTTACTGCGGTATAGTATTCTAAAGAGTACATATCCCATAATTTCTTTATCCAGTCTATCGTTGATGGGCATTTAGGTTGGTTCCAGGTCTTAGCTATTGTGAATTGAGCTGCAATAAACATTAGGGTGCAGACCTCTTTTTTGTTTGCCAATTTAAATTCCTTTGGGTAAATTCCAAGGAGTGGGATGGCTGGGTCGAACGGTAGGGTTATCTTCAGGTTTCTGAGGAATCTCCAGACTGACTTCCATAGTGGCTTGACCAGTTTGCATTCCCACCAACAGTGGGTTAGTGTCCCTTTTTCCCCACATCCTCTCCAGCATCTGTTGTTGGTAGATTTCTGCATGTGAGCCATTCTAACCGGGGTGAGGTGAAACCTCATTGTGCTTTTGATTTGCATTTCCCTGATTGCTAATGACCTTGAACATTTTTTCATGTGCCTGTTGGCCATTTGGATTTCCTCTTTTGAAAAATGTCTATTGAGGTCCTTGGCCCATCTCTTAAGTGGGTTGTTGGTTTTGTTTTTGTGGAGTTTCTTGATCTCTTTGTAGATTCTGGTTATTAACCCTTTATCTGTTGCATAGTTTGCAAATATTTTTTCCCATTCTGTCGGTTGTCTCTTCACTCTCCTGACTGTTTCTTTTGCAGTACAGACACCCTCAAAAGAACATGACAATATTTCAATACAAGAATGTGAGGATGAAGAGATTAAAGAAATGCAAGAAATGAAATTAAAAAAAATTGATCATAGGGTTACTTAGAAGTAATCTGCAGCAAATTCATGAACTAAAGAATTCAGAGGCAGGCGTGTTGGCTCACTAGGCTAATCCTTCACCTGCACTCCAGGTTCTAGTCCTGGTTGGGGCGCCAGTTCTGTCCTGGTTGCTCCTCTTCCAGTCCAGCTCTTTGCTGTGGCCCAGGAAGGCAGTGGAGGATGGCCCAAGTGCTTGTGCCCTGCACCTGCATGGGAGACCAGGAGGAAGCACCTGGCTCCTGGCTTCGGATCGGCGCAGTACGCCAGCCGCAGCAGCCATCTGGGGAGTGAACCAACAGAAGGAAGACCTTCCTCTCTGTCTCTCTCTCTCACTAACTCTGCCTGTCAAAAAAAAATCAGAAAAATTTTCCCATGAAATTGAGAATTTAAAGAGAAGTCAAAAAATGAAGAATTCATCAGAACAAATAAAAATACATGGTGAAAAGCCTTAACAACAAACTCAGTAAGGCAGAAGAAAAAAAATATCTGAGTTATAAGACAAATTTCTGGAAATTTACAGTCAGACCAAAGAAGAAGGAGAAGAAGAAGAAAGAATTAGAAAAATAAAACACAGTGTTTCATATTTATGAGATACTATCAAATGACCCAACATACAGGTCTTAGGAGTTCCTGAAGACATGGAAGAAGAGAATGGATTAGAAGGTCTTTTTAGGGGAATAATTACAGAAAACTTCCCTAATTTGGAGAAACAAAAGGATGTCCAAGTACTGGAAGCACATAGAAACCCTAACATACATCATCAGAAAAGAGCTTCACCACAGCACATTGTAGCCAAATTCTCCACAGTAAAACATAAGGATTCTTAAATGTTCATGAGAGAAATGCCAGACTACTTTCAGAGGATTTCCAATTAGACTCACTGCTGACTTTTCATGAGAAATCCTACAGGCTAGGAGAGAATGGCAAGATATATTCCAAGCCTTAAGAGAAAAAGAGAAAAAGAGAAAAAAAAAAACTGTTAACCCAGAATACCCTGAAAAGTCCTCATTTATGAATTAAGGTGAAATAAAGAACTTCCATAACAAACAGAAATTGAAAGAATTTGTCTCCACTTCTCCAGCCTTACAAAAGACAATTAAAGATGTTGTACACCCAGAAACACAGGAAAATGGTCATCACTATGAAAGAAGGTTAATGCAGAAAAATTCCCAGTAAGAGTACAAAGGAAATCTAAAGGAAACAATATGAATATTTATGGGAAAATGGTAGGCCCAACTCATTACTTATCAATAGTCACCTTGAATGTAAATGGCCTCAACTCTCCAGTTAAAAGATATAGACTGACTGAATTGATTTAAAAATAAAATCCATCTATTTGCTGCCTACAAGAAACACATCTCACCAACAAAGATAAACACAAGCTGAAAGTGAAAGGATGGAAAAAAGATATTAGATGCTAACAGAAACCAAAAAAGAGCTGGTGTAGCCATCCTAACATTAGACAAAATACACTTTAACTCAAAATCTGTTAGAAGAGACATAGAATGGCACCATATAATAATTAAGGAATCAATTCAACAGGAAGATGTTACTACTATAAACTTATGTGCACCTAATTACAGGGCACCTGGCTATTTAAAAGAAATGTTAAGGTATTTAAAGGGAAACATAGACTCCAATAGAGAAGTAATGGGGGACTTCAATACCCCACTTTCAACAATGGACAGATCAACCAGACATAAGAGCAGCCAGGAAACAAGAGAGTTAATAGACCAAATAGACCTAATGGATATCTGAAGAGCTCTCCATCCTACAGTTCTAAAATACACATTATTTTCACCAGTGCATGGAACTTTCTCTAGCATAGACCATGTGCTAGGACATAAAGCAAAACTTAGCAAATTAAAAAAAAAAATCAAAATCATACCATGCATCTACTCTGACCACAATGGAATGAATTTCTATAACATATGAAAACACATGAAGACTGAAAAACATGCTCCTGAATGAACAGTGGGTCATTGAAGAAACCAAAAGAGAATTCAAAAAAATTTCTGGAAACAAATGAAGAAAACAGCACAACACATCAAAATTTATAGTTTCAGCAACAGCAGTGTTAGGAGTAAAGTTTTTAGCCTGGCTTCTATATTAAGAAATTGGAAAGGCACCAAATAAATGAGCTACCATCTCAAAGATGCATCTCAAAGACCTAGAAAAACAGCAGCAAACCAAACTCAAAACTAGTAGGAAAAAATAAATAATTAAAATTAGAGAAGAAATAGACGAAAGAAAAAATACAAAAGATCAGTGAAATTAAAAGCAGGTTTTTTGAAAAGATAAATAAAATTGACAAACCGTTGGCTCAACTAATCAAAAAAATGAGAGAGAGAGAGAGAAGACTGAAATCAATAAAATTAGAGATGATAAAGGAAATGTAATAACAGACACTATAGGAATAAAATAAAACATCAGAAATTACAACAAAGAGCTGTATGCCAACAAATTGAGAAGCCTAGAAGAAATGGGTACATTCCTGGACACATACAACCTTCCTACACTGAGTCATGAAGAAAAAGAAAACAAACAGACCTGGCCGGTGCCGTGGCTCACTTGGCTAATTCTCTACCTGCAGGGCAGGCACCCCAGATTCTAGTTCCAGTTGGGATCCAGATTCTGTCCCGGTTGCTCCTATTCCAGTCTAGCTCTCTGCTGTGGCCCGGGAAGGCAGTGGAGGATGGCCCAAGTGCTTGGGCCCTGACAACCACATGGGAGACCAGGAGGAAGCATCTGGCTCCTGGCTTCTGATCGGCGCAGCACCGGCCATGGTGGCCATTTGTGGGGTGAACGAACAGAAGGAAGACCTTTCTGTCTCTCTCTCTCACTGATTTTTGCCAGACATTTAAAGAGCTATCTCTAATTGTTCTCAAGCCCTTTAAAACAACTCACAAAGAGAGAATCCTCCCAAGCTCCTCCTGTGAAGTCAACATCAACTTAATTCATAAACCTGAAAATGGTACAACAAAGAAAGAGAACTACAGAACAATTTCCCTGATGAACATTGACACAAAAATCCTCAACACAGTACTAGCCAATCAAATTCAACAACATATCAGAAAGATCATTCACCTGGACCAAGTGGAATTTATCCCTGTTATTTAGGGATGCTTCAACATTCTCAAATCAACAAATGTGATATATCATATTAGCAAATTGAAGAAAAAAACTATGTGATAATCTCAAAAGATGTAAAGAAAGCATTTGATAAAATACAACATCCTTGCATGATGAAAATTTAAGCAAATTGGATATAGAAGGAACATTCCTCAACAAAATCAGGCAATTTATAACAAACCTATGGCCAGTGTCATACTGAATGGAGAAAAGTTGGAGCAGTCCCACTAAGATCTAGAACCAGACAAGAATACCCATTGCTATTCAATACAACCCTGGAAGTTTTAATCAGAGCCTTTAGTCAAAAGAAGAAATCAAATGGATACAAATTGGGTAGGATGCAGTAAAATTATCCCCATTTGCAGATGACATGATTATATATTTATGGGTACAAAAAGATTCCACAAAGAGACTATTGGAACTCTTAAAAGAGTTTGGCAAGTGATATAAAATCAACACACAAAAATCAACAGCCTTTGTATACACAGATAATCTCATGGCTGAGAAAAAACTTTCAAGATCAATCCCAGGGCCAGCAATGTGAGTAAAGCTGCTTCCTGCAGTGCCAGCATCCCATGTGTGTGCTGGTTCAAGGCCCAGCTGCTCAAGCCTACAGCTGTGAGACTCAGGTGTGCCCCAGCTTAGTGTCAACCTGGCCATTCAAAGGACTGCCTCCACCACCTGTCATCCAACCTTGGGCAGATAGTCAATAATAATATTCCAATAGTTCAGCAATAGAGTAAGAAAGTGAGCACAGGATTATGGCTAGGATAGTGTCAGGCTAATAAAACTTACCTGTGAGTATATCCTAATGGTTCCTGTTCTAAGACCAGGACCAGTGGGTGTGCCTCTGAACTAAACCAAATATCGGCTGGAAATCTATGTTTCTAGATAACTGGTGTTATGTCCTAGCCATTATTATCTGTGACTGATTACAGTAGTCTTGGAGCATTAGTCTACAGCAGTAACATAGGTGTGATCTAGCATTGCAGATTTTGTGGCCATGGGATTGCCCATTCCATTCCTTCCCCCAAACCCATGCAGCACAACATGGAGAATACAATTATCTGATTGGGGGAAGAAACAGAGATATATCCCAAATAATTGCAGAGGAGATTGGAATAAGGCCTAGAGTTGGATAAAATCTTTTGGTGCCTGACCACAGGCCAGTGACGTTAGACAAAGCATCAGTGTTTACCTTAGTCCAATGTAGATGCTTATGGAGATAAGCTACTCTTTCTGGACGTTCATCCAGTCAATTACAAATAGCACTTTTCCACAGATTTTGAACATCCAACCTTTGGCAGATAGTCAATAATAATATTCTGAGAGAGGTGCAACTTTTAGTGCTGAAACAGTAGCAATAGACCAATAGAAAACTTGTGACAAACCTTGACTTACAATCTCATCTAGTATTGAAATAGTATAAGTCTTTTCAGTCTCAGAGAAACAAGTAGACTGCTTAAAATTCCTGGAAGGACAGACATGAACAAAGAGAGATTATGAAATTTGGAATACATACATAACCCTTCAGTGTGCACATGACATGGTATGCCAACAAGCCCTAAAAATCTCAGGGATTCATAACCTCATCTAACAAACAAAACATGGTTCCAGAAACTGTTTGCATAGCAACTAGCAAAGGAAAACATTCAGATGTAGAATTAAAAATATCTCCTTAAAGGAAATTCAGTAAGTCCCAAGAAAACACAGAGAAATCGTTCAATACACTAACAAAGAAGCTTGACAGAGATTGAAGTAATTTAAACAAATCTAACAGAAATCCATGAGATGAAGGGTATACTAAGAAAAATTAAAAGTGTAACAAAAGGCAACAATAGCAGAATAGATCAAGTAGAAGAAACAAAGAGTGAGCTCAAATACAGACTACTTGAAAATACACAGTTGGAAAAGAAAAAAGAAAAAAATCAAGAAGCATGAAGAAAATTCACAGGAACATTGGGACAGCAATGATGGATCTAATTCAAGTTGTTGAGATTCACGGAAGACACAGAATGCAAAGTGGTAGAAAATTTACTCAAAGATATAATAGCAGAAAATTTCTAAATTTAAAGATACAAGCATCCAGGTGCAGGACAACGAAAGGCCACTAGTCAGAATCCACTCAACCAAATTTATCTGGAGGCATTTTGTATTTAGGCTCTCTAAGTTTAAAGGTAAAAGCAAAATTCTTAAAGATGCAAAAGAAAAGAAACAAAAGCATGCAAATATGCTCCAAATTACCTAAACATGTTTAGTATTACTAGTCATAAGGGAACTGCAAGTCAAAAACACAGTGAGATATCACCTCATTCTGATTAGATTTATTATAATCAAATGGACAAAAGATAAAAGCATTAGCAAGATGTGGGCAAAAAGGAAATTTTGCACACTGTTGATGGAAATGTAAATTTGTATAGCTATTGTAGAAAACAGTATGTAGTTTAAGGAAAAAATTGTAGATAGTACTATTATATCATCCAACGCTCCATCTACTGGGTATATATCCAAAGAAAATGAAGTCAGTCTGTCTAAAAGATATCTGCACTCCTATGATTTTTGTACTATTCACAATAACCAAGATAGAGAAAGAACTTAAATGCCCATCAACTGATGTATAAAGAAAATGTGGTATGCACATACAATTAAATACAATCCTACTATGTAAAAGGGTGAAATGCTGTCATCAGTGACAACATGGATAAAAATGGAGATCATATGTAAAGCAAAACAATCCAGGAGCAGAAGGGCAAGTACCTCAGGATCTCACTCATGGTTGTACTCTATAAATGTTGATTTCATCATAGAAGCTGCAGGTAGAGTTATAGTTACCTGATGCTAAGGAAAGTAGGGAGGAAATACTGGAGAAAAGTTGATTAATAGAGTACTAAGTTATAGCAATGTAGGAGAAGGAATGTCTGGTGTTCTATTTCACAAAAGCATAACTGTATATGAGAATAGTGTGCATATATGTACACATTAAAGCTAGAAGAGAGAATTTTGATATAATCTATGGTGAACAGTTTCATAATAAAGAGAAGATAAATATTTGAGGAGATATGTTTACCCTGATTTGAACATTATACAATGTATAAAATATTGAGGCATTACATGGTACCATACAAATATGTATAATTTTAATGCAAGAGCTATAATTTTAAAATGAAATATCTTTGGACTGTTATTCTCATAGCAAAAGTAACATTATATCATCTGAAGGATCATCTGATTATAGGAGTAGAAGACATTATGATATCAAAAGATTTATTAAGCCTATGGAATGAAATTCACAGAGAGAGTTTTCTTTGTTTGTTTTGGTTTCTTTTCTGCCTGTTAGGTCCTAGGACAAGCATGCCACCCATACTCATGATGAATTAGGCCAAACCAGGTTCTGGACAGAAAGGCTGGTAGCATTAAAGTTGATACTAATGTTAGATTCAGGATGAGATACTGAAGGTTACATTGTGGATTAGATGTTCAATATATGGTTGCCTTTGATTGCAAAAAACAGTGTTAACGTATTTTGTTGATTTTGAATGGAAGCTGCAGTATACCTAGATGTGATTGGGTCGTCTTAAAACAGCAGTCTGAAATACCCAGCGCTAGATTCAATTACATTTAAAAATAGTATAAAAAGCCTGGAGTGAGGGGTGTGGACAGGGAATGCAGAGAAGGGAAAAATTGTTTTTAGTAATTCCAAGATTAATTTCCTGCAAATCATGTAGTGAAGGGAAGTTATTTTTAAATTCATATGATCCTTTTTTGTCATAATAGAAACTGTGCATCTAAAAGAAGCTGATGGGTTGGTTGGTGAAGGTAAACACATTTCACAGAGGTTTTTATTAATTAGAGCAGCTTTCAGAAGGTAGCAGCCAGTTGTCTGATTTTTATTGTCAGTCATACAGATTAAGTTCTAAAACATGTAGGTAGGTAATTTTCAGCTACTGTTTTCAGAATGTTGTTATAAATTCTGGATTTGAGTGCAATTACACATAACGCTCCATCCACCTTTGTACACCAGTAGTTTCCTTATGATTAATGCTATTCCCAAGATTGCCAAAGAAATTAATAATTAGCTACCTATAGCCAGAAACACAGATAAGCCACCTGCTTTCCTTTCCCAATTCATTTCCTTCTTTTGTTTAATCACACAATGAAACAATTATCCTCCATTTGTGACATCACAATCACTCCCATAGCAACAGGCATCTTCTTCTAACACTTCGGTATGGGAATATGAAATTTTTGAAGGAGAAAGGACATATTTATATATTAATACACTAATAACCACTGATTTCTAGGAGAGAGAAATAGGAATAGGGATATCTCAGAGATAAGGCTTTCTTTTTAAATGTTAATTTTTCTCTGACTGTAAACTTCATCTTTTAACCCTTCCTCCCATTATTATCATCATACCTTGAGTGCTTACAGCTGAATACCAGTGCTTTGTGACCTTTCTGAAATCACAAGCCATCCTTTCTCTTTGTCACTGTGACAATGGGATGGATCAGATTCTTCCTGCAGACAATATAATGGAGTTCAACCGTCTATGGCATACACTAATGAAAAATGCTAAACCTTTTTCATCTCCGCCATGTGCCGCCACAGCACAACAGCAGATGCCCTGCCTGGAGATGTCCATATGGCAGGCGGGTATCGGTGATATTTCCTCTAATGTCAAGGGAGCAGGCTGCATGGAGAGGATGTTGTGGGTGCCATTTGGAGGCTTAGGTACAAGTGTATCAAGTGGGAGCCACTTTATCTGTCTCTGCCTGTCCCTCTCCACAGTGCCAGCTACTCTCTCATTAACAGACGAGTGAGTCTTTCTGTTTTGCTATTTCAGGAGCACTGGAAGCCCTTTCAACACCTCCTCCCCATACAGACAAGCAGTGCCTATCTATCCCCTTACAGATGTCTGTTGTTCCTTTAATAGGCTCCAAAAATTATTGAAATTGAAAAATAATGTATAAAATGCCAGGACGCTTGCTGCCTGAAATTCTTATTATACAGACATCAGTATAAATCTTGGTTATTACTCCTGTTTCTCAAAAAAATAGTACTTTATGCTGTACTATTGAGGGAATAGGGTAGCTAAAGTGGGATAGCATGGAGAGAAATAAGAATGTGCTTTTAAAGTTCATACCTGAGGGGAAGGTGTTGTGGCACAGCTGTTTAATTGCTTCTTGGGACATCCACATCCCCTATTGGTTTGCCTTGTTCAAGTTCCATCCTCTCTTCTTCCAATCTAGCTTCTGCTGGTGTGCACCCTAGGAAGCAGAAGATGGTGAGTCATATGGAAATCTAGATTGAGTTCCAGGCTTCCCACTTTTGTGTAGCCCAGCCTGTCTTCTGTCTCTCTCTCTCTCTCTCTCTCTCTCTCTAATAAAATGAAAATAAATTATTATTTTCCAAAATTATACCTGAAGACCATCAGTAATAATTTTGCTGGTTCATCCTCACTCACTTTTTCAAATTATTTAATTAAGCATATCAGGCTTATGAAGTGATATATGCCATTGATGAGAAGGACTAAGGAAGTAAACTGACCCTTCTGAGTGTGAAGATTGTAATCATTGGACATTCAGCAGCCAAACAGTATGTAAGTTACCATTCATGTCAATGGGATAATTAGATACATGTTAGCAAAAGATAATGAATTATGTAAAACAGAATGATGATATCATGACAATTCCACAAGCACATTCCCCCCACCTTTCAGATTCTTCTAATTCTCCACTTGGAGATCTTGTAAGTAGGAGCAAATGTCAGTGGGTTGATCCACACTTCTGCTATCATAATCTTGTTGTACTCAAGGTTAATAATGTTACGACAGTATAGGGTCCAAACTCCTCTGAATGAATCATGTCTCCGGAATCATTCTGGTTTGGTTTAATGTGATCAGTACTATTCCTTTACCTCCATATCACTGTCATATCATAGGTTACATAACAATAACAGGCTTCTAGTCAAATTCCAGGATGTTGGCAAACATTTGGATTTTTTTTTTTTGAAGGAAGGAAGGAAGGAAGGAAGGAAGGGAAGTGGAAGGAAGGAAGGAAGGAAAGAAGGAAGGAAGGAGGGAAGTGGAAGGAAAGGAGGGAAGGAGGGAGGAAAGAAAGAGTCCAAGACGAATGAACCTGGAAGGACTGCTCATGGCTTATGAAACACACTGAAGTTTGATTTCTCATACAGAGACAGACTCAGACTGTGCACTTGTATGCCAAACCAAAAAGCCAAATGAGGTAACTATATGAATAATTCCACCCAAATTTCCACCACCAGCAAAGCAAGATTGACAGCTAAGGTATTTGCATCAGTTCTACTTGTGTTTTTGAAATGGCATGAATAAATCCTGTAAGCCTCAAAGGTTTATTCTGTTTCTTTTTTCTGGGCATGCCATTGAATTAACACATAAATGTAAAATATCACGTGCTCTATCACAGAGAGTGTTTTAAAATTATGTCCCCTAAGGTTTTAGCCCAACACATAGTATAGTTTACATCTGCAGTGAGCAGAGTCCAGAGACTAAATCCTGTAGTGATTGACACACGAGTTTTATACCAACATAGACTGTGTTCAATCCCACCTTAGACAAATTTGTGAAATCCCAATGCCTCAATTTCCTAATCTCCTTAACAGAGACAATAGTATCTGTCTTATGGATTTGTCATAAAGCTAAATTAAGTAACATACATGAAATACCTACAACAACGTATGAACATGGTAAACCCTAAGCAATTTCATTAGTTAACTTCATGTTGCAGAGGGAAGCTGAGACTTAACACAAAACTAAAATAAGTTCACTGAAGACAAAAACTTTAATCCCTGCTCCCTCAAACACACACACACACACACACACACACACATACTAATGTAGTTCAGTGTATTACATAAAACTGGGGTTTAAGATAGTCCAATGGTATCTATTCTGAAGCCATAATCTGTGTAATCTGTGTTTGAATTATATTTTCAGGATTGATGACAGCCTTTTTTTTTTTTTTTTTGGAGCTGCTGTTGAACAACCCTTCTAGGACAATCGGCAGATGAAACATCATACTCCTAAAGTTGATAACAGCTAAGACATTTTATAACCAAGTACAAATTGGTTCTGGTTTCCTGCCAGTGGTTGTTCTGGTACATTGGATGAAGATTTGATTACTGACTGGCAAGTGCACTGTCTTGATGTGTGATCCCTGAGGTTTTAATCGTTTTGATCATATTCTTGTCTCACTGAAAAATGCATTTGCTGGCAATCACTCCTTACCTCATTACTGCCAACTGGCTCTAACCTGCTGTATTTCTTTCTTTTATTGCTTCCTCAATCTAAGTTTCATAACATAGCTTAAAAGCAGTCCAAGCTTCTTGACTACATACAATCTTGGTCATTGAGAAGATCTTACTGGAATTACACACTCTTTTGATGTTTACTGAAAAAAGGATTCCTAATAATTAATTACTTTCTATACTAATATCACAGATATTAGTATATATGTGGGATTTCTATATCCTGGGATTTCTACCATAATTCTAATGAGGACAAGAAGATATGATATTCATTTTCATTCAATCTACAATGTACCTTTTAGTTTACTGATAGATTCAGTTACCAAATTAACAAATCTTCCCTCAGTGCTTAATATATGTCAAGTACAGTCCAAGGTACTGGGCATACAACAGTGAACAAAAGCATTCACAGTCCTTGAATTCGTAGTATGTTTATTCTATTAAAGGGACAAACTTATCAACTGAACAAAACAATATAAAACTGTAGCAGTGACAATGTTCTAAAGCTCAACTGCACTCATCCAGGAGTGGTAGGAATATTTGACCCAAATTGGCAGTTTGAGGACACTTTCCTAAAGAAGTGGCGGTTGAAAGTTATGAAGAGAAATGACCGATTATAGGGGAAAGCATTTCATGTTGGCAACAGACTATGTGTCAATATTGAGAAATCTGAGAGGTTTCATCATACAGTCCAAAAGAAATTGAGAAAAAATCCTTGTCAAATCTTGAAGGCCAACTTATGAAGTGCCAATTAGAGTTTTAGAACCATGAGATTAGAATTATTTTAAGCTAACAAATGAGATTATTTATATTTTCATTTAAAAGTTATTACTATTGACTGGTGTCTATTTCCTATTGTTCACTCTGCCCTTCCACTCCCTCCACCCTTTACAAAATCTACAGTCTGCTGTTGCCCTTCTGGGAACTGAGGCCAAATTAGGATTGTAGACTCCATACCAATGTCAAATAAGTCATTTTATAAAGTCCTGAGTTTTGGTAAATTGAGGTGTTGACCAAAAGGGGACAACTATGGTGTCAGGTGTCCTAAGGCGACCCCACTTTGATGTTTAAGTGGATTATAACCTATTCTTATAACAGGAAACCAAAAAAGCAGGTGTGGGCTCAACCTAACCTGTTTTTCCAACTTCCAATTTTCTCTTGCTACCCATTGAACCTCCCCATGAAGTGGAACAGGACACCCTGAAGTATTGTTGGTTCAGATTAGGTGCTTCAAGAATCAAAAATAAAGTCACCTGAAATCTGCAAAACAAGACTGGTTGTAATTTAATCTTTTGAATTCTATTTTATTTTATTCCACTTATGCTAACTTTTTTTTAAAAAAATTTATTTAAGTTACATAAGTTTCATGTATAACTTACATACAGCTTTAGAAAGGTAGTGAACCTTCCCTCCCTCCCACCTAGGCTCCAACCCTTCCTCCTCCCTCTCTCATTCCCATATTACACTATAGGTACTCTATTAGTTACCCCTGATTAGGGAAAACATGATAGTTGTCTTTTTGGGACTCTCTTATTTCACTAAGTATAATGGTTTTAAATTGAATCAATTTTATTACAAAATACAGGTTTTCATTTTTTTTTTACCACTGTATAGTATTCGATAGGGTGTATATACTATAATTTCTTTATCCAGTCTTCAGTTGATGGGCATCTTGGTCAATTCCATATCTTAGCTATTCTGAATGGAGCTGTAATGAACATGGGGGTACAGATGATGCATTCATGTGCAGATTTCCTTTCCCTTGGGTAAATTCCCAGATGTGAGATTGCTGAGTCATATACGATAGACGTATTTTCAGATTTTTGAGGTATCTCCACACTGTCTTCCACAGCCATGGACAAGTTTACATTCCCAACAACAATGGATTAGGATACCTTTTTCTGCATCCTCATCAGCATTGTTATTTGTTGATTTCTATATGACAGCCATTCTAACTGGGGTGAGATGAAACCTCATTGTGATTTTGATTTGCATTTCTCTATTGGTTAGTGATCTTGAGAATTTTTTCAAGTGAATGTTGGTCATTTGAACTTCTTCTCTTGAAAAATGGCCATACAAGTCTGTTGCCCATTTCTTAACTGGATTGTGTATGCTGTTGTTGTTGAATTTCTTGAGCTCTTTATAGATTCTGGATATAAACCCTTTTTCAGTTGCATAGTTTATAAAAATTTTCTCCCATTCTGTCAGTTGGCTCTTCACTTTGCTGAGTGTTTTATGCAGTGCAAAAGCTTCTCAGCTTGATGTAATCAAATTTGTCTATTTTGGCTTGAATTGCTTGTGCCTCTTGGGTCTTTTCCAAGAACTCTCTGCATATGTCAATATCTTGCAGAATTTCCCCAATGGTCTGATGTAATTTGATGGTATCAGGTCACATTTTAGGTCCTTGATCCATTTTGAGTGCATTTTTGTGTAAGCTGTAAGGTAGGCAAATTGTTTCAAAATTCTGCATGTAGAGATCCAGTTTATCCAGCACCATTTGTTGAAGAGACTATCATTGTTCTCGGGATTGATTTTATCTCCTTTGTCAAAAATAAGTTGGCTGTAGATGTGCAGGCTGGTTTCTGAGATTTCTATTCAGTTCTGATGGTCTACACGTCTATTTTTGTGCCAGTACCAGGCTATTTTGGCTATAACTTTCCTGGAGCACGTCTTGAAATTTCATATTGTGATGCTTCCTGATCTACTTTTTTTGTATAATATTGTTTTAGCTATTCAGAGTCTCCTGTGTTTCCATATGAGTTTTAGGATCAGTTTTTTTCTAGATCTGAAAAGAATGTTACTGATATTTTGATTGTGATTGCATTGAATCTGTACTTTCAGTAGTATAGATATTTTGATGATATTGATTCTTCCAATCCATGAATATTTTTTTCCATTTTTAGTGTTTTCTTCTATGCTTTGTTTAATGTTCTGTAATTTCCATCATGGAGATCTTTGACATCCTTGGTTAAATTTATTGCAAGGTATTTAATTCTTTTTGTAGTTATTGTGAATGGGATTGATCTTAAAAGTTCTTTCTCAGCCATGGCATTGTCTGTGTATACAAAGACTATTGAGTTTTGTGTGTTAATTTTATATCCTGCCACTTTGCCAATCTCTTTTATGACTTCTAATGGTCTCTTAGGGGAGTTTTTTGGACTATATATAGTCCCCAATGTATATAGAATCATGTCTTGGCAAATAGGGATATTTTGATTTCCTCCTTTCTAGTTGTATCCATTTGATTTCTCTTTCTTGTTTAACGGTTCTAGCTAAAGCTTCCAGGACAATTTTGAATAACAATGGTGAGACTGGGCATCTTTGTCTGGTTCTTGATCTTAGGGAGAATGCTTCCAAATTTTCCCCATTCAATACAATTCTGGCCATGGGTTTGTCATAAATTGCCTTCATTGTGTTGAGGAATGATCCTTCTATCTTCAATTTGTTTAAGATTTTCATCATGAAAGATGTTGTATTTTGTCAAATCCTTTTTCTGCACCTATCGAGATAATCATATGGTTTTTGTTCTTGAGCATGTTAATGTGATGTATCATATTTATTGATTTGAGAATGTGAACAATCCCAGAAAATCAAGGATAAATCTCACTTGGTCCGAATGAATGATCTTTCTTATGTGTTATTGAGCTCAGTTAGCTAATATTTTGTTGAGGATTTTTGCATCTATGCTCATTAGGGATATTGATCTATAGTTCTCTTTGTTGTATCTTTTTCTGGTTTAGAAATTAAGGTGATACAGACATCATAGAAGAAGTTTGGAAGGATTCCCTCCCTTTCAATTTTTTTTAATTGTGTTAGATAAATTAGAATTAGTTCTTCTTTAAATGTCTGGTAGAATTCAGCAGTGAGGCAATACCATCCTGGACTTTTCTTTGTTGGGAGGATCTTTACTAATGATTCAATTTCTGCCGTATGTATTGGTCTTCTTAGGTTTTCTAAGTTTTCATGACTCAATTTTGGTAGTTTGTATGGGTCCAGGAAGCTATCCATTTTTTCTGGGCTTCCAATTTGTTGGCATGCATCTCTTTGTAGTAAATCCTGAGGATTCTTTTTATTTCCTTGGTGTCTGTTGTTACATTTCCTTTTTCATCTCTGATTTTATTGGTTTGGGTCTTTTCCCTTTTTTTTTAGTAGGGACAATAATGTATGGATTTTGTTTATTTTTTCTTTTTCCTTTTTTTTATTTGACAGGGAGAGTTAGACAGTGAGAGGGAGAGACAGAGAGAAAGGTCATCCTTCTATTGGTTCACCCCCCAAATGGCCACCACGGCCGGTGCGCTGCACTGATCCGAAGCCAGGAGCCAGGTGCTTCCTCCTGGTCTCCCATGCGGGTGCAGGAGCCCAAGCGCACCTGGGCCATCCTCCACTGCCTTCCCAGGCCACAGCAGAGAGCTGGACTGGAAGAGGAACAACCGGGACTAGGACCCGATGCCCATATGGGATGCCGGTGCTGCAGGCAGAAGATTAACCAAGTGAGCCATGGCGCCGGCTCCTATTAATTTTTTCAAAAACACAGATCTTCATATCACTAATCTTTTGTATCTGTTTCAGTTTTATTTCTTCTCTAATTTGTATTATTTATTTCATCCTACCAATTTGGATTTGTTTTGTTGTTGCTTTCCTAGGTCCTTGAGATGCATTGATGGCTCATTTATTTAGTGCCTTCCCAAGTTCATGATGTAGGCACCAATTGCTATAAACTTCCCTCTTAACAATGCTTTTGCTGAACCCATAAGATTGATGTGATGTATTGCCATCATCATTCATTTTATAATTTTTTTGATTTCTCTTCTGATTTCTTCTATGACCCACTGTCCGTTCAGGAGCATATTGTTCAGTCTCCATGTATTTACATATAATCTAGACTTTCTTGAATTGTTGATTTTCATTTTGATTCCATTGTAGTCAAAGAAGATGCATGGTATGATTTTTATTTTATTTGAATTTGCTGAATTGTACATTATGGCCTAGCATTTGGTCTATCCTAGAAAAAGTTTCATATACTGATGAGAAGAATGTGTATTCTGCAAATATGGATTGAAAAGTTCTGCAGATATCAGTTAGTCCATTTTGTTCATAGGGTCCATTAGCTTTGTTGTTTCTTTATGGATTCTCTTTCTAGCTGTCCTGTCCATTGATATAAGTGGGGTGTTGAAATCCCCCGTTACTATGGTATTGGAGTTTTTGTCTCCCTTTAGATTTATTAACACTTATTTTAAATAGCTAGACACCCTGTAATTGGGTGTATATAGATTTATTATCGTCACATCTTTCTGTTTAATTGATCCCTTCATCGTCTTCATCTCTTAACAGTTTTTGTTGGATATTAGGATGGCTACACCTGCTCTTTTTTATTTCTTTTAGCATGAAATATCTTTTTCCATCCTTTTGCTTTCAGTCTGCATGTATCTTTATTGATGAGGTGTGTTTCATGTAGGCAGCAAATGGATAGGTCTTCTTTTTTTAATATATTCAACCAGTCTGTATCTTTTTACTTGAGAGTTGAGGCCAATTACATTCAATGTTATTATTGATAAAAATGACTTGGTCCTGCCATTTTTCCATAAATATTAATATTGTTTACTTGAGATTTCCTTTATACTTGTACTGGGAAATTTTCTACCTTCATATTCTTAAATAATGACATCTCTCTGTGTTTCTGTGTGTGGCATATACTCAAGTACCTTTTGTAAGTCTGGGCAGGTGGTGACAAATTATTTCAAATTCTATTTGTTATGGAAGATGTTTATTTCACTATCATTCATAAATAAGAGCTTTTTAGGGTACAGTATTTTGGCTTGATTTTTTTTTCTATTAAAACTTTGACTATGTCTTGTCATTCTCTCCTGTCCTGAGGAGTTTCTGATAAGTCTGCTGTGAGTCTAATTGGAGATCCTCTGAATATAATTTGGCATTTCCTTTATGAACATTTTAGAATCTTTATGTTTTTCTTTTGAAAGTTTGACTACAGTGTGATATGGTGAAGATCTTTTCTGGTCATGTCTATTAGGAGTTCTATGTGCTTCCTGTACTTGGACATCGCTTTCTATCACCAAATTGGGGATGTTTTCTTTAATTATTTCACTAAATAGTCCTTCTAGTCCATCCTCTCTTCCTATTCCTTCAGGAACTCCTAAGACCCATATGTTGGGTCATTTGGTAATATCCCATAAATCTCCAACATTGTTTTGAATTTTTCCAATTTCTTCTTTTTCTATGTTTTTTTTATTCATTCATTTATTTATTTTTGTCTGACTGAAAAATTTTCAATGATTTGTATTCTAGCTTGGATATTCTTTATTCTGTCTCACAAAGTCTTTTTGTTAAAGCTTTCCACTGCATTTTAATGAGTGTCTGAATATCTCATTATTTGTATGTAAATGTTCACAATTTAAACCATCCACAGTCTGGAACAAGTATAGTGTCAAATATTTTGGATAAAGTGTATTCAAGTTCACAAGACTTGGGATAAAGCATAAACCATTAGCGTCAATCCCAGATTACATGAGGCTAATTCAAAGGTTTTGTGGAAAACCAGAATTAATGTATGAATTTATATTTGGTGCTAAAAAAAGAAATCTATGCATTGATTTTCCATAATACACATTTCCCCTGAGATTTTTAAAGCCCCTCATTTGTATTAGCTCAAAACACTTTTTGCATCAATATGCTTGTTTTTCCATTTTTTTTTTTACACAATGTTTTTGAACTACCTTTGCAAACTGGATGGATTATGGAACTATTTTTAGATATAGGAGATTATGTAAGATTATTTTACCAAATTATTTTTAATCTTTATTGAATTCAAAATATCTTTGAAATATTTTGATGGAGATGCCAGGTGAGTAGAAGCTTAAACACAACCTAAGGTCAGAGATATCTCACTTGAAGATATGTCTTTATGGTAATTGGTAATCCAATAGTGACAACTGGTTAACTTGATGAGGGAGGAAGCATGAGTGAAAACAGAAGGGAGAAGAGTACTTATTTTTCAGAGTTTGAAAATGTTTGTGTATTACTAATGGAGGACTAGGACTCGCCACTGAATCATGAATCCAGCTCTAAGATGGCCTAATGCTGATTAGAAGAGCATAGATAACTAGATAAAAGTTACAGGAGAATTGGGATGGTTAGGATGATTTTTCTGAAAATGCATTTATTTATTTTTTAAACATTAAATCTTTTTTAATGTTTATTTATTTGAAAGGCAGCATCATAGAGAAGCAGAGGAAGAGAGAGAGAGAGAGAGATATCTTCCATCTGCTGGCTCATTCCTCAAATGGCTGTAATAGATGGAGTTGGGAAGATCCAAAGCCAGGATCCAGGAGCTTATCTGGGTCTTCCAAGTGGATTCAGGGGCCTAAGGACTTGGACCATTTCTAGTACTTTCCCAGGCCATACAAGAGAGTTGGATAGGAAGTGGAGCAGCAGAACTCAAACCAATGCTCATATAGGATGCCTGCATTGCAGGTAGCAGCTTACCCACTAAACTACAGCATTGGCCCCCAGTCATCTATTTTGTCTACAGATTTGAAAATTTGGCAATTAGACCTTGATTTTATCTATGAATCAAGATAGTAACATTACACATTAATTTTAAACACTTTTTCCCAAAAGTAGAGCTAATAAATATGTGCTGCATAATGTTTACACTCTCTCTCATATGAAGATTCACTTGATGAAGTTTTCTCACAGCTTTTATTGGCACTTAAATTAGAATATTTCTGTTAAGGCAGTTCTCTCTATTCTCCAATAATCAGGTCATTGTTACTGTCTAGCTAAGCCCCTAATATGCTTTTAAAATATAAACTTAATTTCTTTGTCTTTAGTCCATTCCTATTCTTTGCTCATGTACATTTCTGTCAGATGCGTTGGCTCCCTGTCATTGCACTATCCTTGCATGTCTTCAAACCTACTTAATTATGTAAATCATTCTTTTCTGTTCTTTACTAGTTTCTTATCAACACTTTGAGTTCTCTTATATCATCTCCATTGGACATTCCAACAGCTGAAATGTTCCTAGTTTTATTATTTTTTTTACAATAGGGGTTCTTTTCAAAATTCAGGTATGGAGAGATAGGCAAAAGGTTATGAAGATAAATTTGTGAGTCACATATGAAAGAAGCATATTAATTAGTCCAAAGTATCAGGGAGCTCCATAAAATTATATAAACATAAACCCTTTGGCCTTCAATTTTCTTGCGGTTTACATTGAGTGTGAGTAATATGAGCTATATTTCAACATTTTGTGTCTCTTTCCAGTTTGGAAAACAACTAAGTATTTTCACAGAAGGATACATGAGGAATCTATTATGGAAAAGTAGGAAATGAAAGCATTATATAATAGAAGTCCATGCTTTCCTACTTCCCATCTTACCTCTCAGTGTTCTAGTAAATCACTTCTAATATTCACTTACCTGTTTTGAAAATTGAGACTTATAAAATTGCAAATACTTTTACTTTATAATAATAATGTCAATGGATTCTCATTGCTCTTATTGGTTGCTTTGAATATTTGCACGTATTTGAAATCATCGTATCACTTATGAGTCTCCCTTCTTCTTCAAAGATTTGGGCAATAGTCCTCCAAACCATTGTTAATGAATTCTATTAGAGTAAAAAATGACTCCTATTCTAATATTTCAATATATAAGGAATGCATACAAGGATATTCCAAAGAGTTTATAGAAAAGAGGCCAGATCTGTGGTGTAGCAGGTAAAACCACTTCCTGCAGTGCCAACAATCCATATATGTACCAGTTTGAGTTCTGACTGCTCCACTTTCAATCCTGCTCCCTGCTGATGTGCCTGGGAAAGCAGTGGAAAATGGCCCAACTACATGGGACTGTGAGTTCATGTGGGAGACCAGGAAGAAGCTCCTGGCTCCTGGCTTCAGATTAGCCCAGCTCCAGCCATTGTGGCCATTTGGGGAGTATACCAGAGGATGGAAGATCTCTCTCTCTCTCTTTCTGCCTCTTCCTCTCTGTAACTCTGGCTTTCAAATAAATAAAAAAAAATCTTTAAAAATTTTTTATGTAAAAATAAAATAAAAAATAAGTTTATTTTGGTGCATTTTTTTAAAATTTTTATTCAGTTTTTCCCATAACATATAATTTCCAAGAGCTTTGTGAAAACTCAGTAAAGTCTGCAGTTTGGATATGATACAACTTGATATTTATCAAAATTCAAATACAATAAAACATTAATTCAATGTATTTCATAGTACAAATTAAGTAGAAATAAGCATATAGCCTGGCGCCACAGCTCACAAAGCTAATCCTCCGTCTGCAGCACCGGCATCCCAGGTTCTAGCCCCGGTCGGGGCGCCGGATTCTGTCCCAGTCACTCCTCTTCCAGTCCAGCTCTCTGCTGCGGCCCAAGAGGGCAGTGGAGGATGGCCCAAGTGCTTGGGCCCTGCATCTGCATGGGAGACCAGGAGGAATCACCTGGCTCCTGGCTTCAGATCTGCTCAGCGTGCCGGCCGTAGTGGCCATTTGAGGGGGTGAACCAACGGAAGGAAGACCTTTCTCTCTCTCTCCCTCTCGCTGTCTAACTCTGCCTGTCAAAATTTTTTTTAAAAAGTATGCATATAGATAATTGTAACATAGGATAGAATAGAGATTCCTTACTTGAAGAACTTGTTAAGCTTCCTGACAGGAAGGAGAATGCTGTAGCGGTGAGAAAATACAAAGTCACAATGAAAGGAACAAATATGTGGTGGTCCAAAGGCTGAGGAGTAGCTAGATACTGGGAATGTGCTTCTTTAGTTGTGAAGCTGTTTTAGCACCCAGCATGGAGAGTAGAGTCTACAATGCCACTTAAGAAAGCTGAACCATATCCCTGGATGCCTAGAATAGTTAAAATCTGCTGTTATTAACAGCAATCTTTGATCTTTCAAAGTGTCTTATTTAGATAGCAGATTATGTGATCTGTCTGCACCAGACATGGTGCAGTATAGTTGAATGCTTTCTATAGTTCATCTTTCACATTACAAGTATTGGAAGGTAATGGGGCAGCCTCTGTGGCACAGGGTTAAGCCACCATCCATGGTGCCGGCATCACATATGAGTACCAGTTAGATTCCCAAGTGCTCCACTTCGAATCCAGCTCCCTACTTATGGCCTGGGAAAGCAGCAGACAATGGCCTAAGTGCTTGGGCCCCTTCACCTGCATGGGAGACTGAGAAGTTCCTGGTTCCTGGATCCTGGCTTTGGATTGGCCCAATTCTGGCCTTTTCAGCCATCTGGGGAATCAACCACAAATGGAAGATCTCACTCTCTCTTTCTGTAAATCTGAATTTAAAATAAATAAATTAACCTTAAAAAAAGAAGCATGAATCTGCCTTGCTAGAAAGGCCATATAGATACAAAAAGAGGCCTTTGAAGATCTCCAGCTGTTTCTCCTCCACCAGCCATCAGTGTCTTCCCAGTGCAGATGACATGTATCTGAGTGAGGAAGACTTGGAGACAACCCTAACTTCAGCCACTGTCTGACAACAACTCAATGAAACACCCTGAATAAGAGCTGCCTGACTGAGCCCAGTCATTTAAATCTCCCAAAAATTGTGAGAGAAAATAATACATGAGAGTCTTTTGTTTAACACCAAAATGTTTGGTATTAGATGGTCCAAGTATTTAGATAAAGAAAAACTTTTAGAAATTCACAAAACATGATTAAGTAGAGGCTAAAAAAGGCAATGGAGAAAATTCAAATACATTAATAAAATTGGAAAAGATAAAACGAAATTCAATATGAGATGACTACATAATGCATGATAAAAAATTTCCTGCAATTTCTTATAATTATTTCCCAATTTCGTTCTATACTTTCTAACAAACATAGTCAGTTTGACTTATTACATCATCAGGTCTGACATAAGGTAGACTCCTATGTTAGAGAGAAATGTTCCTTAGAGTCTTCATTTTTATGGGCAATGGGCACAGTATGGGAGAGATTAATTAAAGGATATAACAGACAAGGGATACTGAAGGCTTGACATATAAATATAACAAGGAAATCAAATAGTATAAGGTATGAATCAAAAATTAGAAAGGAAGAACATTTTACATGATACTGATGTAAAAAATAAAGAAGGAACTACCAAACATAGAATCAGAGATTATTAGTTAGTTCAGTAACTAAGAGTGGTGATTTCATTAAAACATAGTGGGAAACAGGAAGAAAAATGTTTACAAGAACAATTTCATTAGAAATTTTGTAAATACCTGCAAATCCAGAATGGAATACAAAGCAAGTATATTTAGAGTGAGAGTGCAATGCAGAAAATTGGTCGCATTGTAACAAGTTGTAAGAGTTGTTAGTCATCGCATTGGGGTGAGAGTTGAAATTATAAAAGTCAAAGATACTGCTTGGGAAAGATATTTGTGAGAGAAGAGAAAAATGGAGAACACAAAATCTCAGGAAAGTATGGATTAGTAAAATACCTAGAGAATGAACAGGGGAAAAAAGTAATAAAAAATAGAACCAATGAAGCAAAAGCAATCAAAATAAATGGATTATGTTTAAAAAGAGTGCAGATGCTGCGATGGAGGTGAATAGGTTCAAAAGAAAACCACTGGTCTTTCTTAATTAAATATTTTAAAATAACTTTAGAGACTGGCACTGTAGCATAAGGTTAAGCCTCCGTCTGTGGTGCCAGCATCCCCTATGAATATTGGTTCATGTCCTGGCTGCTCCTCTTCCAATCCAACTCTCTACTAATGGTCTGGGAAGTGCTTGGGCCCCTGCACCCATGTGGGAGATCCAGAAGAAGCTCCTGGCTCCTTGCTTCAGATCAGCCCAGCTCTGGCCAAAGTGGACATTTGGGGAGTGAACTGCTGGATGGAAGACCTTTCTCTCTGTCTCCCCTCTCTGTATTTCTGCCTCTCAAATAAATAAACATATCTTAAAAATAATGATAATAATAATAATTCTAAAGACAAATAACAAATCTAACAGTAGGCTTGGAGGGGATAAATGTATAATTTCTCATATATATATATATATATGAATTTTAAGCTAATTAAACCAATCGCAGAATATCTTATATTCCAACTATTAAATTATAATAGTAACTATTCAAAGCTTCTACGATTTTTCCAAGTGCTTTCTAGTTTTGAATGTAACAAAATGAATTAATTGAATTTTTTTTTTGTTTAGACTATGCTTCTGAGATTGACTATGTACTTTTGATCAAAATTAGAAATCTTTGACAACAGGCAATAAGTAGTCTAAGAGAGTTTTTTCCCTAAATTTTGATTTCTACAAATATAATAGAAGAGAAAGAAATAAAACAATTTCTGGCACAAAAACAAGCCAAGGGACCATAGGTTTGGTATTCATTTTCATTTTCATATGCTTACAGATATTAAAGGTCAAAAGGCAGATGGAACTTGATGCTGCTTAAGCTGTGACAATAGGACAAAATATAGCCAACCAGACACTGAAGAAAAAAAAAAAAAAAACAACACTAAAATCAAGTGGAGATTTTTCACAATGTGTTTTCCTAACATGTCAATTAAGTAGGTCAATTGACTTCTTAAATAAAATTCCAAACATGACATATGCAAGCACTCACATAAATGCACATGTATAATTATACATGTATGCATATAAATGTGTTAGTGTGACTCATGTATACAAAGTAATTCATGTGTTCCCCAGATCTTTCTGCAAATTATTTCTGAAAAAACTACTTCACATTCTACTATATTTTGTTGTACTATTGTCCCTGCCAGCAATACCTACAAACTGCCACTTAACTTTTCAACCTCATCCATTGTTCAAAATCCAACTCATATCCCTTTTCTTCCATATATGCCTCAGGAATTGACCATGTTTGTCTTGTTCACCACTGCATTCTTTGCACAGGGCTTGTTGAATAACTATAGGATGATTATGGCTTTCTTCAAAGAATAGAATTCACAAGTTTATGCCAACTCATTTGTTTTCTAAACTGTTAGGCTACAGATTCATTATCAGATTACCAAACATATATATATATATGGCTTGGACTTTTTTCACTTAAAACTATCTATTCTTCTCATGGGTCATTTAGAAGAATTCGAAAGATACAGTAAATTGAATTAAATTGTATTAAAATAAAAAATAAATGTCTCTTCCCAGGATTAACACAAATGTGAAACCTATGGCCAAAGACTTTGAGATAGGTGAAAACATCTGTTTCCAATCTTAGCTCTCAACCTAATTTCTTGATCACTGCTCTACCTTTTACAATAATTAAGTGAAGAGAAAAACTAGCAGTAATCCAAAATAAAACACACGAGAAACATAGCAAATGCTCCGAAGCATAGAGTGTATGTTTAGAGGTTAGGTGTGAATGGAATACTCACTGCCATGAGCACTCTTCCCCGATTTTGTATTAACCACACAGCCAGAAATAATGTTTCAAATGTCTACCAAAGTACAAGTATCTTTCTTAATCATGCTTCTAGTGTAATTATAATGGCCTGACAGGAAAGAACAACAACAACAACAAACATGGAATTGAAAACTGCACCCTTACTTGACCATTGTTCTGGAATGCAGAATGGATCTTTACAATAATGGAAGAAATGAGAAGAAAGAGAAGAATAGAAGGATACGTGTAGGAAGGAAAAGGGAGGAAGAAAGAAGAGACATAGCAAATAACTGTCTTAATCAGAGAAAATTATTGATTGCCTCAAATTTTCCAGCTTACTTAAATATTTGGTTAAGGGTTTTGCAGTGTGAGGGTAGGGCTACCTCTTCTAATGCTCACTAGAGCCATGCAAGGGCAGACCCGCTGTGTAGCCCAGGGCTGAGTTAATCAAGCTGGCTCTGTAACCAAGAAGCTGGCTGTGTCACTCTGTTCCCTTAATGTGTAGCAAAGACCCATTTACTTGTTTGATTTTGCTCCTTTTTGGTAAATAATTTACATAGTTTTGCATTAGCTCAATTTGCAAAAATTGAGCAAACAGTGCAATTTCCTGTAATTATGCCAGTGCAAGACAGAAGTAAAGTCTGGCTGAGAGAGGCTTTATCTGAACTGAAAAGACATTTGGTGGAAATGGAGCATGAGAAGAAAATGAAGATCTGCTTAAATTGGCTCTGGCCAAAGTGAGAAAGAACAGAACACAATTCAGCTAACAACATTCTAATCAAACTAAAAATCTTTGTTTTCTCTCTTATTATCTAAAAGATGTCAGGTGGGCTTACTTATACCACACATATGGTGTTGAAACAGATACCATTGTAATGCTTGTAAATGTGATTTTCTCAACTATAAATATATACGCTACTTCTTTGACTAAATTTCATTATTCTTTCTGATCCTAACTTTTATACATCTACCATTTATCTTCCATCCCATATTATCCTACAAGAACAAAATCACAAAATTAAAGATTCAGGTTAATTCTGTCAAACCCCCAACACATGCATGGTTCTGTTTAGATATGCCTGAGGGAATTTAGATAGAAGAGAAGGCCATGTATAACTCTGGGCATGGGGTAGCAGGATATGCATTTCAGCATCTTTGTCAATCTCTGATTTGTGGAAAGTTTGGATGTCTAAATGTCATAGCTTCGAACTGGAATATAGTCTAGAAAGGGATTGCTTCAGGGCCCGGCTGCTGTCTGTGGCAACAAAATCCCCTATGGATTCAAGTCCCAGCTGCTCCATTTCCCATATGCCCCTAAGTAATGTGTCTGGGAAAGCAGTGGAGGGTGGCCCAACTGCTTGAGCCCCTGCATATACATGGGAGTGCTTGATGAAGCTCCTGGCTTCTGGTTTCAGGTCTAGCCTTCTCTAACGTGACCATTTGGAGAGTGAACCAATGGGTAGAAGATATCTCTCTCTTCTCACCTTCTATCTCTCTGTAACTCCACCTTTCAAATAATTAAATAAATCATTAAAAAGAAAGGGATTGCTTGTGTGCTATTCCATTTGATGTTCCTATAACAGAACTCCACAAACGGAGCTGCTCCTAAAGTAAATGCCCTTCTTGCAGTTCTGGAGGCTGGGAAGTCCAAAGGCCGGGTGCCAGCAGCAGTCATGCTGTCATCCTCTGGTTGAGGCAAGAAAATGAGAGAGAGAGAGAGAGAGCACAAGACAGATGCCAAACTCACTTTCATAAAAAATAAGCTCACAATAATGACATTTATAGGCTCATGACCTAATTACCTCTTACAAGTGTCCTCTCTCAAGATTATTACTCTGAAGGTTCAATTTTCAAGATATGGGTTTTCCAGGATACATTCAAATCACAGAATGCTACCTCCGCTCCCCCCCCCCAAATTCATATCCTTCTCACAAGGAAAATGCATTCATTGACCTCAAAAGTCAACTTGTTCCAGCAACAACATAAAAGTCCGAAGTCTCATCTAAGTCAGATCCAGGTGAAACTCAAGGCAAACCTCATCCTAAAGCAAAGCAAATTCCTTTTAAGCTGGGGGCCTGAAAATAAATGAATTGCAAGCTTCTAAAATACAGTGGTTGGGTCAGTATTGTGGAAAAGCCAGTTCAGTCAGCACTTGGGACCCCTACATCCCATATTAGAGTGCTGATTGTAGTCTTGGCTACTCTGCTTTCCATGCAGATCCCTCTTGATGAATATGGGAAGCAGAAGATGATGTCTCAAGTAATTGAGTTCCTACCACCCACGTGGTAGACAGAGATGCAGTTCTTGACTCCTGGCTTCCACCTGGCTTACTCCTTGATGTGGTGGCCAATTAGGGAGGGAACCAGTGAATGGAAGACCTCCCTCTTTCTTTGCTTCTCTCCCTCTCTTCTCCTCTCCTCCCCTCTCCTTTCCTCTATTTCTGCTCTATTTCTGTCTCCATTCTCTCTCTCTCTCTCTCTCTCTCTCTCTCTCTCTCTCTTTCTTTCCTATTCAGTTAAATAAATAAATCTTAACAAGGAATATGCAATGGTTAGACTGACAGAGAATAGACATTCCCATTCCAAATGGAGAAATTGGCAGAAAAAAGAGGTAACTGTGGGGCCAGTGCTGTGGCATAGTGGATAAACCCGACACCTACAGTGCTGGCATCCCATATGGGCACCAGTTTGAGTCCTGGTTGCTCCTCTTCCAATCCAGCTCTCTGCCATAGCCTGGGAAAGCAGTTTTGTGAGTTGGCTCACAAAACTTCAGTCAACTTTGCCTCTATGGCTTTGTTTGCATCAGTTCATTCTTACAGGTGGGAGTCTTGGGCCTACAGCTTTCCAAGGCACTACAGATCTGGGATCTCATGGGCTGCCATACTTCCACAGCTCCACTGACATTGCCTGGAGGATATTCTCTGCAATAACCTTACTCCCATAATTCTGCTGTATGATTCTGTAGCGAGGGCTCTCTGAAGTAGGTCTACTCCTTAGGCAAGTCTCTTCTCAGAATGCCAGAATGTCTGTGACATCCTTCAAAAGCTAGATGGAGACCACTATGGATGCACAGCTCATGCCTTTTGTGGCTTTGCAAATCAACACCATGTGAACACCACTAGGCTTTTTGGATCCTCTGGAGTGGTGGCCTGAGGCACATCTGGGGTATTGAGTAGCATTGCACTGGAATGCAAGAATCAGAGTCCCAAGATGGCATTGAACAGAGGCCTCTGTACAAGGTCATGCAGCCTTCTAAAACTATGAGCCTGTGATGGAAAGGGAAGATGTGAAGATGTCTGAAAAGCCATGGAGGGCATTCTTACATTGTCTTGGTAAGTAGAGCATGGCCTACTTTTGTCTATAATAGTGTAGTTATCAAATGATCAATTGGTGTTAGTATTTTCTATCTTATTTTTAAAAGATTTATTTATTTATTTGAAAGTCAGTGTTACATACAGATAGAAGGAGAGGGAGAGGGAGAGGGAGAGAGAGAGAGAGAGAGAGAGAGAGAGGTCCTACATCTGCTGGTTCACTCCCAGATGACCGAGAATTATCTCTTAAATATGCTTTTTTACTGTGTACATGCCCAGGCTGAGAACTTTCCAAGTCTTTCTGTTAAGCTTCCCTTTTAATCCATCTTTAAATCTTTTCTCATTTTACTACAAATAGCCAAAAGAATCCATGCAGCACCTTGGATACCTTGCTGCTTTGATATTTCTTCTAGGGGACATCTTATTTCAATGCTCTTAAGTTCTGCCTTCCACAAAGCCCCAGGACATAGAAAGAATTCTACCAAGTACTTTGCAAATTGACAAAAATGATCTTTCCTCTAGATTCTAATATCTTGTTTCTAGGCTCCATCCAAGACCTCATTTGAATGAATTTTACTGTTTATATTTCTGTCAATGTCCTGAAATGACCACCTAGGTCAATTATATTCAGTTCTAGATTTTCCCTGTGTTTCTTGTCTTCTTTTGAGTCCCTTAATGAGAATTTCCCTTAATGGTTCCTGCATCGTGATAAAGACTTTTTCTAGGCAACTCCTCTACATTTTTCTAGTCCCTATGCACCACCAAGTTCCAAAGCTACTTCCACATTTTCAGAAATATGTTAGAATAACGGTCCACTTTTTGGTGCCAGTTTTATTTCATTTTGTATTGCTATAACAATAGTTCAGTTTGGAAACTTTATAAATAGGAATTTATTTCTTACAACTTTTGAGGCTGGGAAGTCCAATACCTAGATTGAGTTCTTGTTGCTGTGTTTCTATGGTGGAAGAGTGAAAGAATGAAAGAGGATGAGAGATAGAGCAAGGGGAGGACATAAATCACTTTTATAATAAACCATCTCTTACAATAAATACATTAATTCTTTCATGAGGACAGAATCCTCTTGTCCTAGCCACATTTAAATGTTCTCCCTCTTAACACTATTTGCATTGGAGATTAACTTTTCAACATATGAACTTTGAGATACACATTCAAACCACAGAAGCCTGCTTCTATAAATGAGAGAGAGAGAGAGAGAGAGAGAGAGAGAGAGAGAGAGAAATGCCATCATTCTGTTACCTTGAACTATTAGCTAAAGAGTCTGTTAAAATTTAATCCAAAATTACTGTGATTATTGTGATTTTGCTTGTTTATTTTAATTTGCATAGTATGGTGTGGCTACAACAGACATGTCAGTTTCTAGCTATAACTTTGCAAAAATCAATTTTTGTCTTGATACCTTTCTTTCCTTCTCTTTAAATAAAGGTACTACATCACATACTGTTTGAGTTCCCTGGCAAGTCAATAATTTTATCAGATGCTCATTATAAATATTTTAACTGATACATAGATATTATTTACTGTAAATATCTAAAAGAAAAGTAGAAACAATCACTCCTCATGTGATTTTTAAAGAAAAGGTCAGTTTTGAGTTCTGCAACCCAGAGAATGAGCTCCCTTTCTGAAAACTCAATCTGAATGTTTGCAAAAGTGTAAATTTCACTAATTTCCATTCTGCATCTGTGCATTTTTGTAGAATTATGTGCTTTTGTGTAAGATATAAGCATATTAATTATATACTTTACTGTACTATATATATTATTTCCACTTCTCATAATCAATCATTTCTTGCATTTATAACAATAACCCATTTTGCCATCTCACCTCAAATCTACATGATTCTAACAAAACTGTCAAATGTTATAGCTGATTCTCTCAACACATGGGTTAATCGAGGTCTGATAATCACATGCATTATTCTTCTGACTTCAGCCATCAATATGAGTTAGACATTGACTCTCAGCTAAATCCATCAGAATCCCCTCTGATGTATACATATGGCTTCTCAGGGAGGAAAATTCTGTTTTCCATTTGGATAATCTTATACAAAGTAAGTAACTCTCAGACTATTAGGAGTTGTGTTCTTCATTATGCTAGAATTTTCCAAAGAATCATCCCACTGAAGGAGCAGAGCTCAGGTGTGGACAGACAGCAGGAGAAAGGCATTGATTTGACCTGGGTCTTGCTGTGCACAAACTCTAATTTACCGTCCGGGGACTGCCATGATACATGAAGCAATATAATGACCTTTGTGAAAGATCAGATTGCTGTTCAAAAAAAAAGAACTTTCTTCCTAAATACTCTCTTCACGGGAGAAAGGTTTACTTTGCCTCTAATATTGAGTTCATCCCAACAACTTGTGTTGTCACTGGAATGTTAACAAATGTGATGTAAACAGTGCCTTAAAAGGTATTTGCGCCATTAGGTTTGTCCTCTAGAGCTTCCTCGATCACCGTAAAATGTGCTACTTACCCTTTCAGCCTGGACTTTATAATTTATATACATAGAACAGACATAAGCCTGACCCAAAGTAAGAAACCAGACTCAGCTTAAAGTTGAGTTCAACTTAGATCTGATGATATATATATTCTTGTATAAAAAATAAATTATCATTATTGTAAGTTTCTGAATGTGGAGGAGGCTAATTTGATACAGATTAAGAGCTCATATGTACCTTTTTAAAATATAAACTAATTTGAGTAAAGAGTCAGTTGCTTGCTACTGAGAGAATTTTGAATAGTACCCAAATTTTCATTTTTTTCAAAATAAACAATAGTCTGATGTTACATGAATTGAAATACTCTAGGATCTGTTTCACTTTTAAATGTTACTTTTTTTCTTTTTTAAAGATTTTATTTATTTGAGAGGTAGAGTTACGGACAGTGAGAAGGATAGACAGAAAGATCTTCCATCCTCTGGTTCACTCCCCAAATGGCCCCAATGGCCGGAGCTGTGCCGATCAGAAGCCAGGAGCCAGGAGCTTCTTCCGGGTCTCCCACACGGGTGCAGGGGTCCAAGGACTTGGGCCATCTTCTACTGCTTTCCCAGGCCATAGCAGAGAGCTGGATGGGAAGACGAGCAGCCGGGACTAGAAATGGAGCCCATAAGGGATGCTGGCACCGCAGGCAGAGGATTAACCTACTGTGCCACAATGCCAGCCCCTTACTTTTCAATAAATAGGAAAGATTTGAAAAGGTGTGAAGAACAAACTCTGAGACTAAAAGTGTGGAAAAAATCAGGGAGAAGTAAGAATCCCCTCAAGTATGAAGAATGGTCACAACTAGTAATTCAGCTGCTTACTCTGATTTTTTTTCAAAATTCACAGCATAAATTTGAGTAAGAACAAAATTGTCAGTTTTTCATCTATCTTCCCTATCCCTCAACCCTTCACCCCCACATTGTAGGTCAGTGTATACAAAAGACAAATTAAAACATTAAAGCTATTTTAAAAACGCAAAAAAATACTCAGATAAAAAACAAGAAGCCTATGCAGGTTTTGTCTGCAAACCGTTTTTTTGTCAAAATAAAATGTTGTTTTTTTTTTCCTTTCTTTAGTTTAATGCATCTCGCCAATGGTCACAACAGCTAATTGCCACATAGCCAAATAGACTGCTAATTGGCTCATGGAATTTTAATTGTTAATTAAGATTAGTGAAATCTAGCTCGACATGAGAATTGTTTTAACAAGGGAAAGTGACAACCTCATTGACATTTTGGTGGTTAGCCTCTGAATAGTCAATATGATCTCATTCAATGTGACTTTTCATTATTATTATTATTCATAGGTGTCTGGGTCAAGGTAGTTATATCCAAACCCAATATAAAGACTTATCTGCATCTCCAAAAGATCCTGTACTTTGAATTGAACCAGAATAGATTTAAGGATGATATCTCCAGTGGAAGGAAGACATGCAGGAAGAAAACTGCAAATGGATATTTAAGACCAGGACGATGATTCACAAAAGTCTTTCACACTGTTTAATTAGTATGTCTATAATTATTCCTCCTCCTACAGGAAGTCTGCAAAACTGTATTTTCCTATCTGAATTTAGGTGATACCTGGTATCCTATTCTGCTAATCAAACATTGTATAAGTTAGATGTGACTTCCAGGCAAAAGTCTTTAAAACTGGTAAGCAATGTGCTATCTATCTGTACCCTAGCAGGTGATTAGCAATGTCCCAAATAGTGCAGCCTCCGCTGGTATCTGATTGTGGATAGCATAGAACAAAAAGCCCTGCTGACCACTAATAGAGACATAGCATGAACAATAAATGAAGTTTTGCTGTTTGAAGCCACTAACATCATGGGGCTATTTGTAACCATAGTGTAATTGAGTCCTGAGTGACACGAAGAGCCTTAATATTTCAGCAGAAAGAATAATAATGTGAGGTAGAATCTCCTGGGCTTATTTTGCAATGAACTTCATCTCTTTTGCCCCTGTTTGTCCCCTACCCAACATTGGACAATAGATATTGAGAAATTAAATAACTCTTACCCCCATACATAATCCCAGTAAACTTATTCTATTTAATTTTTTGTTAAAACAAAGTTAAACATTGAATTACTCTTTGTGTATAAGTGAATGCATGGAATAGAAGATGTGACAGAGGATGTGGCTATATTAATTTTGGTTATTCTTGATGCTTTCTTCTTTTTACTGGTATTTTGCCTTTGTGTACTCCTTGGACAGCAGAAAAAAAGCACACTACCAAAAGCAATCTTTCACACTTAAAAGAAAGCCAATGTCCTGTCCTGGGTGTGTTGTCAAGAAAAAAATAAGCTGTGTCTCTCCAGTAACTGTGAAATTCCTTTACCCTCGAGAGGGCTGCTTCCTGTGTCTTGGCCAACTCATGGCTTTTTTTTTTTTTTTTTTTTTTTTTTTATAAATGCAGCCAGTGTGATCTCCAAAGAGATAAATGATGAATAAGGTAGAGGCTATTTATAGTCTGGCTAGGAAAAACAATTTCACTTAACAAGGATGCCAGTTAAAATAATTAATGTAGATCAAGTGGACATGTGAATAGAGGAGGCTGTTGGAAAGTGATTAAATAGACATCCTGATCCAGGAAGAAATACACCACTCAGATCCTGGGGAGTCATTTCTCTCAACAGCTGGGGCAGTTACTGGTTAGATACTCACCAAGGCACTGAAAGATCAGGCAAGGCTTTTTAAGATTTCACTAAATATATTTTAAATATTTCACATTGACCAAGACAAGTTTTGTATTTAAAACCTCTATTCTATTCAAATGAATGTCCCAACTCAGGGCAATGCAAATCAGAATGTTCAAACATTTGCCCATTTTAGTCTTATTCATAACCACATATTAATATTATAAAACAGAAACTCTACCTCAGAACTATTTCTTATTTAGTATTTGTAATTTTTATACCTAATGATTCTCTCTTCCTAGAAAAAAATACTTCAAATAATTTTGAAAAACTTCTATCTCAGTTTTAAAGTGCACAAAAGCATAATTTTCTTTACTGCACCTTGATCAGCCTGTTTAACAGAACTTCATTTATTAATAATGCAAAATGCATGGCTACAGAAAACATGTAAATCTTACGTATGTGCAAAACCAGATGACATTTCAAGGGGTTTAAATCATAGAATTTTATGATTCTCTAATTTCTGAGTGATATTGTCACATAAATGTGAATACATGCCAGTGCTGAATTCCTTACAGAAAGTATGGTTACAGAGCTGGAGAAATAGCAAGAGCTGGTATGTCATAAAAGCGATGAGACATCAGATTCCAAGACTAGAATTCAAAGGATCTGTCCAAACTCATGGACGCCCATGAGCATGTTTTATTTTTAATCTCCTTAATTTAACCATGTACAAATAACACTTACTGTAAAAGATTATGGTGAGGTAAAGTGATATATCATATACATATACCATAACAACAATAGATGCCCCATAAATATTAGCTGTTTTCCTGCATAGCCAATTCTAAGAGGAAATTGAATAAATGAGCAAGTGTGTTGAAAGTCAAGTTTTCTGAGGGCTCCTCAGCATTCCCACCCAGATGATTCCATATTGTGTGTGGCCTCAAAATTTCTGCACAATTTAAGAAATGTTTATCAAATAACCTCTAGTGATTTTAATTTTTTTTGATGTCTTCATTTAAAGGAATTGCTGACATCCAAAGCCACAAAAAACAAATACAGTTTTTATATTACAGAGTAGATTTCTTGGCTTTTATTTCAAAATGTCTTCTCCAAATATAAGTATGAAAATGCACGGGGAAGTTTAAGGTAATTTTGTATGAATTTATTCCAATAGGAAGCTGTCAGACATGGTTTTTATGTGCCCTGATCATGTGGCTATTGTTGATGATAGGTTTCTATAGTGAGAAACTGTTTTGATATGAGGAGAATCTCCTGAGTCAGTCAAGTTTCGCATTAACAGATGGAACCCAAGACCAAAAGTCCGAGGATACGGAACCCCACATCTAAAATTTTTGGGATGTAACCACAATGAACATCCCACATCTAAATTTCTGTTTGATGGAGGCTGAGTTTCATAGGGGTCAAATGTGGAGCAGAGGAGAGGATGATGGAATAACTCCAATATGGGTTCACAAACCCTTTCCTGGCTGTTCTGGACTGGATGAATGTAAAACAGATAAGCATAGTGATGCTTATTTTGGTGGAAAATATTTTAAGCAAGTTGTTTCCTTTTAAACTAAAGTAGACTGCTTATTGAGAAAATTGATATTTTACAATAGGGAAACTATATGTATAACCAAACAAATTGGCTAGGGGTATGACATTGTGTGAGGGGTAGGGAAGTACAGACCAGGGATATCAGAGTGGAAAACTCCAATGACTCAAAAAATTTGATGACCGCTATGAGAAAAGGGACAATAGAGAATAGGAATGAGGATAAGGGAGGTGTTTGACAAAAGCAGAATCATTTCAAGCAATTGTCTTACTGTCAACTCAAGCAATTTATGCCCCATAGCCTTTGGCATGATACAAGATATTTTCATGGGTGTTAAGATAGTGTCACTTTTTTTAATCAAGATACATGAATAATGTTTAAATAAAATTCTATGAACTGGAATAAGATTTTTTTCTCTGACTGATTGAAATTAAAGACTTTTTGATAAGCCTAAAGATAAAAATAAAAATAAAAATAAAAATAAAAATAAAAATAAAAATAAATATCATGGAAACCAGACTTTCCAATTTCATAATTTCCATCCCACGTTTTTCCTCACCACCCTGGATTTCTTTTGAGAATTTGTCTCAGCAGATGGTAGTGAGTTAACAAGTCTAGACTGTGGGTGTATATATACATTTGCATCTATATGATTATATAGAATAATTTTTCACTAAAATGGCATGCGTTATTGGGCCAAGCTCCAGAACTTTATGACTTCTCTCTATTCAACTGAATATGGCAAGTGTACAATTCACTCTGGCCACTACAAAAATTCTACCACAGCTGGAATGGAGAGCAACAGCTGCTTGCCAGCACACAGCAACATGGCACAATAGTTTAGAGTCATAAATGAAGAAGACAGCCTTCAATAGACTCTGCAGGGGGAATTTAAAGCAAGAGGAAGCAATTAGCTGAGCTGGAACAGAGCCAGAAAAGCAAGACAAGACTCTCCTCAACTTTGGAAAGAAGAGTGCAATTTGTGAAACATGTTTCCAGTCCAGGCTCACAGACCAGGATACTGAGACAGGAAGGAACTAGCCAAAAATGATCTCATTTGGAATGGGAAGGTGAAATGACTTCCTGATCTCAACACAGAATACCTTCCTTTGCTCCTAATAGATCTCTTATCCAAGTGCACATCCACCCCAACCTCATTTGGCTTATAAGATCTGACAAGATCACAGCTTGAGGGAGGAGATCTGTAACATTCTCTGACAGTGGTTGACTTGGCTTTTAATAGAAATGGGCAGAAATGGAGAGACCTTGTGCATTTGAACACACGAGATTGGCCAGCTTTCATTGTGAAAGCTTCTGAACCACTCTGTGGCAGCTGGAGAGAAGACCTATGAGGTGATCTGGAAAATACATCCTTTCCTTCTAATGGGAGCCACCACATTGCATCCCTTTAATTACACCGTGTCATGTCGTGTTCCCTTGTGAAATGACACAGAGGAACACGTGGTGACCTGGGATAACTGTGATGAATTGCATTCCATATTCTTACTTTGAAAGGCGTCTGATGTGGGGATCAGCTAGTTCTAGTGTCTCATGTCTGTGGAGTCATGGATGATTTTCTCACTGCCTATTGCATAAAATTATGTGCATGATGACAGAGGCTTTTGCCAGCTTTTATTTTATTTTTATTAATGGCAACGATAGTAATTTTGCACTACAAATAATAAAAATGATAATTTTACATGAATAAAGCAGCTTTCAAAGAGATTAACTTCTCATACTTCAGTTAGTGGGTGGAACTAACAGAGAAAGGTTCATCCTAATAATAGTTTATTTCTTAAATTTGAAATTCAAAAGATCATCGGAAAACAATAATTGGTTAATCAGTCATTTGGTAAGATTATTTACCTTGCTCATTTGAGGTTCTATTAAAAGCTAAAAGGAAGCATCTAGCTCTGCCCTGTGCAGTATTGTTGCCACTTGCTCATGTAAGACTATTTAAAAGTAAATCAATCTAGGCATATGTGGTCACCTGATTTTTACAAGGGTGTCAAAAACATAAAATATAGAAATGATAATCTCATCCACATATTTTTTGAGAAACTGAATATATACCTACAGAATAAAAAACAAATACCCTAACCTTATAATATACACAAATATCAACTCTAAACAGATTAAGGACAAATCTAAGAATCGAAACTAAAAATTCTAAAGGACAACATATGAAAAAAAGATGATCTTTGTCTTGGCAATGCTTTCATGGATAATAGCAACGACAAAGAGAACAAAAGCAAAAATAGAAAAGTAGGAGTCCCTGAAATTAAAAGAGGTCCATATAGCAAATGAAAGAAGAGGTTGGAAAGACAACCTATGGAATGGAAGAAAGTATTTGCAAGTCACATAACTGATAATTGATTAATTCCAAAATACATCAGAATCTCATACATCTCAAGAACAAAAAGCAGACAAAACAAACAAAAATCTCTAGTAACTGGGGACAGACATTATGGCACAGCAGGTTATGTCCCTTCTTGGAGAGTGAGAGTGAAGCAGAGAATAAAAGATATCCCTCTCTCTCCATCTCTCCATCTCTGTTTCTTTGCCCCTCAAACTCTTTGTCTCTCTCTCCCTGACTCTCCCTGTCTCTGTCACAGTGCTTTCTTTCAAATAAATAAAAAACGTGGTTTTTAAAAGTCCTCAATATCGGCCGGCACTGTGGCTCAATAGCCTAATCCTCCGCCTGCGGCACCAGCTCCCTGGGTTCTAGTCCCCGTCAGGGCGCCGGAATCTGTCTCAGTTGCTCCTCTTCCAGTCCAGCTCTCTGCTGTGGCCAGGGAAGGCAATGGAGGATGGCCCAAGTGGTTGGGCCCTGCACCTGCATGGGAGACCAGGAGGAAGCGCCTGGCTCCTAGCTTCGGATCAGCACAGCATGCTGGCTATAGCGGCCATTTGGGGGGTGAACCAATGGAAAAGGAAGACCTTTCTCTCTGTCTCTCTCTCTCTCACTGTCCACTCTGCCTGTCAAAAAAACAAAAACAAACACAAACAAACAAACAAAAAGTCCTCAATATCCAGTTTAAAATGAGTCAAATACTTAAACAGACCATTATCCAAAGAAAACATACAAATAGCCAATAGGTTTCTACAAAGATGTTGAATGTCACTAATTATTAGGGATATGTAAATAAAATAAAATCCACAATGAGATATCTCACACCTGTTAGGGTGATTATTATAAAATAAACAAAAGAAAAGTATTGCTGAAAATGCTGATGGGAACTCAAAATGATATTGTTGCTAGAGAAAACAACATGGAAATTCCTCAAAAAATTGAAAATAAAACAACCTTATTATTCAGCAATCTTATATCTGTGTATTTAGTGAAAGAATTGCAATTAAGATCACTGAGCTTTATTGTCACACCCATGTTCATTTCTTCACTATCCAAATGCTAATAGAGTAAAACAAAGCATATGTTCATCAATAAATAAATGGACAAAGAAAATGTAGTACATAATACAATATAATACAATCTTAAAAATGAAGGGACTCCTGAATATGTGATGACATGGATGAATCTTGAATAATCCTAAGTGAATTAGGCCTGCCACGAAAGGACGAACTCTGCATGAATCCATATATATGATCTATCTAAAATAGACAAACCCATGAAAGCAGAGAGTAAGGTGCTGGTTGCCAGAAGCTGGAAGGTGGGTGAAATGAGAAGTTGCAAGTCAATGGGTACAAAGTTTCAGTTATTTGAGATGAATAAGTTCTAGAGTTCTACTGAAGAGCATTGTGCCTATAGTTAGCAAGAGTGCTTTGCACCCTTGAACATTTTTAGGACAGTGGATCTCATGTTAAGTGTTCTTATCACAATAAAAAAAAAGAAAACAGTATATCAAACAATAAAACCAAACATTCAATTCCTCAGGTGCAGTGGCCACATTTCAAGTACTGCATCATCACATTTAGCAAGCAATTGCCATGTCAGAAAGCACAGATGGAACGTTTTCATCATGGCAGAAAATTCTAAAAGATAGCCCTGGATATAAAGAGAAAAATCAAGTTAGGAACATATTTCTAATTTCCACACTTATTTTCACATGTAAAATATCTGGATGATTAAATGTGTTTTCTCACTTTTTGTTTAGAACTTTTCATGACATAGACAAAGTTTAACTCATTCTGTGGTTATAGAATTGCACATTTGTTTTCTCTTAGATCATCAGGATTCATGATCTGTTTCCCCCGACCCCGAAATTTCAAGAATCAAAGTTTCTCTGCAACGCGAATGAGCACTACTAATAGGTGAAATCATCCTTTGGATTTAGTTTGTTTTTTGTTTTTTTTTGTTTGTTTGTTTGTTTTTGTTTTTGTTTTTTTTTTTCACCATAATGGAAGTCCACCTATAAAAAGCCCTTTGTCTTCTTCTCCATAGAGGAATCAGGGTACTTTTTAGTTAGGGAAAAGATTCACTCTTATATTATAATTTCTGAATCATAGCATTCACAACTCCATTTCCTATAAACATCAAATTATAGTTCACAAAAATGCAAAAGGTCAGTCCATTTTTATTACCCACACAAGAAATAAGAATAATGTTTATAATTTTAAAATTATTGGTGAAATATCCCTCTATGCAATAACAATAAACTTTTGTAAATCGCATCTAAGATACGAAATATTTTTCGGGCCGGCGCCGCGGCTCACTAGGCTAATCCTCCGCCTAGCAGCGCCCGCACACCGGGTTCTAGTCCCGGTTGGGGCGCCGGATTCTGTCCCGGTTGCCCCTCTTCCAGGCCAGCTCTCTGCTGTGGCCAGGGAGTGCAGTGGAGGATGGCCCAGGTGCTTGGGCCCTGCACCCCATGGGAGACCAGGAAAAGCACCTGGCTCCTGGCTCCTGCCATCGGATCAGTGCGGTGCGCCGGCCGCAGCACGCCGGCCGCGGCGGCCACTGGAGGGTGAACCAATGGCAAAGGAAGACCTTTCTCTCTGTCTCTCTCTCTCACTGTCCACTCTGCCTGTCAAAAAAAAAAAAAAAGAAATATTTTTCCTCGGGACCAGCTCCCTGGCATAGCTGATAAAGCCACCACCTGCGGCACTGGTATACCATATATGCACCAGTTTGAGATGGAGGATGCTCCACTTTTGATCCAGCTCCTTGATAATGGCCTGGGAAGGCAGTGGAAGATGGCCCAAGTGCTTGGGCCCCTGCATTCATGTGGGAGACCAGAGGAAGCTGCTGGCTCCTGGCTTCAGATCAGCCCAGCTCCTGCTACTGCGGCTATTTGTGGAGTAAACCAGAGGATAGAATCTCCTCTCTCTCTCTCTCTCTCTCTCTCTCTAACTCTGCCCTTCAAATAAATAAATATTTTTAGTAAATAAATATTGTTCAGTTATTTTAAAATATTGTATTGGCAGCACAGAACTCAGATTTTGTAGATCTACAGAATTATCATAATTCATCATTGATTTGTTGAGATAATAAAATTTGTATGAATGATAAATTGCATATTAACTCCTGAGATTTACCCTACCCCTAGAAATTAGCATTGCTTTTTTAATTGGAATATCTTACTGATGGAATTTTACATGGTAACCAATTCAATCTTCCACTTTTACTCTGCCTAGATATTACTCTGCAAGATATTTTACCTCTTTATGCTGTAAACATAAAATAAGCTTAGCATCCCCAAGTCTCAACACTACAATTCTGTGGGTAAATGACTACCTCAGTCGACCATCTCTGATACACCTCTGTCATCTCTTGGTCTTTTAAGAAACAAAGGAACTGGCGGCACAGTGGCTCAATAGGCTAATCCCCCGCCTGAGGCGCTGGCACACAGGGTTCTAGTCCCCGTGGGGCGCTGGATTCTGTCCTGGTGTCCCTCTTCCAGTCCAGCTCTCTGCTGTAGCCCGGGAGGCCAGTGGAGGATGGCCCAAGTGCTTGGGCCCTGCACCTGCATGGGAGACCAGGAAGAAGCACCTGGCTCCTAGCTTCGGATCAGCGTGTTGCGCCAGCTGCAGCGGTCATTGCAGGGTGAACCAAAGGAAAAGGAAGACCTTTTTCCCTGTCTCTCTCTCTCACTGTTCACTCTGCCTGTCAAAAAAAAAAAAAAAAAAAAAAAAAAAAAAAAAAAAAGAAACAAAGGAGCTAATTAATTATCTCACATTCAAATACTTAGACTTATACAGTGAAGGCACAACATACAACGACCCAGTTCCATTCCCTGGTAACATCAGCAGCCTGAGCCTCTCTTGCTCTAGTGAGAAAATTCAGCACCAATCATTGACCTGTCCTATCTCACTCTGCTTCTTTGAGAACATGTTCCCTTCTGTCCAAATAAATTCTATCCTATTTGCATAACTTTCATGAAATAATAGATTGATAAGTGTGGAAGTTACACTAATTATCTAACAAAATCACATACATTTACAGACAATCATGTCATTTTACAGATGAAGAAGTTAAGAACCAGAAAAGACTGGTGAATATTCAAGGTCTTCTAACCAATTTATGGCAGATTCAAGATCAGGTGCAGTTTACTGATTACCGTCCACTTTTTCTTAGAGTACTTATTTATCACTTTTATATTAAATACATTTCCTTTTAAAAAAGATTTATTTATTTATTTGAAAGGCAGAATTACAGAGAGAGAGAGAGAGAGAGAGAGAGAGAGAAAGTCTCCCATCCACTGGTTCACTCCCCAAATGGCTGCAACACCTGGAGCTGAGCCAATCTGAAGCCAGGAGCCAGGAGCTTCTTCCAGGTCTCCCACACGGGTACAGGGGCCCAAGGACTTGGACCATCTTCTACTGCTTCCCCAGAGCTTAGCAGAGAGCTGGATCAGAAGCAGAGCAGCTGAGACTTGAACTAGCACCCATATGGGATGCTGGCACTGCAGGTGGCAGATTACCCGCTACTCCACAGCACCAGCCACGGATTTATTTTCAAAGTTACATATACGTCTAGGTTCATTTAATAAGTAAAAGGTCCTCAGCATATCCTTTCAAAATTCTTATGTTTTTTGTTTTTATTTTTATTTGTTTTTCTTGTGTGGTGAGCCTTTTTAATTAGATATAGAAAGAACAATTGGTGTTTGAAATCCCTGTCATCTCTCTCTGTAATAGTGATAATGTCATCTAGAATGTAAGCAAAGGATTGGTCAGACATAAAACATGGGAATCTAGTTGCCCTTAAGTTTGTTGATTTTATTTATCTACCTGTTTGTTTATTATGCGTGGATTTCAACATATCTTATTCCAAAATAAACTCATACTACCTTGTTGTAATACATCTGAACAGGTTATAGTTTGAGATGCTAAGAAGGATAAGGCATCAGTTTGAAAAGTACCCTGTCAGCATTTATGTGAATTCTGTTAAAGTTGAAGGAAGAACAAACATCAAGTTTATGATGATGCTTGTGTGGAAAAATAGCAAAATCACTGGTGCTTTTCAAGAAGTTTATGAGGACAATGTCCCAAATAGCAGTTTGCATATGGATAACACATTTTAAGAAGGAATGAAACAATGTAGAAGATGGAGCCTGCAGAGGCAGACCACCCACATCAACTTGTAAGAAAAAAAAAATATTAATCTTGCTTATACCCTATTTGAAAGGTTCAACAATTAACAGAAGAAATAAAAGCAAAACCATAGACATATCTCTGGGTTCATTCTACACAGTTCCTACTGTTAAATTAAAGTGAAGCAAGCTTTCTTCTCCATGGGTACCAAAAGAGTTGTGTCCAGAGCATCTGCAGGTAACAGCAGAGTTGTAATATAAATTTTACGCAAAAGTGATCAATGTCTCTCTCTTTTTTTTTAAATCTAGAAAATCTTTAAAGGACACCCATTGATCATCGTTTAATGTTAAGGTTAAATTCCTAGTTCCTCAATATCTTAGAGATGAACTAAGCAGCTGGTGTTACAGCTTAGAAAAATGTCTTACATGTGTTCTATGGCCATACCACCCTAAACACACTGGATCACATCCAATCTCAGAAACTAAGCAGAGTGGGGCCTGGTTAGCACTTGGAAGGGAGACTGTGATGGTGTTTATACTGATAAACAGTTAATATTTTATATTTTTATCTTGTAATTCTATTTTTCCATGAACTGTTTGAAGTTACATCATTCTATATTGGATTTCACTTTAGGCTATCTTATTTTGTAGACTCAAATTCTGTATTTCAGGTAATTTCCTTGAAGTTCTATACAGACAATTTGTGGATACAACTTTGTTTCCCATGGAAAAGAGACAGTAGCAAACTGCCTATCTGGAAAGATCAATCAGATGATACATGCATGGTTAAGGTATATGCCTTGAATATTTTATTTTTCATAATAGTACATATATCAACATATACTCTCTAGTGATGAACAAACAACAAATCATGAAAAAGTACAAACAGACTAGGAAATGGAACATATAAAATGAGGTCAAGAAATATGGTGAATAGAATGAAAGGGACTACCATGTTAATCATAGTTGGAGAAGAGGAATGAATGGGAAAGCAAGTGCTGAGGCAATATTTAACTAGATCACAGGCTGATGGAATTCTTGATACAGACAGCAGATTCTAAATGCATGTATACTAATAAAAATCAGAACACTGAAGATCAAGAGAAGATCTAAACCACCTAGAAAGAACACTTGTTATAAATACACAAAAGCACCAGACTAACAATTAATTTAAAAAGAAACAATGAAGTCAAAAGAAAGTGAAATTGTATTTTAAATGGATTGAGTGTAATTACTATAGAAGCCTTTATACAGGCAAATTACCATGCAAGAATGAACCATAAATGTCATTTCATTTTTCAAACAAGAAAGAATGGAAAGTGTTTTTCGTGACAGATTGTCTTTACAGAATGTGTAAAGTATGTACTCCAGGAAGAGAAAATGTCTCTTGAAGGAAATTCTGAAAAATAAGAGTAAAATGTAACCAAGAATATTAGTTAAATATGAAAAAATGCAGAGAAAAATTTTATATAACACAATAAAATAATGTGCAATTTTACAGTTAAAAAGAATATGTGTTACATATTTTGTCATATTAACAAAAAACATTTAGCAATATTTATGATTTGTGATTTTAGTAGAAAAAAAGCTTTCCTAATCTGAAATACCAGAAATACTATTTTTCAACTCAGAAAATGCATATTCTTAACTCTATTTCTATTCAGTGTCTATAAATATTTACCCAGCTTAAGAAGAGACAGAGAGACAAGGAGAAGAAGAAATTAGGGATGAGGAGGAGAAAGAGGAGGAGGAGGGGGAGAAAGAGGAGGAGGAGGAGGGGGAGAAAGAGGAAGAGGAGAAAGAGGAGGAGGAGAAGGGGGAAAGAAGAGGAGGAAGAGGAGGGGAGAAATAGGAGGAGGAGGGGGAGAAATAGGAGGAGGAGGGGGAGAAATAGGAGGAGGAGGAGAAAGAGAAAGGGAAGGAGAAGGAGAAGGAGAAGGAGAAAGGAGAAGGAGAAAGAAGGAGAATAACAACAATTACCACCACTTCCATAACCACCAAGATGGATTTTCTAGCTCCTGGCTTCAGTCTCGCCCAGCTCTGGCTGTTGGAGGCATATGAACAATGAAAGCAGATGGAAGCTAGCTCACTCTCTTGCTCTTTCTCTCTCTCTCACCCTCTTTCTCCCTCTCTCTCACCCTCTTTCTGCTTTTAAATCAAAGTAAGCAGAAAAAGAAAGTTAAATAGTTAAAAAGTTAACAGTAAACACTTTTCACCTAGAATTCTATTACAGTGAAACTATCTTTAGCAATTGAAGTAGAGGCCGGCGCCGCGGCTCACTAGGCTAATCCTCCTTCTGCGGCGCCGGCACACCAGGTTCTAGTCCCGGTCGGGGTGCCAGATTCTGTCCCGGTTGCTCCTCTTCCAGTCTAGCTCTCTGCTGTGGCCAGGGAAGGCAATGGAGGATGGCCCAAGTGGTTGGGCCCTGCACCCGCATGGGAGACCAAGAGAAGCACCTGGCTCCTGGCTTCAGATCAGTGCGGTGCACCGGCCTCAGCGTGCTGGCCACGGCGGCCATTGGAGGGTGAACCAACGGAAAAAGGAAGACCTTTCTCTCTGTCTCTCTCACTGTCCACTCTGCATGTCAAAAAAAAAATTTTAAAAATTAAAAAAAAGAAATTGAAGTAGAAAAAGATTTTTTCTAAAAACACTAGCTGAGGAAATCCATCACTAGCATCAGTGATCTACCAGCAACAGCAAAATAAGTTTTTTAGAGGGATAAAAATAATATTGGTCAGAATCTGAGATCTCTTTAAAAAAAATGAACAGCATCAAGGAATGATAGTATTAAGATAACTTTTTAAAATAATTTTACCCTTCAGTGTTCTAACAGATAAGTATTTGTCAAAAACAATATCAGCAACAATGTATTTTGTAGTTATGGAATGCAGACACATGGAATGAATGAAATGTAGTAAAGAATTTGAGGGAGGAATTGGAAACACTTTATGAAAAGGTATCTATAGAGTGGGGTTTTAGCCTGGTGACTAAGATGTTGCATCCCTTATTCAAGTGCCCTGATTTGATTCCCAGCTCTAGCTCCAACTTCTTGCTAATGCAGATCTTGGGAGACATAGAAGAGCTGGATTATTTTCCCAGCTCCTGGCTGTGGCCCTGGTCCAGCTTCTGTTATTGCTGGCATTTGAGTATGAACTGGCAGATGGAAGTTTTGTCTCTATCATCTGTTGTCTCTTAGAAAAACAAATAAAAATTTTAAATGTATGGAATCATATAAAAGAATTATGTGAATGACTTTATGTTCACCAACTCGACAATCTTGATGAAATGGACTAGTTCATTGAAAGACATAAACTACCAAAATTCATACAAGAGGAATCATATGATGCTGTCAAGAATGAGTTGTAGAAAAAAGCCTATATTTATTGTTAAAATTCAAAAATAATAGCCTTCCAAAAAAAGAAAGCCCCTAGCATGTGTAATTTCCCTGATTAATTCTATGAATAGTTTATATAAAAATCCTAACTACTCTTTGTAATCTCTTCAAGAAAGTAGAATCAGAAGGGGTATTTCTGAACTCATTTTATGAGACTAGCATTTTTTTTCTTTTTTTTTAACTTTTATTTAATGAATATAAATTTCCAAAGTACGGAATATTGATTACAATGGCTTCCCCCACATAACGTCCCTCCCACCCGCAACCCTCCCCTTATCCACTCCCTCTCCCCTTCCATTCACATCAAGATTCATTTTCAATTCTCTTTCTATACAGAAGATCAGTTTAGCGTACATTAAGTAAAGATTTCAACAGTTTGCTCCCACACGGAAACATAAAGTGAAAAATACTGTTTGAGTACTAGTTATTGCATTAAATCTCAATGTACAGCACACTAAGGACAAAGATCCTACTTGAGGAGTAAGTGCACAGTGACTCCTGTTGTTGACTTAACAAATTGACACTCTTGTTTATGGCATCAGTAATCACCCTAGGCTCTTATCATGAGCTGCCAAGGCTATGGAAGCCCCCTGAGTTCACTGACTCTGATCATTTTTAGACAAGGCCATGGTCAAAGTGGAAGTTCTCTCCTCCCTTCAGAGAAAGGTACCTCCTTCTTTGATGACCCATTATCTTAACACCAAAATCAAATAAAATTTCATTATTTCTTATCACAGATGAAAAACTGTTAATTTTTGGTAAGGATGCAGGCAATAGAAATTTCATAATTTCTAGTGGAAATAAAAGTGGAATAGCCATTTTGGAAGACAGTTTGACAGTTTCTTACAGAGCTAAGCATACTCTTATCATATTTCCAACCAATGCTTTTCTTAGTATTATGCCATCTGATATAAAAATAAATGTTCTCAGTAATATCTGCATGCTATAGCTCATAGCAGCTTTATTCATCTTTACAAAAACTGGAAGCAACTAAGTTTCCTTCAACAGTTAATACATCCATAGAATTGGGTATTATTCAGCAATGAAAAGCTGTGAGCTGTCAATCCATGAAAACACATGGTTAAATCTTAAATGTATATTGATAAATAAAAGAAGCCAGTTTGAATGACTGTAAGACCATTGACTGGCAGGGAAAATGTGAGAAAGTGGGAAGGGTTGAATGGATGAAGTACAGATGATGTTTTAGGGCAATAAAACTATTCTGTATGATATTGTAATTGGGGATACATGACCTTGTGCTTTTGTCAAAACTCACAGTGCTTTACAGCACACAATGAACCCTAATGCCTTCAAAATTTTTTAAGAAAAATAATCATTTAGGCAGCTGGATCCTCTCAGGATAGAATGAATAACGTGACAACAGAGTCTAACTGAATTTTAAAAATATGAAACAACTTAATTGAATAATGCAAAATTGTATTCCAAAACAATTTTAGAAATCAGTAGATTTTGTAAGACTAAAGGTGAAATAATATGCACATAAGTGTTTTCATTGAGTTGATAATTAATTTTTCTATTGGGATACATATATGCACCAGAATCTGTCTTAAAATTGAATAACTGTATTCATGTACACTGGGTTGTGGGAGCCAGATTTTAAATACACACACACACACACACACACACACACAGAATCTTCCATCTGTTGGTTTACTGCTCAAGTGACCACAACACCTAGGTCTGCTCCAGCCAGAAAGCAATAGCCAGGAACTCCATTTGGGTCTCCCATGTAGGTCACAGGATTCCAAGGACTTTAGCCATCCTCTGTTGCTTTTCCAGGCACCTTAGTAGGGAGGTCAATCAGAAGTGGACTGGCCAGGATACAAACTGGTGCTCTGATATGGGATACTGCTTTCACAGATGGCAGCTTAATCCACTGTGCCTCAATGGCGGTGCCTGTTTTGGAGATTCTAACTAGTGCAATCAGGCAAGAAAAGGGATAAAATGCGAACAGGTTAAAAAGCAAATACTAAAGCTCCTTATTTAGCAGATAACATATTAACTATGTCGAAAATCTAATGAAAGCTACAAAATACACCTAGAAATAATAGATATATTTAATAGAATTGCCATGCAAAGAATTAATCTCCAAAAATCAACTTATTTGCCCCTACTGGCAATGAAGCTTTGGATATTTAAATTTAAAGATTAACATTTAGAATATCATTAAAAACGTGTGGTAATAGATGACAAAAACGTGAAGGACTTGTGCACTGAAAACTACAACATATTACTGTGCAAAATTAAAGAACACTTAAACAAAGGGAAGATACATTTTGTTCATGCATTAGAAAACTAAATCTTATTATACAATTGATTTTAACAAGTTGCTGCACAGATGCAACACAATTCAAGTTAAATATTTGTATCATTAACAAGCTAAATCAAATTCATAAAATAGTAAAGAATGTAGACTGGACAGAGCAATTTCAAAAATAATAAAAGTTAAAAGGCTACTCTGACCTCAATTCAAGACTTGTAAATATGAAATTATTAAGAAAGTCTTGGTATTGGTGAAGACATAGACAAGTGTAATGATTAAAGTACAGCCCAGAAGAATTAGACCTAAAAATACTCATTTATGGAAAACTGATTGTCATCAAAGGTATAAAGTTAATTCAGTGGAGCTTATATAGTCTTTCCAAGCAGTGATTCTGGAAAGATTGGATATTACATTCAAAGAAATTAACTTTGATCCATATCTCATAGCATATGCAAAACAAACTCAAAATTACTTATAGACCTAAAGGTTAAATCTTTATGATAGGAGATTAGGCAAAATCAAATCTTAGATTCAATTATAAATATATACACAAGAAAATTTGATATATTAGACTTAATCAAAATTAAAAGGTGAAGTCTTTTGACTGTTACTAAAATAACAAAATATAAGCTTAATCTTGTCTTAGAAAAAAGTACCATAGGGCCGGCGCTGTGGCTCAACAGGTTGACGCCCTGGCCTGAAGCACAGGCATCACATATGGGCACCGGTTCGAGTCCTGGCTGTTCCACTTCCATTCCAACTCTCTGCTATGGCCTGGGATAGAAGCAGAATATGGCCCAAGTCCACGAGCCCCTGCACCTGTGTAGGAGACCCAGAAGAGGCTCCTGGCTCCTGGCTTCAGATGGGCGCAGCTCCGGCTGTATCGGCCAGTTGGGGAGTGAACCATCGGGTGGAAGACCTCTCTCTCTCTCTCTTTGCTTCTCCTCTCTCTGTGTAACTCTGACTTTCAAATAAATAAATAAAGCTTAAAAATACTTATAAATCATCTCCAATAAAGAAATGTTCAATACATGTAGAACTATTAAATTTAATAATAAGAATGTAAATCACCAAGAAAACAACTGGGTAGAAATATGAAAATTATTCTGAACACACACTTCACCAAATATATGTGAAGAACAAGTAAATACAAGGAAAACAATCTGTGTAATGCATCTGTCATTAGTAAAATGCAATGTAAAACCACAATGAAAAGACACTCTACATTTGTTGGGTTGTCTAATATCAGCCTGATGATATGGTGGCACTGAAACTCTCATATACTGCTTGTGGGAATATAAAACAACAACACTAGGGCAACAGTTTGGCAGTTTTCTCAGTGTTAAGTGTTCATCTACTAACACATGACAGCAATATTTTATTTCCAGGTATTTACTAAAAAGAAACGATGAAAACATATGTCCATGCACAAAACTGAACATAAATGCTTATGTAAATTTTGTTTGTAATAACAAAAAGGGAAACAGTCCAAAAGTGCCTCTAAAGAAGAATGATTAAACAAAGTGTGATATATCTTATACAATGGGTTAACCACTCTGGAATAAAAAAAACGAACTGTTAATACAAGCAATAATGTGGGGAGCAACCCGGAATGGACTGAGTTACTGGAATTAAGACTTATTCTATGCATCTGCTCTCCCACAATATGGCGCTGGGAGAGGAGAAAACAGCTTCTACGCAGCTGCCTCTTGCCAACTTGAGTGCTGACCTCCAGGAGCTGATCCTGCTCCTGATTGGAGGAGAGCAGCGTACTCGGCGTGTGGGCAGCTGAGTTAGGATTGGCAGAGGAGGACTATAAAGGAGGAGAGAGACGGCATGCACCAGGAACATCTAAGGGGAACATCTGAGGGAACACCTGTGCAGCCCCTGAGAGAGCCGGCCGGCGGTGTGCCACTCCCCTGCGGAAGTGGGGAAAGTGGCCAGGGGGAACCGCCCTTCCACGGAGGTGGAAGGGACAGTAGCCAACCAGGGAAGAACCAGCAGCAAACCCGGGGAGGGCCGAGCAGACAAAAGAACAGCGCAGGGTCCTGTGTCGTTCCTCCACTAAGACGGGGAGCGACAAATAACATGGATAAAACTCAGAATTATTGTGCTGAATGAAAGAAACTAAAAAAAGGGTCCCTTCCATATGACTGCACATATGCAAGATTTTAGAAAACTCAAAGTAATCTATAGTAACAGAAAACAGATTCTTTATTTTTATTAATATAAAAAGAACCGATTTACTGTATTTCATAAGTACAATTCTAAAGATAACCATATTTCCCTCCTTTTTATTCTCCTTCCCTCAACCCTCTCCTTATTTCCTGTCTTCCTTTCATTTTTTGTTTAATTTTTGCAAATACAAAATTTCAATCCATTCCATAATCACAGGCTTCATGTACCACTAACCATAATATTCAACAAATAGAAAAAAAAAAAAAGACCACAGTTTCATAGGAGTATAAGCAAATTCTAAAAACAACAACAAAATCACAGAATGTCCATTTCATTCCTATACATTATGTTGTATTCTATAATAATTACTGTGTATCAGAGAAAACATACATTTCTTGCCAGGGGACTAGATGAGTACAGTGAATTGTGATGGGGCAACTACCTATGGGTGCAAGGATTTGGGAGAATGATGTTCTTGATTGTGTTTATGGTTGTATATGCATAAATATATTTCAAAATTAATCAAGTTACACACTTTAAGTATTGGTAGTGTATAGGTCAATTATAAGAGTATAGTTGTTAAGAAACAAGTACTTCTCAAGTCATTTCAAAATCTAGAGGGATTAATATGGTAAAATAGGGAGGCAGCATACTGCTCTAGGCTAGGGGAAGATAGTAAAAAAAAATGAAAGAAAAGAAAAAAGCAGACAGAGTGCACACTCAGGAGAGTCAGGGAAAAAACTGTAGTGGAAGTTCTACAGAAGGAAGCGTGATGCCATGGATCTACATGGACAGCACAGATGCACAGCCTGAGCACAGACACAACACAGGAACCCAACATCTGAAAACCTGAGAGAGTGCCAGCTTTGGAGTGAGGTGAAATCAGACTGCAGCAGCCCATGCCACTGGTAATATAGCCAGAGGGGGAGCCTGGCATGAGTCTGACCTATAGCTCTATGGGGGACAGGGTATCGGTTAGCCTAGAGGGAAAAAGGGGCACATTTCTCTCTCTCTGCCCACTGCCAAAACACCCGGCAACATCTGAGAGATATTTTGGACACATGTAACAGCTGCACCAGCTCTTGTGCCCAAGCCCAGCAACTGGCCAAGACAAGATATCATCTTGTCAGTAGCTGAGGCAGCAGCTCAGGTGTAAGTACCTAGTCACTGGCAAGGAGAAAAATCACTGTGAAATGAGAAGGGGCTGTGATCAGAGGCTCTTGGGTATGCGTGTGATTCAGAGTTTTTACCAGAAGGAAAAATATACATTCCCCATTGGCTTTGAGTCTGGCTAGAAGGAATGCTAGAGACCTGGGCACGGAGGTAGGACTGTGAGGTACCCCTCTGGGGTCTCTGGGACTCAAACCACCAAGGCAGAGCACCCATAGGCAGCTGGCTCTGGGAACATGTCTGCCTGTCTGTGGATGGGACAGGTTAACATGGTGGAGAGGATCTTCTGCACTTTGTGACTACAGGAGCCTTGTGTGCTGAGACTGTGAGAACACTGTGACTGCATGAAAGAGTACAGGATTTAGATGGGTCTCTGGGCAATCACTGTGAGTGAGCCCACATGTTCAGAGCTCAGAGCTCTCCAGCTGCCTGGGGTGGGTCATTGCAACAGGATCCATGTTCACACTGAGAACTGCATAGAATCTTTGTGTGATTCCTACAGCAGTGAAAATGAGTATTGCTTCCACTATGGGATAACACCAGGGCATTGATCACCTTGGAAGAGAGGAGGTGGGAATGTGATTATTCCAACAGAGGTGAGCAACTCTTCCCTGCTGATAAAAAACAGGAGCTCTATCATGCTCAACTTAGGTATCACGCCAGATACTCACTCCATCCTGGAGTACTGAACAGGGCTCCCTAGCCACACCTAGCACAAACCTCTAGGTAGTCATTGAAAGAGCAGATACTAAACTAAGCCACAGAGACATAGTGAAAAGATAAAAAACATAAAAGGAAAAAAACAACAAGTATTTCCATAAATGTCTAAAACTAAATGCAGAAATTCAAGAAACAAGAATAAGGAAGACAATGTGAACCCCTCCAAGGAGCACAAAAATGCTTCAATATTAGAATATGAAGATGAAGAGGTAGATGAAATGCTTGAAACAGATTTCAAAAGATTAATCATAGGACTAGTCAGAAGCAATGAGAAGCAAATGCACAAATTAAAGAAATCTATACACAACATAAATGAAAATTCTCCCATGAAATTGAGATTTTGAAGAGAAATCAAAATGAAATATTAGAAATGAAGAATCCCATATATCAAATAAAATATAGTGCAAAGCCTTAAAAACAGACTTGTAAGGCAGAAAAAGGAATATCCAAGCTAGAAGAGAAATCTATGGAAATGTATCAGACAAAAGAAAAAGAAGAAGAAGAAGAAGCAGAAATAATTAGAAAAATTAGAAACAATGTTGGAGTTAATATGGAATACTGTCAACCAAACATATGGGTCTTAGGAGTTCTTGAAAGTGAGAAAAGAAGGATGGATTAGAAACCCCATTCAGTGAAAAACTTACAGAAAACTTCCCTAATTTGGAGAAAGAAAGGTACATCCAAATAAAATGAGGCACCTTGAACTCCTTATATACATGACCAGTAAAGACCTTCACCATGACACTTTGTAGTCAAACTCTCCAGAGTAGAACACAAATATTCTAAAATGGACACAAGAGAAACACCAAATTGCTTTCAGAGGACCTCTGATTAGACTCACAGCTGAATTCTCATCAGAAACCCTACAAGCTAGGAAAGAATGGAGAGACAAAGTCCAAGCCTTAAGAGAAAAAAACTCTCAACCCAGACTATCATACACTACAAAGTTCACATTTATAACTGAAGGTGAATTAAAGACTTAACAAACAGAAATTGAAAGAATTTGTCATCACCCATCCAGCCTTAAAAATGATGCTTAAGGATGTGCCACACACAGACACAGAAAGAGAGTCATCATTATGAAATAATGTAGATGCATAAAATCTCCCAGTAAAAGTACAAAGGAACTCCAAAGCAAACAATAGGAATATTTACAGAAAAATGGAAGGGCCCAGTAGTTACTTGTCAATAGTAACCTTGAAATCAAATGACCTAAATTCTCCAATTAAAAGTTACAGGCTGCCTGAATGGATTAAAAACAAGAACCATCTGTTTGCTGTGTAAAAGTAACACACTTCACCAACAAAGATACATGCAGACTGAAAGCAAAAGGATGGAAAAACATATTTCATACTAACACAAAGTAAAAATAGGCAGTTGTAGACATCCTAATATCAGACAAAATAGGCTTTAACACAAAAATGTAAAAAGAGAAAAGATGGGCACTATGTAATGATTAAGAAATCAACTCAACAAGAAGAATGTGACTATAATAAATGTATATGCACTCATTTACAGAACACCTATTTATTTAAAAAATGTAATGGGGGATTTCGACACCCCACTTGCATCAATGAAAAGATCAACAAGACAAAAAACCAACAACAACAAAAAAGAATAATCTACACTATGGATCAAATGATCAAATGGACCTAACAGATATCTATGGGACCTTTCATTCCACAATTGGAGGCTACACATTCTTCTCATCAGTGCATGGAACTTTCTCTAGAATAGACCATATGACAAGCCATAAAACAAGTCTCAGCAAATTCAAAAAAATCGAAATCATACCATGCATCTTTTCTGACCACAGTGGAATTAAGTGGGAAATTCACAACTCAAGAATCTCTAGAATATATACAAACACTTGGAGACTGAACAATATGCTTCTGAATGAACAGTGGGTCATATAAGAAATCAAGAGAAATAAAAAAATCAGAAAACAAATGAAGGTGAAAATACAGCACATCAAAAGTTGTGGGATACAGT